>NW_027186289.1:1788598-1909446 GCF_028583685.1 Petaurus breviceps papuanus | reverse complement strand
CCCTCCCCCCCCAGCCTGCCCTCCCTTCCATTGTCCCCCCTCTCATCCCCTTCCCCCCTACTCTCCTGTAGGGTGAGATACCCTATTTAGTGTGTATGTCATTCCCCCCTAAGTCAAATTCAATGAGAATAAGGTTGACTCATTCCCTTTTGCCTTCCTGTTCTTCCCCTCCACTGTAACAGTTTTTCCTTGCCTCTTCTATATGAAATAATTTACCCCATTCTATCTCTCCCCATCTCCTGTCATTATATTCCTCTCTCACTTCTTAATTTCATCTTTTATGTATCATCTCTTCCTATTAAATTGGTCCTGTGCCCTCTGTCTATGTAACCTGTACACATATATACACACACTCACATATGTATTCATACACCCATATACCCTCCTATATAGACATAGAGACATTATATATATATACCCTTCAACTATTCTCATACTGAGAAAAGTTTCATAAGTTACAATTGTTGTTTTTCCGGAACGTTAATAGTTCAACTTTGAGAAATTCCTTGTTCTTTCTTTTCCCTGTTTACCTTCTCATGCTTCTCTTGCTTCTTGTATCTGAATATCACATTTTCTATTCAACTCTGGTTTTTTTTTAGCAAGAATGCTTGAAAGTCCTCTATTCCACTGAATGACCATATTTTCCCCTGAAACATGATACTCAGTTTTGCTGGGTAGGTGATTCTTGGTGTTAATCCTAGGTCCTTTGACCTCCAGAATATCATATTCCAATCCATTAGATCCCTCAGTGTAGAAGCTGCCAGATCCTGTGTTACCCTGATTGTGTTTCCACAATATTTAAATTGTTTCTTCCTGGCTGCTTGTAATATTGTCTCCTTGATCTGAGAATTCCAGAACCTGACTATAATATTCCAAGGATTTTTCTTTTTGGGATCTTTTTCAGGAGGTGATCAGTGGATTCTTTCAACCTCTATTTTGCCTTCTGGTTCTAAAACATCCAGGCAATTTTCCTTGAGAATTTCTTGAAGGATGATTTCTAGGTTCTTTTTCTGATTGTGGCTTTCAGATAATCCAATAATTTTTAAATTATCTCTCCTAGATCTCTTTTCCAGGTCAGTGGTTTTTCCAATGAGATATTTCACATTGCCTTCTATTTTTTTTATTTGTTTGGATCTGTTTAATAATATCTTGATTTCTCATAAAGTCACTAGCTTCCATTTGTTCCAATCTAATTCTGAAGGAATGATTTTCTTCAGTGAGTTTTTGAGATTCTTTTTCCATCTGGCAAATTCTGCTTTTTAAGACATTCTTCTCCTCATTGCCTTTTTGAGCCTCTTTTGCCATCTGAGTTAGTCTATTTTTTAAGCTGTTATTTTCTTCAGTCAGGTTCCTGATTCTCATTTCATAATTTTCTTCCATGTTTCTAATTTCTCTTCCCAATTTTTCCTCCACTGCTCTTATTTGGTTTTCAAAATCCTTTTTAAGCTCCTCTATGGCCTGTAATCAGTTCATATTTTTCCTGGAAGCTTTTGGTGCAGAAGTTCTGACTTCATTGTCTTCCTCCTGTTCCATGCTTTGATACTTTTTGTCCCAAAAATAGAAGTCTAATTTCGGGTTCCTCTGTTTGCTTTGTTTCCTTTGCTTACTCATGTTACCACTCAATTACTTGACTTTTGAGCCTTTTGCCACAGTAGAACTCTGCTACCAGAAAGGGGAGCTTTATCCCAAATGCTGGGGTTTTCACAGCTGCTGGAGCTATTAGTTGGGTGCCCTCTCTGAAGCCTCCACACACTCTGGCAAACTTGGTCATGTATTCCAGGACCTCCATCCTAGATAGTAATCCAGATCCAAGCAGGTTAGAGCAAGAAGGATTATCCCTCAGACTCATTGCTTTGTCCCCCTACAATCTGCAGGCCAGGAGCTGTGAAGCAGCATGGCTGCTGAGCATCAGCTGCTTCTCACTCTGGGAGCAAAGGTTGGACTGCACTCCTGAACTCCCTGTTCCCACAAAGTCTACACTCACTTCTCACTTTGTCTTTGGCATCTATGGGTTGATAGTTCTGGAGACTGCCACAGCTGCTGGTGATCTGAAGTCCCTCTAGCTGGTGGCTGGTCAGGATGCCCTGAGGCTAAAACATCTGGCTTGCATGGGGCTGGGCTCAGCCAGCAGGGCGCTGAGTTGGCACCTTCCTGCCAGCCTGCCAGATTGTCTTCAGTGGGAGCTTAGCTAATTTCTGTCATTTTGTGGGTTCTGTAGCTCCAAAGTTTGTCTAGAGTCATTTTTTACATGAATTGGAGGAGGTAGAAGCTGGAGTCCCATGGAAGTCCTGTTTCTACTCTGCCATCTTGACTCCACCCTTCTATTAATTTTTTTACATGCACCTGGGAAATAAGTTATACAGGCACTGGGTTATGGAGATCCATCCTGCCTGACTGGAAAGTTGGAGCAGGGATGGGGAAGGATACAGAACAGAGTAGATTGAAGAGGGGATATTCAGTGGGATTGCTGTTTTGGGATGGTGGGTAGGGGAAAGACAGGGAGAAAATTTGTAACTGAAAATCTTGTGGAAATGTATGCTGTAAACTAGAATAAATTTTAAAAACTGAAAAAAAAGAAAGAAATACTAAAATCCAAAAGAAAATAGAAGAAAATGTAAAACATCTAATTAGGAAAACAAATGATTTGCAGAATAGATTAGGGAGAAACAATACAATGATTACAGGACAATCTGAAAGTGTGATCCAAAAAAGAGTCTGCTTCTCCATTAAAAGAACATCAGACTTGGGACATTATATTTCATAGAATAAGGGAGATGGGGTTGTGTCCTAAAATAATTTACTCAACAAAACTGAGTATAATTCTGAACAAAAAAAATGGATTAAAACAATCTTTAGATATCATTTTATGAAGTAGAGTCAAGATGGCTGAGTTAAGATATAATTTTATACCTATCCAATAACCTAAAATGACTTAAGGGTAAGGTGCCAAATGTTGGAAGGAATATGGAAAAAGTGAGACCCTAATTATTGTTAGTGTAATTCTGAACTTATCCAAGCATTTTGGAGAGCAATCTGGATTTATTAAAACTGCTTTTGACCCAGTAATATTACTACCAAGTGTATTTCCAAAGGTGGTTGGGGGAAAAGGAAAAGAAATGATATGCTTTAAAATATTTATAACAGCTTTCTTTTTGGTGACAACTGTAAATTGCAGGGATGCCTATCAATGGGGAATGGCTAGAGAAGGATTGAGTACAGTCCAAAGTAAATGGTCAATGGCTTCAGAAGTGACTGCAGATGGTCCCTTGAAAATGATATGGAAGTGTTTCTCTCTCTCCAAGATCATATCCTTATCACTAATCAATATGACTCCATCAGCACTGAGTAGTTGAGGTGCACCATAGGACTTTGGCCCTTAAATAACCTTCAGGGTATCATAAAATCACTTTGGATTTTACTGTAATATAAAACTGGATTTCATCTTCTTCATACTGAACCACTAATCCTAGATGTCTCTAAGCTTTGCTTGTACTTGACTTTTGATGGAATTAAATGCTGCCTTCTTAGAGGTAGATAAAGAAATCTACTGGAAGGCCTATAGAATTCTCACTTTTTTTTAGTATCTTCTGAATTACCCATCATGTTCATCAAGCCAATTTGGAATTAGGCAAGTTTTCTGGCCCAGATGAGTATATGGTGTACAAGTATCTGAAAGCTGCCCACTCCTTTTCTGCTCAAATATTGTAAACTATGTGTTGACTCAGCTTTCCTTCCAAGTGAGCCACAAAATATGGAGAGTCATTCTAATCTGCTGACATTAAGTCTGGTAGCCATCTTGCCTTGTGGCTGCTGCTTTTGTTGAATGTGAATGTTTAGTTTGGAGTGAATAAGTCTCTGACTGATCCAGCACTTAGTGATGCACATCTCCTTTGTCACTCTCATACTTTGTCTCTTCCTACAATGACAGTCTGTTTAATGCTATTGTTTGCTACAACAGTACATCCATGAAGTTTTGTTGCATTCTGGTTGGTATTGAGAAGGTCCTAAGCCACAGAAGTCTTAAGTAACCATTGCTATTGCATATATTTTATGTGCATATATCTTTTTGTTTCTGTGTGTTTGATTGTTTTCTTCAGTTGCAGAAAGCAGTTTCAAACTAAATGAAATAACTAGAAAGTGGGGAATATTTGTGGAAGAATGTGACCTGCAAAGATTCCTGAATGATGCTCCCTGTGTCTTCAAATTGAGAGAAATCTATGATGCTAATATCAAATTAGATAAAATTCCAAAGAGTGACTTTGAATTTGATGAAACTGGAAAGAGATTCAGACAGTCTTACATCTTAAATCATTGTAAGAAAATGACTTCAGGGAATGGCTGTCTTTCAGATAGTGAATATTGGAAATATTTTAATGAATAGACAGAGCACTTTCAGTTCCATGAGAAGCCTCCTGAAATGCCAGAATATCCAGGTAATCGAAGGAAAACATCCTTGAGTTGGAGTTCAGACCTCATCAGACAACAAAAAAGTGAGACTGGAGAAATGCTTTGTGTAAGTGATAAAGTGGGAAGGCCTTGAGTCAGAACTCTAAATTCATTACTCATCAGCAAATTCCCATTATAAAGGAGCCTGATAAGTATAATAAATGTGAAGCAACCTCATCCCACCTTCCCATCTCTTCCTTGCCAGCCTAGATTTGATCCTGGGATGAAAAGATATTCCTGCCCTCAGTGTGGGAAAGCATTTGTGTGGAACTCAGATCTTGATATGTCTCAGAAGATTCATACTGGGGAGAAGTTTTATAAATGTCATGAATGCGGGAAGGATGTCTTCTATAGATCACTACTTATTGACCATCAAAGAATCCACACTGGAGAGAAACCTTTTTAATGTAATCAATGTGGAAAAGCTTTCTCTAAGAAATGCACTCTTGGGGTGGCTAGGTGGTGCAGTAAATAGAGCACTGACCCTGAAGTCAGGAGGACCTGAGTTCAAATCTGGCCTCAGACAGTTAACACTTACTAGCTGTGCTACCTTGGGCAAGTCACTTAACCCCAACTGCCCTCTAAAAAGCAAAAAAGAGAAAGAAAGGAAGGAAGGAAGGAAGGAAGGAAGGAAGGAAGGAAGGAAGGAAGGAAGGAAGGAAGGAAGGAAGGAAGGAAGGAAGGAAGAAAGAATGAATGAAAGAAAGAAAGAAAGAAAGAAAAAGAAAGAAAGAAAGAAAGAAAGAAAGAAAGAAAGAAAGAAAGAAAGAAAGAAAGAAAGAGAAAGAAAGACACTCTTTACATCAGAGAATTCACACTAGAGAAAAATCTGATAAATGTGGTCGATATGGAAAAGCTTTATGATTCAGTTCCAGTCTGGCTGCATATCAGAGGATCCACACAGAAGAGAAATCTTATGAGTATAATCAGTGTGGAAAGTCTTTCAGATGCAACTCTAATCTTGCTTCACATCAGACAATCCACACTGCAGAAAAACCATGTGGATGTAACCATTGTGGGAAGTTCTTTAAAAACAGCTCCCACACTGAAGAGAAGCTTTTTGAATGTAATCAATGTAGAAAAGCTTCCACAGAGACCTCTAGTCTTACTGTGCATCAGAAAATCTACACTGGAAATAAACTTTATGAACTTAATCCATCTGGAAAGGCATTCACAGAGACCTCCAGTCTTGCTGCACATCAGAAAAATCCACATTGCAGAAAAACCTTTTGAATGTAATCAATGTGGAAAAAAATTTCACCAAGAAATGTACTCTGGCTTTACATCAGAGAATCCACACTGGAGAAATATCTTACCAGTGTAATCAATGTGTAAAAACTTTTAGAAGCAAATCCCATATTTCTAGACATCAGAGAATCCATAATAAAGAAAAATCTTATGAATGTAATCTATATGGAAAGGCTTTCACACAGAGCTCCAATCTTGTTAGACATCAGAGAATTCACACTGGAGAAAAACCTTATGAATATAATCTGTGTGGAAAGGCTTTCACACTGAAGGGTAATCTTGTTGCACATCAGAAAATCCACACTAGAGAGAAGGTTTATGGATGTAATCAACATGGAAAGACTTTTCAATTCAGCTCCAATCTGACTTTACATAAGAGAATTCACACTTAGGGGAAACCCTAAGAATGTAATTAATGTAGAAAGAATTCAGACAGAGCTCCATTATTGCTGGAGATCAAACAGTTTACACTGAAGACAAACCTTATGAATGTAATCAACTTGGAATGGTTTCACACTCAGAGCCAATCTTGCTAAACATCAGAGAATCCACACTAGACATGAACCTCATGAGTGTTGTCAACATGGCAGAGCATTTAGTTACCTACCACTCAGAATGTTTAACAGAAAAGATTTCACACTTCAGAGAAATTTTATGACTAAAATCAAGGGGCTAATGCCTTCATGCCACAATCATGTCCTATTTCTCATCTCAGAATTCATTTGGTAAAGAAATATTATCATTATCATGAGGAAGGAAAAGCATTAAATCACTATGGATATACTGGCTATTTTTTCCATTATCATTCCTTGGATCAGTGGTCTCTCAGTAAAGTCAATTGGCTGAAACTTATGGACAGTTTAGTCACATTTCTTTCAATTCACATTGATATTCAGAATGGAATAGAGGAAGCCATTTCTTGTAATGGATAGAGCACAGAGTTTAACATCAAGGAAAACTTGAGTTCCAATCCTGACTCAGATGCTCCCTAGTTCTATAAGTCTGAGCAAGGAACAACCTTTCCAGGCCTCATTTTACTTAGCTCTAAGATGAGGAGGTTGAATTCAATATCTTCGATGGTTGGAAACTCTGTTCTCATCAAAAGTATATTCGTATGTTTCCTTCCCACAGCCTCTTCCTATATTCCAGGAAGGAGGCCTAGCAGGCTCAAATCTGCAGCTATACCAGATTACTTAGAAATAAACAGTTTGAGAACTTGACAAGATCAGATATGTCATATAGAGAAGAAGATGCCTAGAATAGCCTTGTATTCAGATATTCCAAAGAACTCATTAATACTGCCAGTCCTTACGAAGCACTACAAAATCTTGGAAACAGTGCAAAGTAGTTTGTCAGAAAATAAGTATGGATTCCTCTGTAGACCAATATTAACTCCTGATGAATGATTGACTTAGGAAACGTCACCACAGAGGAATTAGAGGAACTATGAGGAAAATACCTTTGTGTGTTGTGGAAGAGCTGATCTCCACCCTCAGGATGGAAAGATCACAGAAAACCTAAATGGCCAATTTTCATCACAGAAAAACCCACAAATCCATCTAAAATTGGAAGGGAAGCAATTAACTGGGAAACACATTTGCAGCAGATTTCCTACATAAGAGTGTCATGTCCAGTGTCTATGAAGAACAGATAATGGTTCTATACAGGCATATAAAGCATGCCTACAATAGACATGACCCAAAGTTAGAAATAACCAGTTTTCAAAGGAAGAAATGCAAATGATAAAGGATTAAAAGAAAAAAAAATCTCTACATCTTTAATCACTAATGCAAATCACTAATAATTAGAAAGATTTTCAGATTGGTAAAGGTGCTTAAAAAAATGAGCATCACAATATTGCTATTGGGATTGTTTTCCTTAAATGTATACTTGTTATAAGAGCTTTGTATTTTTTTTTTTGTTTCCTTTTTCTTGTCATAGAGCAGAGATCAATGGAGGAGAAAATAAACATAGCTTATTTTAGAAGCCTGAGCAAAAATGGTCCAAATCAGTAATTTAGTTAAATGCAAATTAAATCAACTCTCAGGCTCTGCTTTACCCCCATGCAAGTGACAAAAATGAAAAGAAAAAACATTAGAAATATAGCAAGGGTTATGGGAAATGAGACATATCAGTCTCCTGTTGAAACTGTGAAGTTCCTCTTAAATCATAAAAATTTTCAACAGTATATCAGAGATGTATCAAGATCTGTGCAACTGCTTGCTTTCGAAAAGATGATGGATAGAAGATATGGAATAAAAATCACATTTGAGAAAGGGACAGTGTGGCAATTCGTGCTCCTGAGCCATGTGCTTCATTATAGATATTTTGTTGGGTTTTTTCTTCCAATTTTGGGTAGGAGAGGATGGCAGTAGGAGGGGTGCCAGCAATAGCATTGTCCTGTCCCTGATCCTCCACACTCCTGTAATAGTAATGGCATTTAAAGATCCCCCTGTATTGGCTTGGTTTTCAGATTGATTGTGTTAAAACCCAGAGCTTGTGAATCCCACTTGTGGGATGGACTTGTTGATGTGAAAAGAGAGTGCTGAACTGGGAGGAGCTGGTGATGTAAATGTAGAGAGACACAAGAAAAAAGAAAGGCAGAAGAACTTTTTGGAAGCAGCATCTTGGAGTCAGAGAGAGACTAAGAGGATTGCTGAGGGCCAGTTTGAATTGCCCTGGACTTTTGAGAGCTGCCACCCAGAGCTGCCAAGGACTGAGGAGACATGGCTGTTATGCTGCTACTTTGTCTGTCTGTTTTGATGTTGTTTTGCCAGATTTGTCCACTGGTGAAAGACAGTGCTGTTGATGCAGAGGTCTTGGAACCTTGCTGTTGGTTCAGAGCTCCTGAGACTGTTCTGCAGACAGAGAGTGAATTCTGTCCACTGGTGAAGGACAGTGATGTTGTTGCAGAGGTTCTGAAACCTTGCTGTTGGTTCAGAAGTCCTGAAGAAGGATTCTCTTGTTGTATGTTTACAGAAATCCTGGAAGGGGGTTTTGCTAATGTTTTCAGGGGTCCTAGGACTGTTCTGCAGACAGAGAATGAATTAATGAAGAGACTGGCAATGTATCTTGTGGCCTTGCTAAGTTTTGTCTCCCCAGGAACAAAGATTGCTAAGAACTTGCCTCGCATCAAGATGAAGAAAAGACCTCCATTTGGGTATTAAGTGCTGTGCTTAAGCTTGTTGTAACTCTGGGGTAGATGGCCTATTCAGTTGTAATCCAAGGGTGGGGAACTTTTGACCTTTTTGTGTTCTGTGATTGAACAAATGAATATACTTTACTTATGATTGGAAACTAATCTCCATTTGAGAAGAGGGGCTTTGTGGTTGACTAAATGAATTATAATGTCCAGGGGTGGGGTAGTACTTGATTGAATTACACTTAGCAAATGCTGTATTTTGAATGATGCTATATTTTGATTTTCTCTGTTCTTAATTTTTCACTGAATAAAATGGAGAGCACCTATGCTGGTATTTTGAAGCTTGGGAAGTTGCCTTTGCTTGGCATTACAACCCCAAAATAATAAGGAGGGAAATTGATATATTATGATAATATACACAATGGAACAGAAGGATTGAGAATGCTTTGAAAGTGTTATTTTGAATTCATTATTACTTAAAAAGAAAATCAAGCTATGCACAGTTGTTTCAGGTATAATCCTCTTTCTCTATTTTATGGTGCATACAAAATTTTCATTTTCTTTCATGTTTGTGAATTTCAGAATTTGAAAAAATCAAATATTGATGTTTTCTTCTTAATCATTTGCACCAATTTTGGAGACATGACAAGAAATGGTGAAGCTATAACTTTCTCTTTTTACCAGTGCTTTGGAACATGTTTCCATGTGTCATTTATGATTGTCAGGACTTTAGAAAATTTCCTGTCCTTTCATAATTCATCTATTAGCATTGGTTCCTTGGTAAACATGGATGTGTCTTCCTATAATGGATTTAAATCACTTTTGGGATCATTATTCATGTAATATTTGGTATATCTTCATGCTATATTTTCTCTTCTAATTTAGTCATTCTTTTATTAAATCATTTAAAATATATGTAGTTAGAATTATCTAGTTTTAAAATCTATATCCTGGATCAAGAATTCTCCCAGGCACAGTTGTGAAATCACCCGAGTATTTACTTCTTTTTTTTATTTTTGCCTTTTGGAGGGGGGGAAGGGAGGGTAATTGGGGTTAAATGGCTAGTAAGAGTTAAGTGTCTCAGGTTGGATTTGAACTCAGGTCCTCCTGACTCCAGGGCCTGTGATCTATTCACTCAGCCACCTAGCCACCTCTGCTTCTATTAAAAATATATTTTTCATCAGGAAAATTTCTATGCTTTAGTGTCTTTGCCATTCTACTCAGGTCTACTTTATTTTTCTTATCTTTATGTGAGACTTATCCAGAATTGATAGGAATATTACAATATTGTCCCTTTTATGCTACTGGGTCTTCTTATACTTCAGTTATTGTTTTCTTTATAAATGGAAAGGTTATGGTATTTGGAGCTTACCTTTTCAGCATTGCTATTGCTTGGCTCTCTGTGGATCCTTCAGAATGATGTCCTTTGCTTGCTTATCTCTCCATGTTTTTAATGATTGTTTTTGCTGAGTCTGATAGCATTCTTGTTGGTCCTACTTTGTTGGATTTACCCAAGAAGTAGCACAGTTTTAAACAGACTGTCAATGCAGAGGCAGTCTGGGAAAGCTCCTGATCAACTTGGAGGGCAAGTCATCCCACCAACCACAAGGGCCACTACCAGGACTATCACCAAAGGGCTGGGACTGGAAAGAGCAAGGTAAGAACCAAATGCAGGGGCCCCTGTCCTAGATAGCAAATGTTCCTGGGTCTACCACTTCATAGCCCAGAGATTTAAAAAAAAAAAAAGAGCCCCTATTAGGACCTCCAAAGACCAGGATGACAGAGTGAACCTCGCCTGCTCCAACCCACCCCCTCTGACCCTGAAAACAGTAACTATTGCCCCCAGGGCAAAACCCTCTACAGTAAAGGCCTGGGATCCCTAAAGGGTGTGGCTAGGACCCTGACTCAAAATGTATAGAAAGCAGACTACAAAGACTCTGGAGTCCTACTATTCTGAGAGGGAGGAACCAAACTCTGAGGGAGACAATGTGTGCTCCACACCCACAGCTGAAACATCAACAAGGAAGGGGTCCCAAGCACAGAAAGCTCTCCTAGATGAGATCAAAAGGAACTTTGAAAACCTAATGAGAGAGATAGAAGACAAAATGAATAATTCTCTCAAAACCAAAATTGCAGAATTAGAAAAACATTATAATGAAAACATTTCTCTAAAAAGAAAAGTGTATGATATGGAAAAGGAGCTCCAAAAATTAACCAAGGATAATGATTTGCTAAAAACTAGAATCAACCAAATTGAAACAAATAACTCTATGAGGAACCAAGAATTAGTCAAACAAAATAACAAGAATGAAAAATTAGAAAAAGAGGTAAAATACCTCAAAGAAAAAATAACTGACCTTGAAAACAGATCCAGGAGAGATAATCTGAGAATCATAGGCCTACCAGAAAATCATAATGAAAAAATGAGCCTGGACAACATTCTCCAAGAGCTTGTTAAGGAAAACTGCCCTGAGATACTAGAACCTGAGGGTAAAATAGAAATTGAGAGAATCCACCGGACACCTGCCGAAAGAGATCCCAAACTGAAAAGTCCTCAAAATGTTGTGGCCAAACTCCAGAACTACCAGATAAAAGAGAAAATACTTCAAGTGGCCAGAAAGAAACAATTCAAATATTGAGGGTCCACAGTGAGGATCGCACAGGATTTGGCAGCCTCTACTCTGAAAGATCGGAGGGAGTGGAATACAATTTTCTAGAAGGCAAAAGAGCTCAGGTTACAACGAAGGATCACATACCCAGAGAGACTGAGCATATTCTTCCAGACACAGAGATGGTCATTCAGTGATATAACAGAGTTCCAGACCTTCCTGATAAAAAAGCCAGAACTCAATGGAAAATTCAACCTCCAATTACGAGATGCAAGAGTGACATAGAAAGGTAAACAATGAAAACACACACACACACACACACACACACACACACACACCCTGCTATTTGATAAGAGCAAACTGGTTATGGACAATTAGAGGGCATAAGTATAAAATACACAAAATGATTATTAAAAAAATCTTATTAAGCGCTACAAAGGGACTGCAATGGAAGAAAAGGAATGAAGTGGAAAAGGGTAAATTATGCCGCACAAAGAGGCATAAAAACAGTATACCAGAGGAAAAGAAGGGAGGGAGATGAGAATCATATGAGCTTTCCCCTCATTGGTTCTGGTGCAAGGAGGGTATGACAACCAGTTAAGCATAGGACTCTATGGAGAAGAAATTCAAAAAGTATCATTTTAGAGGGAAAGAGGGGAGGGAGAGGAGCTTTGCATGAGATTTGTTCCTGTCACTCTTGGTGCGAAGAAGAAATAACATACTTCATTAAGTATAAAAATATCCTACAGGCAGTAGGAGGGGGAAAAAGCTATAAAAGGGGGGGTAGTTAGTAGGGAGGGAAGAAGAAAGGGGAAAGGGGAGGAAAAGGGAGGGAGGCTGATAAGGGAATACTGAGGGAGGCGGTGGTCAAAAGGAAAACTATTAAGGGGGGAAGGGAGAAGGGGAAAAATATGAGCATTAATAGGGGAGAGAATAGGATGGAGGGAAAGAAACAGATAACAATCATAACTGTAAATGTGAATGGAATGAACTCTCCCATAAAATGGAGACAGAGAGCAGAATGGATTAGAAATTATAATCCTATAATATGCTGTTTACAAGAAACACATCTGAAACAGAGGGATACACACAGGGTAAATGTAAAAGGCTGGAGTAAAATACATCATGACTCAGCTAAAGTAAAAAAAAAGCAGGGGTAGCAATCCTTATCTCAGATAAAGCAAAAGCAAAACTCGACCTAATTAAAAGACATAAGGAAGGAAACTATATCCTGTTAAAAGGCACCATCGGGAATGAAGCAATATCATTACTTAACATATATGCACCAAGTGGTATAGCATCTAAATTCCTAGAGGACTAGGTAAAGGAATTAGAGGAAGAAATAGATAGCAAAACTATACTAGTGGGAGACCTTAATCTCCCCCTCTCTGAACTTGATAAATCCAACCTCAAAATAAACAAGAAAGAAGTTTAGGAGGTGAACAGAATTTTAGAGAGGATAGGTATGATAGATCTCTGGAGAAAACTGAATGGGGATAAAAAGGAATATATTTTCTTCTCAGCGGTTCATGGCACATACTCAAAAACTGACCACATTCTAGGGCATAAAAACCTCACAATTCTATGCAGTAAGGCAGAAATATTAAATGCATCCTTCTTAGATCATGATGCAATAAAAATTATAAACAGACTGTCATTTTTATTCTATCTTTTTTTTAAGTGTTCAAATGTGTTTCATGCAAATAACAGATTAGAGTTTTGTTCTCTCATATATCACACTTCGGCTTTTTAAAAAATTTACTTTCACTTAAAGTTATGAATTAGGTTTATATCTCACTCCCATCCCCACATGTTAAACTTTTCCCTAGATTCATATTTTTGCTTATTCATCCCTTTTTATTATTTAATCTTATGAAAGTGCATAATACTTCCTCCTTTTCTTCCCCTCAGTTAACTGGCAAGCAGAGTCCCTTTTTCTGTTGTCCTCTTCAAATTATTATCTTTTTTTACATTTCATTTTCTGGGCCTTTCCCTTAAAAATAATTTCCCCATTTCTTGTTATTTGTTTTTTTTTTCTTTCTGACTATTCCACCCTATTCTTTTTGAGTTCACAACACTTACTCTGAGTTAATCCTTCATTCTTTGTATTTCTTATGTCATTAATACTTTTCAGATATCTATTTTGGCTTCCCTCTTCTAAAGAGATTCTGCTATTGCCTTGGAGATCATTTTCTGTGGCCCTCATTTTTCTACTATTCCTCGTTCTCTAAAACATGAATTCTTGCAGGTGATAGAGACTACACTTCCCCATTGTTGGAATCCTCCTATGGCTTGATTATTTAATTCACTCTCAGCTATTTCCTTCCTCATGATCATCTTTCACATTGACACCTCTTCCCTAGGTCCATGGTCTTTTACTCTTCTCTCAATTGCCCCCAGAAGCTCTGATTTCCCATCCCCCAAAGTAAGTAGCTGTTCTAAGTATTAAATCCCAGAAGATAATAACCATAAGATATTTCCAATCTCTCTTTACAGGAGATCCCTTATCATCAATCAAACAGCATAATTTTTGATCCACTGTTAGGAATCTACGCCAAAGAGATCATAAAAAAGAAAAGGACCCTACATGTATGAAAATATTAATAGCAGCTTTTTGGTGTGGTGGCAAAGAATTGGAAATTGGGAGATGATCATCAAATGGGGAATACCTGAACAAGTTGTGGTATGTTAATGTAATGGAATAGTATTGTGCTCTAAGAATCATGAGCATGAGGATTTCAGAAAAACCTACACAGACTTGCATGAACTGATGCAAAGTGAAGTGAGGAGAACTGGAACATGCTACATAGTAACAGAAACACTGTGTGATGATCAGCTCTGATTGATATAACTGTTTTCAGCAATAAAGATAGTAATCCAAGACAAGTCCAAAAGACATTTATGATAGAAAATGCTCTACACATCCAGAGAAATAACTGATGGAGTCTGAATGCAGATCAAATATTATTTTCTCTTTATTTTTGTCACTTTTCCCCTTTTTATTCTATTCTTTCTTTTATAACATGATCAATATGGAAATGTGTCTTTTGTGCCCTTTTGATTTTATCTTAGTATGTGGTATGAATCATAGGTAGCCTTTTGTATGACAGGACTTCACAACACAGCTCAGAATTAACCAGGTGGGAAAATGTCTTCCAAGGAAAATTGAGTCAAGAGGGTCTTTACCTTAGCTTTCCTAAGTCCACACCTCCATCTGTTCCTCAGGGATCCATAGTTTACAGATCCCACACGATTGAGCTTCCATTCCATGATGAACTGATGGCCTTATGAGAAGTCAGACATTGATACCTGAAATTGAAACTTACAAATATATCAGATTAAAGTCCCATAACATTCTGCCTCAAAGAGCAAAACTTCATTCATCATATGTAACCTATCTACTGCACTACCTGGTTGCCCAAAAATTATTTATCAGTTCCTAAATTGATGGGCATTTGTTTTGTTTTCAGGTCTTTACTACTAGAAAAAGAACAGCTGTAAATTTGGGGCACATGTAGGGTCCTTCCTTCTGTCACTGACCTTGGTGAGATATATGCCCTCCAGTGGCATCTCTGACTCCCAATGTAGAGATGTTTTAGTCTCTTCATGTATTTCCATGATTTTACAGAGTGCTGGGAACAATCCACATCTCCACCAGCAGGGTATTAGTGGGCCTGGATTTCCACATTCCTTCTCCTTTTACTTTTCCCATCATCTTTGTTCTAATATGGTGACTTTGAGATGAAAACTCAGTTATTTGGAATTGGATTTCTCTAATTATTAGTAGTCACTAGGTGGTGCAGTGGACAGACTGGGGGACTGGAGTCAGAAAGACCCATCTTCCTGAGTTCAAATTTGGCCTCACACACTTTCTGACTGTATGACCCTGGGCAAGTTGCTTAACCCTGTCGGCCTTAATTTATTGGAGAACAAAATGGCAAACCACCCCCAGAATAGTTGCCAAGAAAACCTCGCGGACAATATCAGCATGCTGTGGTTCACAGGGTAAGGGACAGTCAAACCAGACTGACCCACAACAATGTGCCAAGCATTGTGCTAAGCACTGGGGATACAAAATGAGGCAAAAGAGTCCCTGCCCTCAGGGAGCTAGAGTCACAAGGGGAGACAATATACAAATGCTTACAAAGCAAGCTGTGTAGAGGATATGTAGGAAATAAGTGAGAGAAGAAGAAAGGTTGGAGAAGGTTTGTGTAGAAGGGGGGATTTTAGCTGGAACTTAAAGGGATCCAGGAAGGTCAGTGGTCAGAGCAGAGGAAGGAGAGTGTCCCAGGAATGGGGGAGGGTTAGAGGAAATGCTGAGAGCTGGAGGGACTTGTGAGTGGAACCTCCAGGAGGCCAGTGTCTCATGGAGGAGGAAATGTGGGGGAGACTGGAAAGGGAGGAGAGGACTGAGGTGTTCTGGGCTCTGCATGCCAAGCAGAGCATTTTGTATTTGCTCCCAGAAGCATTAGGGAGCCACTGGAGTTACTGAGTGGGAGAGCTAGGTGACCTGGGAAGACTTGAACTTCAGGAAAATTATTTTGGGACTGGACTTGAATGGGAAGAGACTTGAGGCAGGCTGCAGGTCTTTGTCTCCTCCCCTCAGACATAGGAGAATAACTAAGATCTCTGGGAGCCCTAAATTTGATTCAGTCCAGGGCAGAGGAGGGTCTGGCATAAGAGACCCCAACTCAAAGGGAGGAGGGGTCTTTGCTTGGAGGCATCTCTGCTTTATTGTGGTAGGGGGGGCCAGCGCTGGACCCCAGTGCTAACTAACTAATCCAGACTGGGTAAAGAGTTTTGGATATTCCGCCCTCCCCCCACCTCACCCACACACACCAGGGCTGGGAGGGGGCAGGGCAGGGTGGAAACAGGTTTAACCTAGCCTGGGTGGGAAGGCAAAGGAAGGGGTGGAGGGAGAAGAGGTATAAATAGTGGGAAGTATGAAAGGTTGGAGGACAGATTCCTGGGAACAGTCACTCTCTGTCTTCTTTCAACTCTCTAGCCTGAAGGAGAAGACACCAATTCTTTGGTTAAAGGAAGTAAGTCTGGGTTTCAGGTGCCCCCCCAACCCCTCCCAAACTCTGCTCTCAGCAGCCCCACAGATATCTGCCTTCCCCCCACCTCCTCTGGTAGATCAACAATGTCCGGCCCTGGAAATGAAGCATGTCTCAGAATCTTTTTAGCCTCATGTCTCCCCTCCCCATGAACCCCTCTCTTTTCCTCCCAAGAGAGAACTCTATAGCAACCTGTCCTTTTCCCCCCATGATGGGAGGTTGTGTGGTAGAGGGGCGGGAGAGTGCTTCATTTGGAATCAGGCCATGGGTTCGAACCCAGCTCCCCTGGGTCCCAAAACTAGACTCTAGTAGACATACAGTGCTTATTACATGTGATCTCATTTGATCCTCACAACTCTGCCAGGTAGGAATTCTTATCCCCATTTCATAGATGAGGAAACTAAGGCTGAGAAGTGTGGTGACCTTCCCAGAGTGTTAGCAAGGACACATCAGAGGGAGGATTCTTAACTTGCATTTAACTAACTCCAGGCTCTACCCACTTAACCTTGGCTACTATCACTGAACCTCAGTGTTCTCCTCTGCAAAATGAGGGAACTGGACCTTGTGACCTCAAACTAAGCCCCTTTCAGGATTCAAATATATGTGCATTCCTGTGAACTGGAGATCAGCTTAAAAAAAGCTCAGGGACATTTAGAGTTGGAAGGATGTCAGAAAATGATCTTGGAATTGCCTACTGGTGTAAATCTGTGACCCAGGCTAGAATACTGGCTGTTCCTTAATGGAGCTGTGACCCTGTGATGGCCAGTCATTGACTGCTCTAAGCCTTGTTCCTACAGGCCAAATGAGGGCAAGGAGCTGTGAGGGCCCCTCTGGCTCTCACCCAGGGTCCTTTGAGAGCTGGCCCCTTGAAAAGTGGACTCCAGGGGTGGCCAGGTGGCCTTGGTAGACCCGGGATCGGTTCTGGCCTCAGATACTTGGCAGCCACACAAAATAACTGGCCGTGTAACCTTGAGCAAGTTATTTAACCCCAATTGCAAGAAAGAGAGAGAGAGAGAGAGAGAGAGAGAGAGAGAGAGAAGAAAGAAAGAAAGAAAGGAAGAAAGAAAGAAAGAAAGGAAGAAAGAAAGAAAGGAAAAGTGGACTCTAGCCTGTGAAACCATCTCTGTCCTCTCTCACTTTCCTGTTTCCATGCTGCTATCTTACCTTGGACAGCTCCCCAGCTGTGCTGGGGCCCAGGCTCAATTGGGAGAATCCTTCAGACACATTGTGGGGACCTGAATCCTCCAACAATCAGCTTTCTCCCCTGCTCCAGTTTTCCTAGGCTAATTAGATTCCTGTGGGCTCCTTTTATTCTCCACTTCTCTGTGCTCTGCTCTTCTCTCAGGGACAGGCTCTGGCCTCCTGGCGACTCTCTTCCCACATTTAAAGGGACAAATATAAAATGCCCTCCTCTCTCCCCCAGCACTGACCCATTTTCAAAAATTGTTCCAAGAAACCTTGTTGGCCTCACCCCGGAGCCTGGCATATAGAAGATGCTTTTTTGTTGCAGTTTTAGAAGTTTTCAGTCATGTCTTTCTCTTTGGAAGCCCTTTTAGGGTCTTCTTGGAAAAAACTGTGATTTGCCATTTCCTCCAGCTCCTCCTTACAAATGAGAAAACTGAGGCAAATAGGCTTAAGTGACTTACCCAGGGTCACACAGCTAGTTTTGGAATTTGAACTTAGGTCTTCCTGACTCCAGACCTGGCACTCCATCCAGTGTACCACTCAGAAGGTGCTTAATTAATGTCTACTAATGGATTGGCCTGATCAGCCTCATTGGCTGAGGGGGGCAGGGATGTTGGTGATCTCTGAGGATCCTCCTTCATCTCAGAGCCCAGGAGCCTTGGTGCCCAGTTCAGCTTGACTTCTTAGTGCCCATGGGGCAGGGACTGGGGACTCTGAGCCAAGGTATCTGTGTCTGCCTCTTAAATGACGGGGGACCTGGACCTTGGTTCTCAATTCCTCTTCCCTCTCCCAGTAAATGAATGAATGAATGTTTATTTATTTAGATCTAATTACCTGATGTCAGGATTTGTAAGAAGTGCTAGGGATTTGAGATCGGAAGCACAGATCAGCCCCCATTAGCCACCTAATTACAGGCTCTGTAATTACAGGCCTTTGGAAACCCTTTCCTGAAATCTTTTTAAGTGTGGAGCTCCTGATTGTAGATGGAATGAGAGTGTGGTGGAATTATTGCCCTTCTCCCACCTCTGACCCTTCCTCCATTAGCTTGGATTAGCATTTGCTATTGCTTCATTCCCCACCCCCCACCACCACTCCTAGATTCCGAAAATACCCTTTCCCCTCCCTCATTTTCTGGGTCTTCATTCCTGCACCCTCTCACCCATCCCCCTATTCTCTTAATCTTGGATAGACCCGGAGGGGCCTGGGGCTCCTGTTGGCCATTGAGACCCCTCCCAACCCAGGTATTCCTTCAGCTCCCCCTCAACATCAGCCCTAGTTCTTCCAAGCCTTGAAAACCCAGCTCCTCTCCGGTCTCTGTTTTCATCTGTAAGATACCAACGATGCCTCCCTTTGGCCTTCTGGTCTAGCTTGGCGATCTCCTGGGACAATGAAATGCTAATGATTCTCCCCAGGATGTATCCGGCCCAAGTCCCAGCCCACCCCACCTCCAGCTCTGACATTTTCCTTTTTGGTCTGGTCCATAGCCCCAAGGATGTGTTTGTTTCCAATTCCACTCTCTGACCCAGTTCCAGTGTCTGCCAATTAATTCCTGGAGAGAAAAACCCAAACAGTCCTTGCCTTGTGGAGTTTACCTCTTCTGGACTGATGTGGGGATAGCCACAGTTATGAATTGGGGGATGTCTCTGGGGGTATTGTCAGGAAGTCCAGCTTGCATGGGAAGGAAATGTGCATGTATGACTGTTTACCATACCATACCATGCAATATCTCAGCATCGTAATTTCAATGCAGGGAAAAACTCACACATATATAATATATATTTATATATTATTATATATAATATAATATATATTATATATAATATATAATAACAGATTATTAAATTTAAGATGCAACTTTTTCTTTCAAAAATATATTTTTTGAAACAGTACAAATTTTGAAAACCCATTAAAGAAAATAGCTTTGGGGGGAGGGGCAATGAGTATTTTTTTAAAGGGGCAGTAGGCCAAATAAGTTTGAGAATCTCTGTTTTGGCTTCATTTTCATCCCCAAACTTTCCCTCTCCTTTCCAAGTCAGCTAAGGAGAGCCAAAATCAATACCCACTCTGCTCCCCTACCCGATTCTTTAGTGCCAGTCTATGCCCTAAGTCTATGCCACTCTCCAGCCCAGCTGTGGTTTCTAAGGTTGACCTCCCTGCCCACAAGTCACCTTTGCCAGATCAGATCCTGGGTGGTGAGGACTGCCTTCCTTTTGCTAAAACAATGGCAGAGGATCATTAAAGATTCTGTGCTGGGTACTGCACTCATCCCACCCCCAACAGCAATCCCACAGCAGTTCTTCTCTGGCCTTCTTCCTGATTTCCTGCCATACTCATGCCCCACCACCAACATGTCCTGCTTTCTGCTTACCTTCCCTTCCCTTTAGAGCGTGGGTTTTCAGGGATGGACTTCAATTGCTGAATTAGGCAACAGTCAAACCCCTAGACATAGAGGGAGAGGTGAAGGTTTACATAAGCGGGTAGAGAATGTTTTATAATGTGAGCTGTACCATGTGCCCTGGGCCCAGGGGTCCTGATGTCCTGGTCTCAGTCCCTCATTAGTATCTAGCTAATGAGATCTGAGAGAAGACCTCTTGGGAAATAAAAACAAGACGAGGGAAAGTCCTCCTCAGTGTTAGGATTGGGGTGTGGAAGGTCAGGAATGGAGATGGGCCCAGAAGGTAAACTTTCATTCTGGAGGAGAGTTCAGCAGGGGTGGGCAAGTCTGGGCCCAGGCTGTAGAGAAGAAAGAGAGACCTGAGGTGGGAGGGAAATGGGAAGGCCAATGGCTGGGAGAAAGAACCAGGAAGGGGGCTGTAGGCTGGGCATATCCTTTTGCAGAAGATGAGTGTAGCAGGGGGAGAGCCAGGAGATTCTGCTGAGAACTGTTGGAATGTAAGAACAAGGCAAGGGAGAGAGATGGGAGAGCAATGAGGGGGAGGGGAGCTCTCAAAGATGGCTGCTTGGCTATTCTTCATTCTGGAAGAGGATCAGAATGATCGGACTATGCTAGAGTCAAGTTTCAGTGTGCCTGCCTAGGGCTGATCAGACCAATATGAGCCAGGGATGCTGTACCATAAGTCAAGCACAAATAATCCATGTGAACATTTGGCTGGATTCTCTACACTTGTGCATCTTGCCTTTTGGGCTTTGTTTGTTTTTTAGCTGCTCACAGGGCACAGCACCCTGTCTGATGTGGGCAGGCCATGCGGGGCAGTCCTGTGCCAGAGTCCCCTATGTCACACGATCAATTCCAAAGCTCTCGAGAGGGTCCTTGTATGGCTTCTTCTGACCACCATGGGAATGCTTACCCTGTGTGAGTTTGCCATAAGATAGGTTTTTTTTGGCAAGTGTACATTTTTCAACACAACAGTGTGGCCAGCCCATGGGAGATGGCTCTCTGAAGCAGAGTTTGAATGCCTGGCAGTTTGGTTAGAGAAAGAACCTCAGTGTCTGATCCCTTATCCTGCCAGGTGATCTTCAGAATCTTCCTAAAACAATTCAAATGGAAGTGATTCAGTTTCCTTGCATGGTGCTGGCACTGTCCAGCTTTCTTTCACAGGCTTACAACAAAGAGGTCAGCACCATGGCTCTGTAGACCTTCAGTCTGGTAGTCAATCTAATACCTCTTCTGTCCCACACTTTCCTTTGGAACCCCCCAAACACTGAGCTAGCTCTGGAAATACATGGGTCAACCTCATTATCAATGTGTACATCACTGGAAAGTCCACTACCAAGGTAAGTGACCTTATCCAGCATTCAGAACTTCTCCATTTGCTGTAAGCAATGTTTGCACCTATCCATGGCGTGGTGATGGCTGGTGGAGCACCTGCCTTTTCTTGATGTTAATTGTTAGGCTAAAATTAGCGCAAGCAATAGAGAATTGATCTGTACTTTGTTACATCTAAGTTTCAGAGGCTGCACTGAGTGCACAGTCATCTGCAAACAGAAAATCATGCCCCAACCCTCCCTCCGCTTTGGTCTTGGCTTGTAGCCTTTTCAAGTTGAAGAAATTGCCATCAGTCTAGAAGCTGACCTTGATGCCTTCTTCATTTCTTTGAAGGCATTTGGTGGGTGATCTCCTTGGTGGAATAAGAGTTTGGGAGCCTGGGAGGAGGGCAAGGGACTAGAGAGGTCAATTTAGAATCCGGAGTTTAGGACAGTGCTAGACTCTTGGGATAAAAGGAGCCACCCTGAGAGGATGGCTGGAAGCTAAAGCACTGTGAGCCGAGATCTTTCTGCCTTCTTTTGGACTGCAGCTATCTCTGCTTTCTGGGAGCCAGCTTCACATACAGGTTTCAGGGAGGTCTGAATGAGGACCCCTCCCCGCACCCCACTTCTGCTGGCTTCCTTTTCTATTGGGCCTCATCTTCCCCCTCTGTCCTTTTGGTGACTGTCCTTCAGGCTTCCCAAAGCAGGCTCCCTTCAAAGTCCTGGCTCTGGGGATTGCCCCTGCTTCTTGTCTGGGCTCTCTGTCACATCCCAAAGGTCCTAGTGATGAGGGACGGGATCCCTGATCTCATCCAAGACCAGAAAACCCGCAAGGGCGTCTGGAAAGAATTCAGCTCAGCCTTGCTTGGAGTTAAGAGTTGAGAAAGTTTATTATTATGCCATTACAGTGGGCAAGAGTCCTTTAGGGGACCTGCAAGTGAGAGGGGTACATGCTTTTACCTTTATAGGGTAGGGCTGCCATTGTCAAGGCTGACCAGAGGGGAGGGGCCTCAGTGCACAGACAAAGGTCAGAGCTGACCCAGAGGAGCTTGTGAATAGACAGTTTAGATAAGATTTGGGCCAGGTCGTTAAGAAGACAAAAGGCAAGGACAAAGGAGGGTGTGGGCCAGGCCAAGGAGAAATGGAGAGATTAAGTAAGAACAAAGGGGTCACAGAGTATTGCCTCGGTGGAGTTTGGGATAGGGAGAAGGGGCAGAGCTCAAGGGTGGGAAAGGACAAATTGCAGTTACAACTTCACAGACTGGTTTTACAAGTTGGTTTCACAAATTGATCTAGACCCCAGGTACCCCATCACTAGGGTGCCATCCCATTTTACCATTGGGTCACAGTGACCTGACTAACATATCTCATTCATAGTATCAGTTGGAGGCAGAGCTCTGGGTCTGGGGTCATTGAGATGTTGCTTGGTCTCATCCCACCTGGGATCCCAAAGCTCTTTTGCCTCCTGGATCCCTGTGGGAAGATGGGGGAGGGGCATGAGGTTAAAGAGAAGGAGTTAGAGTGAGTGGCAAGTCCTTTTCCTGGTCAGACCAAGCTCAGGTCCAAGCCTGACTCTACTGCCCTCCTTCTGAGGTGGAGTCTGTCCCCTGAAGGCAGGGAAGGGCCTTTGTAACCATTCAGAGAGGTCAGCATCCACCCTAGGAAGAGAAGGCAAAGACAATGTCTCTACCATTCTGGGATTCTTCCTCCTCAGGTCAGCTTGCAGAACCCAAACCTGTTCCTAAGAGAGAGCCCAGAACCAGAGGGAATGGCTCCTGGCACCCAGAGACCCTCCTTCCAGGTGAGTGCAGTCCATCCACAGCCCTGACCAGCATCAGCAAACCTGGAATCCAAGAGAGCCAAGGAAGCTTCCTCCTGCCAGACACAGGCTGTCCTTGGCAGGGCTGTCTGCAGAGCAGAAATTGTCCTCCTGGTTCTGTTCATGTCCTTCTGCCTCAGGCCACACAAAGCTTCCCTGGCCTCTCAATCCCTCTCATTTCCCATTTCTTTGGTCAAGTCAATAAGCATTTAGAAAGTGGCTCTTCTGTGCCAAGTACTGGGCTAACCTACTGTGGATACAAGGGAAGGGGGAAAAACACCAAAAAACAGTCCCTGCCCTCAAGGAACTTCCAGTCTAATGGTGAGAGAGCATCTCATCATCTGTGTCCAAACAAGCTCTCTACAGTATGGATGGGAAGTACCTCAAGAAGGAAGTCTCTAGCAGTTTCAGGGACCAGAAAAACCTTTTTCAGAAGGTGAGATGTTAGCTGAGGTGCGAAGGAAGCCAGGAGACCCAGGTGAGGAGGAAGGGCACAGGGACAGGGCATGGAGGGTCTTGGTCAAGAATCACCCAGGAGGCCAGTGTCCCTGGGTCAAAAAGGAAAAGAGGACAAAAGTGTAAGAAGACTGGAAAGGGTTTAGAGGCTGGTTATGGGCCTTCTGGATAACTAAGTACAGCCTTTTGACTGAATCAAAATTTTACAGAACATGTTTTTCAGATTTCCCAATTAAAGCATCACTGCTAAGTTTTGAGACAGCACGTTCAGGAAAGGAAGGATGAAAGCTAAGCTGTGTAAAGGGTTAAGGAGTAAGTAGAGGGTAGCAAGGTGGCCCAGTGGGTAGAGCACTGTGCTTGGAATCAGGAAGACTCCTCTTCATGAGCTCAATTCTGGCCTCAGACACTTAATAGCTATGTGATCCTGTCACATAAGTGACTTAACTCTGCCTCAGTTTATCATTTCTAAAATGAGCATGAGCCAGAAATGGCAAATCACTCCTGTGTCTTTGCTCAGACAACCTCAGATGGGGTCTACAAGAGTCAGATGCGACTGAACAACTAAGAAGTGAGTGAGAGGAAAGTAAAAAGTTCAGCCAGATGTTTCAGGGACTTTGGCCAAGAAAAGGAGGTGAGATAGAATGAAGGGAGCAACTGATAGAGGATGGTTAGAAATGTGAAGGAACTGAGGGGGAATCACTGAGTGTGCCAACTTTTGGGTAGAACAGGATGGAGTGGGATCAAGAGGCCATGTACATGGTGGGTATTTGCAAAGAAAAGGCTCCCATATTCTTAGAGAATGGCGGAAAGAAGGCATCATGAGATCACATGAAGAGGTTCTGAGGAGAGAATACAAGCAGTCATCCAGTCAAGACTTAACAAGTGCTGACTATGTGCCAGCTACTGTGCTTAGTAGGGGTCATGCAAAAAGAGCCAAACAGCAGTGTCTGCCCTGAATGCGCTCCCAGTCTAATGGCAGAGAGAACAAGGACACAAATATGCGTAATGAAGCTATACGCAGCTTTCCACAAACTTCATAGAATTTTCTTTGACATTTTTTCCAGCTTTTATTATTCCAACGTGATTCTCACTTCAAATGAAAAAGTGCTTTGCTCAGTATTCCATTGGACTCTGAAGGACTGGTTTCTAGTGTTGGCTCTGACACTCATAAAGGTTAAATTGAGTTTTAGGCAAATCCCTTCTCTGGGCTTCTGTTTCCTCTTCTAAGTTGATGAGGACCAGATGAATCCTGCAGTCCCTTTCACCTGTAAATCATATGACTTTTGATGATTTAGGTATTGGTGACATTCAAGGATGTGGTTGTGGACTTCACTGAGGAGGAATGGGGCCTTTTGGACCATTCTCAGAAAGAGCTGTACAAGGAAGTCATGCTGGAGAATGTCCAGAACCTTCTGTCCCTGGGTAAGGGCCATTTCCTCTCTTTCTTGGTGTTAATAGTCGAGTAAAAATTATCTCAAGTGTTAGGGAATGGATCCACACTCTGGTGCATCTTAGAAGCTTCATTGCACATACTGTAATCTGTGTGCACCAACTCTCTATACACTTTGGTCTTGGCTTGTAGCCTTTTCAAGTTCAATAATTTGTGGTCAGTCAGGTAGCTGGAGATAAAGATCTGGGTTCATTCTCAGAGGAAGAAAGTGAAATTTTAAAAACCGGCTCCTAGGGGTGGCTAGGTGGCACAGTGAATAGAGCATCAGCCCTGGAGTCAGGAGGACCTGAGTTCAAATCCAGCCTCAGACACTTGACACTCTTACTAGCCATATGACCTTGGGCAAGTCACTTAACCCCAATTGCCCTCCCCCCTCCAAAAAGCAAAAAAACCCAAACAAACAAACCCACTCCTACTTTAAAGAGAAATTTCAAATCGTCACAGGTTAAAAAAAGAGTTCTTTGAAGAACTCAAAAAGGACTTTAAAAACCAAAGGAAGGGTTGAGAAAAAACTATGAGGGAAAATAAGCATAGTCGAGGAAATCAAGAAAATTATGCAAAAAAGTCATCAAATTAGAAAAAGAAACCAAAAACATAAAAAAGAAAAATGGAAGAAAATAACTTCTTAAAAACTAGAATTGGGCAAGAGGAAGTTAATGACATTATAAAACACTAAGAAATATGAAAAAGTAGAAGAGAATGTGAAACATCAAATTAGAAAAAGAAATAATATGAAGACTAGATCAAGGAGACACTACAAGAATTGTTGGACTACCTGAAAGGTATGATCCAAAAAGAGTCTAGATACAGTATTTCAATCCATTATTAAGGAAAATTTCCCGGAAGTTCTGGAACAAGAGATAACATAGAAATAGAAAAACATTCATCATTCATCCCCTGAAAGAGATCCCAAGATAAAAACTTAAAAGAACATTATAGCCAAGGTGTAAATTCCCCAGGTAAGGAGGAAATACTCCAGGCAACAAGAAAACATGAACATGTAAATACCGTGGAGCTATAATCGAAGTAACACAAGACCTAACAGCTTCCACATTAAAAGACTCTAGGTCTTGGGACATGACATTGCATTTTATAGAGCAAAGGTGCTCAAATTGTGCCCAAAAATAACCCACTCAGCAAAGCAAAGTACAAACATGGGGGGGAGAGGAAGGGGGGGAGACATGTAATGAGCTGAAAGACATTCAGGTATGTAAGAGTAAAAGAGCAGAATTCAATGGAAAATTGAACATAGAAGATCCAGGAGAAATGTAAGATAAACATTAAAGATCCATTAAAAAGGACTCAATAATGTTAAACTATTTACTTTTTATTGTGTGAAAATGTTATTCTAATACCCTTAAGAATGTCATCATTACTGCAGTGATATGGAAGAAAAGCTTAAGCTGAGTTGAGTCTGATGGGCTGATTCTAAAGCATAAAAATGGGTAAGGAGAGGCAACATGGGGCCGCTATTACACACAAAGAAGTCCTGAAGGGGAGAAGTGAGAGAAAGGAAGCAGATGGAAGTGAAGGGCTCCGAGTGCCGGAACCTTATTCTTGTGGAATTAACAGAATATCTACATCATCTTGTTTTAGAAAAAGCAATTGAACTGGCCACAAATGTGCTTGCTAAGAATAAAGCATCAGGACCAGATGGATTTGCAAGGGAATTCTAGCAAACATGTAAAGGTCAGCTAATTCCAGTATTGAATACATTATTGGAAAAATAGACAAAGAAGGGGGACTGCCAAACTCCTTTTATGAAACAAGTATGGTATTGATATTCAAATCAAGAATAAAAAAGAAAAATATATAGACTAATTTGATTAATGTCTATGGATGCCAGACTCCTAAATAAATACTAGCTAGGAGATTACAACAATATATTACAAAAATTCTACATTGTGACCAATTGAGATTTATAGAAGGAATGGCTTAACCATGGATGATTTAACTTAAGGAAAATTATCCACATAATTTATTGTATCGGTAAAAAAAATCATGAATATGTCAATAGCTGAAGAATAAGCTTTTGATAAAATAGAACATGTATTTCTCTTAGAAACACTTGAAAATGTAGGCAAAAATGGATTTTATCTTAAATTGATAAAAAGCATATACCTAAAGCTGTCAGCAAGCATTACTTGTAATGGAGATATGCTAGATGCCTTCCCAGTAAGATGTGATGTTCAACAAGGATGGCTACTGTCACCAACATTATTCCTACTGGATTGGAGATCCTAGAACAGCAATAAGAGAAAAGGGACTCAGACCAGGCAATGAGGTAATAAAAATACTTCTTTATGCAGACAGTAACTCTAGACAGTAGAAAATTCTTGGGGGTTCACCTGCCAGAACCAGGAACTATATGAACATAAATGTAAAAAAAAATTATACAAAGAAAATCATAATCAAATAATTGGAAAATATTAATTGTTCATGGGGAGGCAGAGCCAATATAATAAGCGTGAGAATACCTATAATTATATCTTCAATGTCGTCCCTGTTAAATTACCAAAACCTTATTTTACCAAGTTAGGAAAAAATAGTAAAATTCATTTGGAAGAACAAAAGGTCAGGAATATGAAAGGAACTAATAAAAATGTAAAGAAAAGAGGTTTAGCAGAACTTGTTCTTAAACTATAAGGTGGTAATTATCAAAACTGGTACTGGCTAAGAAATAGGAAGGAAGATCAGTGGAACAGAGTAGGTATACAGTTTAGAGTAACCTTGTATTTGACAAGTGTAAAGAAAAGATTTTGGATAAGAATTCATTATTTGTAAAAATTGTTGGGAAAGCTGGAAAGAAGTATGACAGAAATTGGGTATAGACCAACATTTTATCCTCTGTCAAGACAAGGTCAAAATGGATATATGACCTAGATTTAAAGAGATACTACAAAAAATTTGAAGAACATGGAACATGTTATTTATTAGACTTACGAACAGAAGAACAATTTATGAATAGAGATAGAGAATAGAGTGAGGTGTGAAATGGATAATTTTGATTACATTAAATTAAAAATATTTTGTACAAATAAAATCAATGCAAATATGATCAAAAGGAAAGCAGAAAATTGGGGGGGGGTTTATACAGTTTCTTTTTTTTTATTTTTATTTTATGGATTGAAACAAGCATTTTCATAACATTACAATAAAAAAAGATGATTGCAGATGAAACTGCAAAAGTATTATGTACAACTTGCTATTCCTTTCAAATATAAAACAAAATTATCATATAGATTTCTTTTTTTATTCCCTTCTCCCCTAAAGATGGCTACCATTAGACATATACTATAAATAATTTCTCAGATACAGTTCTCATATCTCATATATACAAAACATACAAAGATCATTGTAAAATCTCTAAGAATATGAGTCATTCCCTGAGTAATAAATGGTCAAAGGATATGGACAGGCAGTTTTCCAATAGAGAAATACAAACAATTTATAGTCATATGAAAAAATACTTCAAGTCATTTTTGAGTAGAAAAATGCAAATTAAAACAATCTTGAGATAACATTTTATAACTATCAGATTGGCTAAAATGATTAAATAGGAAAGTGACAATTGTTGGAGGGAATGTGCAAAAATTGGGACAGTAATTCATTGCTGGTGGAATTGTGAGCTGATCCAAACATTTTGGAGAGCAATCTAGAATTATACCCAAAATGTTATTAAACTGCCTATACCTTTTGACTCAGCAATACCTCTATTAGGTATATTTCCAAAGATGATTAGGGAAAAAGGAAAAGAAATTCTATGTTCTCCATATTTATAGCAGCTCTTTTTGTGGTGGCAAAGAACTGGATACCCTTCAATATGTGCTATCAGAAACGATGAGTTTGATGATCTCAGAAAAACATGGATAGACTTGCCCAAAATGATGAGGGAGGAAAGAAGGAGAACCCAAAGAATGTTGGATAGAGAAATAGCAACATATTTTTAAGCACGACCCATCTTGACTATTATAAACTTCAAAAAATACAAAGAATATATGAAGGAAGATGCTATCTGCCTCCAGAGAAAGGACTGCGGAGCAGAAGGATGTGTGGAATAGTTATATGTGTGTGTGTACATACATGATCGCATCTGATGGCAGCCATCTCTGGGACAAAGGGAGGAGGGAAGGGGAAAAAGGGAAAAGAGAAGTAACTTTCTTACCTGTTTCAAAGGAATAGGAAGTTGTATGATAATTGATTTGCTACTTTATATGTAATCATCTTTTTTTATTATTATACCATGTAATGGAAAAATTTATTTTCTTCCATAAATTCAAAATAAAATGAATGATAGTCATTTTTAAAAACTGTCTGGGTTCTGGAGAAGAGATACAAAGGTAGATCTGTGGACCAGCGTACACATACATGGCACAGTAGCAAATGCTTACAGTAACTTTGTGTTTCAAAATTTTTAAGACAAGTTTTTTTAATAAGAATTCCAGACTAGTTGAAAATTGCAGGGAAAGCTGGAAAGTAGTCTTTCAGAAACTGAACAGACACCAATACCATATTCCATTTACCAAGATTAAAAGAACATGGAACATATTAGCAATCAAACTTAGGGAGAGGTGAGTAATTTCTGCATAAACAAGAGATAGGATGGTGAGGTGCAAAATGAATAATTTTTTTACAAAATTATATTTTAAAAGTTTTGTACAAATAAAATAAATGCAGCCAAAATCAGGAGGAAAGCAGAAAGAGGATGGGGGGGAATTTATAGACAGTTTCTCAGATAAAGTCTCATATCTCAAATACATGAAGAACTTGGTCAAATCTAAAAGAATATGAGTCATTCCCCAGCTGATAAATGGTCAAAGGCTAGGAGCAGGCAGTTTCTGCTGAAGTGAAAGCTATAAATAGTCAAATGAGAAAATGTTCTAAATCACCAGTCATTACAGAAATACTAATTAAAACAACCTTGAGATATCATCTTACAGCTATCAGATAGGCTACAATGATAGAAGGCCACAGCAATAAATGTTGGAGGGAATATGGAAAAGTTTGGACGCTAATGCACTGTTGGTGGAACTGTGTGCTGATCCATGCATTTTGCAGAACAATCTGTAATCATGCCCAAAGAGTTATCATAAAACTGTCTCCCTTTAGTCCAGTAACACCACTCTTAAGTCTGTTTCCAAAATGATTGACGAAAACAAAAAAAAATATTTTAAAATACTTATAGCACCTCTCTCTTTGGTGGCAAGAACTGTAAATTGCAGTGCCCATCAATTGGCTAAAGGCTTGAGAGGGAATGAGTATAGCCTGAGGTAGTCAGTAGCTTCAGCGGTGGTGAGGATGGTCTCTTGAGAATGCTATGGAAGTGTCCAGCCCAGCTCTCCAGGATAATATTCTTATCACTAATCAAGGGGCTCCATCAGCCCTGAGTAGTTGAAGTGAACTACAGGTCTTTGGCCCATACATGGCCTTCAGGGCATCATAAAATTCTTTGGTTTGTTACTATCAGCACAAAACTGAATTTCATCTGCCTTCTTACTGAGGTGAGAATCCTGAATCTCTAAGTTTTGCTTGCTTTAACTCTGAGAGGAATTAAACATGGCCTTCTTAGAGATGGGTGAAGTAACCTGCTGGTGGGCCTGTCAAGTTCTCATTTTTTATTTAGGACCTTCTGAATTTCCCAGTCATTTTCATCAAACCACTTTGAGTGTTTACTAGTGTTCTGGCCCAGATGAGGAAATGTGGTGCTATATAACAAATCTCTAAAAGTTGGTCACTTTGTTCCTGCTCAAATGTTGAAAATTGTTTTTAGGGTTAGTGTTCCCTCCACCTTAACAAGGAACTGTTCTCCCTTGGAGAATCACTCTAATCTGTGGCCATTAAGTTTTCTGGTTGTGACCTTGCCTTGGGGCTACTGCCTTTGTTGAATGTGAATGTTTCATCTCAGAGGGGTCCAACCTGCTCAGTGGGGCACATCTCCTTTGCCACTTTCACAGCTTGTCCGGCTCTTCTACTTACAATGACACAGTTTATTTAATGCCACTCTTTGCTCCAATAGCAGCTCCATGAAGTTTTATTAATCAGGATGGTGATGAGAAGCTGTTGAGCCTCAGAAGTCTTTAGCAACAGTCACTAGTGCATATATTTATGTGTCTATATGTTTTTGAGCTCTGATGTTTGTTTGCTTCAGTTGTAGAGACCAGGTCTGAAGTAAATCATATGCCTAGAAAGCTGGGAATATTTGTGGAAGAATGTGACCTGCAAAGATTCCTCAGTGATGCTCCCTGTGACTTCAATTTGAGAGAAATCCATGACTCCAATATCAGTGTAGATAGAAATCCAAAGAGTGACTGGGAATTGGATGAAATTGGACAGAGATTCAGAGAGTCTTTAATCCTGAATCACTGTAAGGAAGTGACCTCAGGGAATGACTATCCTCCAGATGGTAAATATAACAAATGCTTTGCTGAGGAGGCAGAGCATTTTCAGTCCCATGAGAAGCCTCCTGAAATGCCAGTATATCCAGGTAATCGGTGGGAAATGGCCTTGAGTTGCAGTTCTGACCTCATTAGATATCAGAAAAGTGAGACTGCAGAAATACTTTCTGTAAGTAATAAAGGTGGGAAGGCCTTGAGTCAGAACTCTAAGCTCATTACTCATCAGCAAATTCCCATTAGAAAGGAAACTGATAAGTATAATGAATGTGAAGCAACCTCATCCCATCACTCACTTCTTCCTTGCCGGATTAGATTTCATCCAGGAAAGGAAAGATTTGCCTGTCCCCCCAATGGGAAGGCCATTAGTTGGAACTCAGATCTTGACAGACCTCAGAAGATTCATTCTAGGGAGAAGTTTTATAAATGTCATGAATGTGGGGAGACTTTCTGCTATAGATCACTCCTTATTGGCCATCAGAGAAAGCATACTGGTGAGAAACCTTATCAATGCAACCAGTGTAGAAAGACTTTCACACAGAGTTCCAATCTTGATGTACATAAGAGAATCCATACTGGAGAAAAACCTTACAGATGTAATCACTGTGGAAAAACTTTTACACAGAGCTCCAGTCTTGCTGCACACCAGAGAGTCCACACTGGAGAGAGGCCTTTTGAATGTAATCAATGCAGAAAAAATTTCACACAGATTTCTGGTCTGGCTGCACATCAGAAAATCCACACTGGAGAGAGACCTTTTGAATGCAATCAGTGTGGAAAGGCTTTCACACAGAGGTGCAATCTTGCTGCACATCAGAAAATCCACACTGGAGTGAAGCCTTATAGATGTAATCAATGTGAAAAGACTTTCACAGAGACCTCCCATCTTGCTGCACACCAGAGAATCCATACTGGAGAGAAACCTTATGTATGCAATCAGTGTGGAATGGTTTTCACACAGTGGGGCCATCTTTCTACACATCAGAGAATCCACACTGGAGAGAAGCCTTATGGATGTAATCAATGTGGAAAGGCTTTCACACAGAGGTCTAGTCTTGCTAAACATCAGAGAATCCACACTGGAGAGAAGCCTTTTGAGTGCAATCGATGTAAAAAGGCTTTCACACAGAGTTCCCATCTTGTTAAACATCAGAAAATCCACAACAGATATAAGGATAATGAATGTGATCAATGTGGAAAGGCTTTCAGATTCAGTTCTAGTCTCGCTTTACATCAGAGAATTCATACTGGGGAGAATCTTTAGGAACTTCATTCATCATGTGGAGGCAGGATGTAATGACTGTGTTCATGTGACAGTAATCCTTAACAGTGTTGGTCCAAATTCCTGCAGGACTCAGTCGCCTTTTCATGTATTCACTCTAGTTGTTGGAGGCAAAATGTCCCACATGCACATATGTCCTAACTTATGTCTAAGTATTTGCTAGGTTTTCAAACTCCCCACTTGATCGGTCTGTAGACAAGCTAGAGGAAGGGGATGCATTTGGTGGACTAAAGAGGAGCTTGCCAAGAGGAGTTAGAAAGCTTTAATCCACTGAGTAAGTGGAAGGGAGCACTTACCCAGGAAATGATGGGGAGCCAGGCTGGTGGGATGTTCCATAAGGACAGTCAGCACAAACAGTTCATTCTGCTGTCTTACATCAAAACGGGGAGCAGGAGTTTACACACAGTGAATAGTTGGTTCAGAAATGGAACTTGCCTACATGCTAATTATTAACAGACATCATTTCATGATTTTCTAATTCATCACAGATGAAACTCACTTATTATTTAACATTTAGCCCACAAAGCTCCTTACTTCTCCTGAGAGGTCCTTGTGCTTTAAACTAGAGTCTCTGAACACTGTCAGTAGGGCTGGGGAGATCTTTTCATAGGTTAGGTAAGAAGTCCAAGAAACCTCACAGACAAAGATCTCCCAAGAGTTAGTCATTTCCCATCATTAGTTTCTTAATTGAAACAAAATATACCACATTATTAACATTTTGCCACATTCTATAATAGATATATTCATGATCTAACGGCACTCAGATAAAAAGTAACCTGCCTTGTCAGCTTTTTACCCCGAATGTTATAACACTAGAGAAAGTTCAATAGAACGCATTTTTCAAAAGCTATTACAGGGGAAATTACTCATCCTGTCTTCCTTGACATTTTAGCAATCACATCTAATGACAATGAAAACCCATTGTTTAGTATGGAGTTAGTACAGTCAATTAAAGAAGAAGCAGCAGCTCATTTCTGCAGTGTTTGCCACATGCCCGGCTTTCCTCTGCAGTTCTTCAAAATTACTTATAAGAAATTCATCAAGTTGAATGGTTCTTTAAATTCCTTCTCTGCCCCCAACATAGATGTTGTCCAGTTTGAGCCCCCTCCTTACCTGAGAAAGACCTCTAACCTAGATTGGCCAATTAGGATGGACACATTTTGGGCCACTCTGAGTTTAACATACCATAATGCTTGGGGACTCTGGCAAAACAGACATGCTTTGCTTTGGTTTCTGACTGAACCCAAGCTCTCCTGCTGTACTTCTGCCAAGGACCTAGCCCACTGAATATTTTCCTTAATTTCCATGGCTCACTCTTCTTTGTTAGCAGCAACCCTCTTTCCTGTTCTGTTCTGTTCTGTTCATGATAAAATAAACACAGACATCTCAGAACTGTAATTTCAATCGACACTGTTATATTTCTTATTTTTCACAAAACTCTCCCATTAAGAAATTCCTTTCTAGTAGTATAATTAAATATATTGGAACTGTATTTTTGGCACCCTGAGTCAGGAAGGAGGAGGGGAAGCTTACTGACTTCACTTTGAGGGTATAAATGTTCCTACAAATGATTCCTTCTGGGAGTTCAGAATTATTTTCTGACTCTCATACATGCATAATTCTCTGGTTTAATGAGAATATTGAAGCATGTTATAGCACATGTACAGCCTGATTCTGTTTATTCTTTGGACCAACTGTTTGTTCAATGGTTTGCCATTATTGGTGCCATGTAACTAGGGTGAGGCTGATGGAGTGCAAATATGATTCCCCCCCCCCCCCCCCAAGCCAACACCAGTGACTTGATGCCACAGCACCGGGTTTTTCCTGGAGTCTCATCTTTGCTGGGTGTGTGGCTGACTCTTTGCTTCCAGATCTGATTCTCAGACTCCCCTGGGTTATTTATTCTCTTTAAGGCAGCTTTTGGCACAGGGATCACTCTGGCTTTTTCTCGGTCCTCTTTGGTAAAGGTTCTAAATTGGTTTATCTTAAGTGTTAAAAAAACAAATTAAGTTTAAAGGCTAACAAGATGTCTAAAGTAGGAAAGTTTTTCACTGCTGGTGCTGAAAACAGCAGAGAGAGCCAGAAGCTTCTTCCCTTAGAGCCGGCAGAGCCACTTCAGTTTCAGCATTCTTTCCCATGCCATTTCCCTTAAAAGTTTTGGTCCTGAAAGGGACTCAGATTTCTGAACTTAACTTCATCGGGACCTGCCCCTTTAAATCAGCAATCTCTGGGGAATTCTGAGGAAGACTTGCAAGATCTGTTCCCATTCTCTCTCTCTCTCTCTCTCTCTCTCTCTCTCTCTCTCTCTCTCTCTCTCACATAGGAGAGGTGTACAGGGGCTACACTGTCAGTCCTGGATCTTTGCAAATTCCCCAATACTCTTCCTCAGAGCAATAATAGCCTATTGGTAATTGAGGCTTCTAACAAGCCTCTCTGAGCTTTTGGACTCCCTCTCCTGTCATTAATTGCACACCCTATATTTGCCCTGTTAATTGTCTGTGTTTGTGTCTCTATGTTGTAAAATGTCTGAGTCATGTTTGAACTGTTGGTTAGATGCTGCTAACTTGGAAGATTTAGAATGCAGCCAGCCAGAAAAACTAAGGACTGTAGTTAGAGAAACACTGAGAAAGATGAATGAACTCTCTTGTTACTTTGAGGTCATAGCTGAAAGAAGGACAAGTTAGATTTTTTTTTAAGAGAAAAGCCTGTAAGAATTTTTTGTTGTCTTCACTCTGGCCAGTCTGAGGCTGCAGTAAAAATAAAAAAGTTACATACAGCTAAGAACATCTTAGCAGATTCTAGAGGTTTTGAGATTAATCGTTAAGGAGTTTAGACACTGATCTTTTTTTTCCTTTTTGGAGGGGGGAAGGTAGGGCAATTGGGGTTAAGTGACTTGCCCAAGGTCACACAGCTAGTTTAATATTAAGTGTCTGAGGTCAGATTTGAACTCAGGTCCTCCTGACTCCATGGCTGATGCTCTATTCACTGTGCCACCTAGCTGCCCTGATACTGATCATTTTAAGATTGCCAGAGAAAACTGCTGAGATCGGGGGTAATTTCAGAAACTCACTAGAAGCAAACACCCTAGCATATCCAGGATGGCTGCTAGCACAGGTTCTTTGATCTGCTTTTCTAAAGCAAAGTGTTAACAATCTTGCTTTAATCAGACATATATAATTTACTTACTTCAGGGGAAAAAGTCAGCACCCTGAACTTCAGAGAAAATACAAATTACAAGCAGATGAAAAATACAGAGAAAATAACACAATTCAACAGACCAATAGACAGGGCTTCTAGCTGTCTGACCATTACATACACACATACATAGTTACCAGAGAGAGAAGCACCATCATCTGGGTTTTCAAAGGGGTGGGAGGTGGGGAAAGATGAAGGGGGGGGGGATCAATGGCTGCCCAGAGTCTCATCTGGCCAAATCACAGCTCTTCCCATAAGTGAGCCCCAAAGCAAAACCCCACCTCAGGGTAATATAACCTTCTCCAGGGTCAGAGGACATCACAACCTTAGTGACCCACTGCCTAATTACAAAGTAACAAGTTGTGGGCCTTCCTGAAAAACAAGCCTCCCCTAAGCAAAATTCTCTTGTTGGACTTCAAAATGAGGCCCATTAAGTCACAGGGAAGATCTTCAAATTCCCTTACCATTATACTCACCTGCTAAAGCACTTCCTCACAAGCCCAATTCCCTCCTGCCTTGCCCTGGCTCCCCCTCCCCCAGCCAGGAGTGCATCTCAATAATGGGATTATAAAAAGCCCTATGTTTTCCCTGTTATCCCCTCCCATCCCAGATCAGATCAAGAGAGGAAAATGCTGGGGAATTGTAAGGAACTCATAATTGTAACTTCCCCACCTGGTGGAAGGAGGAAGGCAACAGCCACAGTGAGGACTCCAATGGCAGTGGGCTCAATGGCTGCAGTTCACCCCCCTAGGCAAAGCATGAGAGTATAACCCAGATTCAGTAACTTCTACCCACCCTTCCCCAGAAGCTGCAAATGGCCCAACCTCAGCAACGTGTGCCGCTGTGGGCTGAGGGGAAAAGGGGGTGGGTTAGGGCCCACAGCCAACACTATGAGGTAGAGAAGCCAGCCAGCCTCTGCCCTTGCTAAGCCCACCCTTCTCCATTATAGTTGCAGAAATGTACCAGCTATGTAATTTGTGGCAGACTATTATCTCTGCCCCATTTCCTGATTTGTAAAGGGAAAAATAAAAATGGTTGTTGTTGTGGAATCAAAATGATAAAGTGATTCTACAATGTTTAACAAAATGACTGGCTTATGCTAGGTACAACATTATTATGATTTCTCTAATTTAACATAATTGTTCCATACCTGTTAACTTTGAAGTAGTTTTAAAGTACCAAAAGTAATAAAATCAATAATTCCTATACGTGATAATCGGAAAATGCAATTGATGTCATCCGAAATTTATTGTTTGTATTGTATTTTACATTTATTGCATTATATTGTATTTCTAAAATCTCTTAGATTGTAGAATTTGAGAGATCATTGTGAGGTAGAAATATTGTTAGATACAGCAATTTTTAATCTGGATTTTGTTGCATATGAATTGGGCTTTTAAAAGGATGTAATTTATAAATTAGATAATTTGGAATATTAAATAATGAGGTATATTTGGTTGTAAAAAGGTAATAATTATAGATAATGATATTTAATGATAGTAAATTTTCATTTGAAATCTTGGTTATTATGAAAATATATAAGGTGGTTCAAAATTGTAGTTTCAACATATTAGTGATGAAATGAATTATTTTCTGTGCAAAATAATTGGAAATGCATTCACCTAAATTGAATATGGGTTTGTTCCAAGTTTTAAATACATAATATTGTTTAGGGTATTGTTATATTTCTAAATTTGGTAAACAATTGTGTCAGGTATGTTGTTGGAAAAATCAATTCCTCTTATATTATAGCTAGATTAAAAATTGTTCCAACAAAAAATACATAGGGGACAATGAACAGTTAAGATAAACTTTCAGGTTTTGTATATATTTAAGAGGAAGTTTTACCTAGAATTCTTTTTTTTTTTTTTTTTGCTTTTTGGAGGGTAATTGGGGTTAAGCAACTTGCCCAAGGTCACATGGTTAGTTTCTGTGTGTGTTAAGTATCTGAGGCTGGAACTTGAATCCAGGTCCTTCTGATTCCAGGGCCGGTGATCTATTCACTGTGCCACCTAGCCACCCCTCACCTAGAATTCTTATCAACTCTGTGCAAGAGTTACCTATCAGATTGGCTAACATAACAAAACAAGAAGATGATAAATGTTGGAGAAGATTTGCTTGAATTGCAACCCTAATGCAGTGTTGGTGGAGTTGTGAATTGATCCAACCATTCTGGAGAGCAATTTGGAACTATGCTCAAATCTAGCAAAATCACTACTAAGTCTGTATCACAAAGAGATCATTAAAAAAAATGGGAAAGGACCCACATATTTAAAAATCTTTATAGAAGCTCTTTTTGTGGTGGCAAAGAACAGGAAATTGAGGGGATGTCCATCAATCAGGGAATGACTGAACAAGTCATGGTATATCAATGTAATGGAATACTATCATTCCACAAGAAATGATGAGCAGGCAGACTTGAGAAAAACCTGGACTTACATGAACTTGTGGGGAGTGAAGTGAGCAGAGCCAGAGCAGTGGATACCATAACAGCAACATTGTTTGAAGATCAATTTTGATAGACTTACCTCTTCTCAGCAATGCTATGCTCTAAGAGAATTCCAAAAGACACGATGGAAAATGCTATCTACATCCAAAGAAAAAACTATGGCGTCTGAATGTTTTTTCTTTCTCATGGTTTTTCCCTTTTTTCCTTCACAACATGACTAATATGGAAATGTTTAATATGATTGTAGGTGTATAGCCTATATCTGATTGAAAGCTGTCTTGGGAATGGGGTAAGGGAGAGAAGGGAAAAAATTTAGAATTCAAAATCTTATAAAAGTGAAATGTTGAAAACTAAAAATATTTTTTAAAGAGTTTTCTGGGTTGTGAAAATCTTACTGAGTTAATGGGAAACCTTACACAAAATAGGGGTGTGATTTTCAAGCCTGTTTCATCTAAGGAGATGTGTATGTGTGCACGTGTGTGTATTAATTTGGAGGTTTGTAGACTACCACATTCACTATGTGAGATTCCAGAATAATAATTTTCCTAATTTCTAGTGATATTTAAGGACCAAAGGAAAGAAAAGATATTGAGTAAAAATGTCAAAGGCCTGATAAACTTCGTTATTGTGATAAGGCTAATTTAATTGGGTGTTCTTGGCTTATAAAACTGAATCTCTTCCCCATTATAACACCTTTTTGACTAGGAATTTTGTGATAGCTAGAAATTGCGATAACTAGGAATTCAGATTGTTATAGCATTTTGGGAATTTATATTACTTAAAAGACATTTAGGGTTCTCATCATATTCAGGAAACAATATCTAAATATTTTGTATGTTCATACCTCTTCCTTTCCCTCCCTCTGACCATTTGACCTGAGGCTCAGGTTTGAAATGTTCTTCTATGGCTCCAGATCCCTCCACTGATTTCTACCTATCTCTACAGCTAAGAAGATGCTCTTTTCAAGAATCATTTCACCTCCCACCTTCCCAGGCTCCTCTCCTTCTGCTACAGTAGACTGTGTATCCATTCAAGTCCAGAGTAGCTACTCTAATAAAAGTGGTCTTATCCTCTCTGGCTTAAGAAGTATCTTTTATGTACCTTCCCAATGCTATTAAGTCTAATCACAGAATCCTCTTGAACCTACACCCAGAAAACACGCATCCTTCTGGCCTTCCTTGGTGTCCAAAAGTCTTATCACATACTTTGTGTGTAATTCCTCTCTAGCCTAATTTCATGCCTTTTTCCAGGTTCTATATCTAGGTACGTAGATCTACGTCACTGTCTAGGTCCCTGGTCCAGTGATCAACTTAGGAAGTCCAACAGAGAGTACACTGTAGAGGAGGCAGAGTGGCCTAAAGCTAGGATGAAGGGCTTCTCCAGACTGGGAGCTAGATCCCATTTTGCCCCCAGCATAACCCGAACTTTCACTAAGGAGATGCCTCTGGAGATTACTGCTTAAGTAGCCCCAATGTGAATCAGCTGTTTCTCCCCAGCCTTAGTATAAACCAGCAGCACTTTGGTTTTTTTGGAGGGGGGAAGGCAAGGCAATTGGGGTTAAGTGATTTGCCCAAGGTCACACAGCTACTTAAGTGTCGAGTGTCTGAGGTGGGATTTGAACTCAAGTCCTCCTGACCTCAGGGTAGGTGCTCTATATTCACTGCACCACCTAGGTGCTTCAACCAATAGCATTTCTTAAACTCTGCATCAGCAGTCTGCTGAAGTCTATGGATCCCTTTTCAGAATGTTTATTACCTATTTTTATGATAGAAAGATGTAAAATAATTTTCCCCATCCACATTCAGAGACGCCCTGAAATCTATCCATGGACCCCAAGCTAAGAATTACTGATATAGATAAGCTCTCCTGGGACACTACTGTTACCTGACTCAGTGCCTCCATCAGTCGTTAATAGTGGGTATTGCTGGTTTTCCTCACGGTGGACTTTGTCCATCACCAAAGGGAGAAGCTATCCTACTCAAGTTTCTCATGCCCAAAGCAGTTGCTGCCATTTCCACACAGAAGGGAGGATATGCTCTGTACCAAGGCGTGATTAAATAACTTGGGTTAGCTGCCTGGCAACAGTATTTCAGGGACCAATGCTTTTTCCAGTTTCAAGTGAGGCAATCATCCTTCCCCTGTCTCACATTTCTTCTTTCACTATATCCTTTTATTTATCAATTTCCAACTTTGGTAGCAATTCAGTGCCAGCTTACCAACTTCTGTGCTCTGGGAAAACTTAATGGCATGATCTGAATCTAGCCCTGCAGAGCTCACAAACCAAATCTGCTGATGAGAGACTGGGTGCTTTTAATGAAGACTCAGGAGCCAGGTTATACTGACCAGAAACCCAGTCGGATTCAAAGATTTATGCAAGGAATGTAAGCCATTTTCTTCTGTCATACATCTCAAGCAACCCACATGTCTTACCTGGAAACTGTCTCCTTGTTGGTTGATCAGCTGTTTCCTTGTTCCATGTTTGAATCCTATAAAAGGCATAACTAATGGAAGTGGGGGAAGGGGAGGTTGGACACCTTAAATTCCCATTTACTGGACGACTTACTAGACTTCTTGTTAAATTAAATTAATCCAGTTTAAGAATCTCTTATTCCAGCTCACAGTGTCTAAAGCAGAGGTGCAAGAAATGATCAGCCAAGTCATTCATGTTTGTCCAGTAGAGTTTATTGGAAGAAAACAGGAACAGGAGAGTTGCAATGATAGCCTCAGCTGTGCAGCCACTGTGGACTCTGGGGTTCACAGTAGGTTCAATCAAATGCCAAACCCTTGATGTCACTTAGGACAAAGACATAAAGCTGGGTGACCTACTCACCCTCTCCCCTTCCAGTTGAAGATTTTCTATTTATGGTGGAAAGGGTGGAATTTTCTAGCTAGAGTGGGCCAGGACACTTTCAAATGTGTTAATCCTTCCTCTGCCCAAATGCAATCCCACTGTAGGAACTTGCTAGAAGGTAGGGAGAAAATAGAAACCGCAGACACGTGGCACATACTTGCCACATGAACAGTCACGGAGTTAGCTAGCCCCCAAATGCCCAGAAAAAGGCTTGAGATAACACCAATGGCTACAAACCCACATGCTTACTTTCTCATCCATATACAATTACAATGATTTACATGCATATTGAAGATATTTGCAATTAAAATGTAACAAACAGGCTTTCACAAAAAAAATTCCATTAGACAACATCCTTAGTTACACAACTAACTGACTGAATGTTGCAGAGAATATAAGATCCCACAGTGTATGCTCATTGATTACAGACAAACACTCAACTGGACAGAGCAAAAAGGAGTCTCCAAGATGACCCCACCTCACCCCACCAAGAACAGGAGGCTCTCATGCACATGTTGGGATCATACAAGATTCTCTGGGAAATGCAATCACAAAGTCGACTCTAACAGTCCTCCACTCAGTCACGTTATAAGGCATAAATAAGGAGACGCTTGCCCAAATCGGCATGTTGGCCACTTTCATGGTGGATGACTGGCACTAGGTATAAATGGAGGAGGGATTTCCCATAGACATGGAAGGATTTCCACCTGGATGTGAGCTCCTTGCTTCTTCTATTTCCCCAGTACTTGGGCACAGAGCCGGATATATTGGAAATAATAAATGTCTGTTGGTTTGACTTGACTTGAGGGTACTGTCCTCTGGGCACTCCCATCTGTGGATGACATTGTGTAATCTGATTGCATCCCTCTCTGTCCCACCTCCCATCAGCTGAAAATCGGAAAATTGCAGGGCCTTCTCAGTAAGCCCCATAATTATTAGACAAGAGCTTGGATGAACAATTGATACTCAAAAAAGGAAATGGATGAAAATGTTCTGTTGTCTAGACTATCAGAGAGCTGGATGGGTTAGTCAATGGAATTACTCCATCAGAACACATTGCTGAAGCAGAAATTGTAGATAATAATGAGGTGGGCTCAGAATTGAATAGACTAAGCTTGGTAAAGTTTGCACTGATATTAGTGATATCATGCAATTTCCTGGCTTGTCAATATAAATGATTTTTGCAAGGATGACACAGTTACACATATTGGAACACCACCATCTCTAAAGAAACAAAAGCTGCATATGATATGGAAATGGAAGGTGGGTCTAAATAAGCTGTAATGTTTTCAGTGAAGAGCTATGCTCAAGTAATCGTATATGGGATATCACTGAGGAAACATATGGCCAGAAATGGGGGTGGGGGTGGCAAGGGGGGAGCTCATGTGGTGAGAGTGAAAGATAACAGATGGACCTTCCATAGGAACTTATAAAATGTAAGAAACTAGAGGAAGGCCTCTAACATAGAAGGTGGATTCTCTGTTTGGGCCTCTCTGGGATGACATAAATGAAAATTACTAACTATGAGAGGGTATGAATGGGCAGCAATCCAGAGAGTGATGGAAGGAATATTGTCAGTGAGCCCACAGTAAAGGAAAAATGAGAATGAGAATTTGCCTATGGTCAGAGAGATTTTTCTGCTCTCGGGCTCTGAGGTCTGTTGAGGACTGAACCATTATTATTAAAGTTCTCACTTTCACTGAATTTATATGACTTCTCATTAGATAAACTGCTGTCTGCTAAGACTTTTCCACATTCACAATGATTAATGAGTTTTTTCCATAACAAACAGACAAACAAAAAAACACATTCCTTGATAGTATCAGCTTCAGCTAAAAGTCCGGTTACATTTATTATATTTCCCAGCTTCTTTCCTATGTGTTTTCTGATGCTCAGCAAGAGAAGTGCTTTGGTTGAAGGCTCTGTCACACTGATTACATTTGTAGGGTTTCTCGCCAGTATGGATTCTTTGATGTCGTGTAAGGTTCATATTCTGGCTGAAAGATTTTCCACACTCATTACAGTGATATGGTTTCTCTCCGGTATGAGTTCTCTGATGTCGAGTAAGATTCATACTATGAGTGAAGGCTTTCCCACATTCATTACACTTATAGGGTTTCTCTCCAGTATGAATTCTTTCATGTTGAGTAACTGATGAGCTATTGCTGAAGGCCTTACCACATTCACTACAATTATAGGGTTTTTCCCCAGTATGAATCCTCTCATGCTGAGTAAGAGATGAGCCATTACTGAAAGCTTTTCCACATTCATTACATTTATATAATTTTTCTCCAGTGTGAATTCTTTGATGTCGTGTAAGGTTCATACTCTGGGTGAAGGCTTTTCCACATTCATTACATTTATAGGGTCTCTCCCCAGTATGAATTCTCTGATGTTTAGTAAGACTTCCCTGCTGACTGAAGGCTTGTCCACATTCATGACATATGCAGAGTTTCTCTCCAGTATGAATTTTCTGATGACGAATAAGGCTTGTACTCTGGCTGAAGGTTTTTTCACACACATTACATTTATAAGGTTTCTCTCCAGTGTGAATTCTCTGATGTTGAATTAGAGTTGTGTATTGGCTGAAGGTTTTCCCACATTCATTACATTCATAAGGTTTCTCTCCAGTGTGAATCCTATTATGCAGAATAAGTGTGGAGCTATTACTGAAGGCTTTACCACATTCGTTGCACTTATAAATTTTCTCCCCAGTATGAAGTCTCTGATGTTGAGTAAGGTGTATGTTTTGGCTGAAGGCTTTTCCACATTTTTTACACTTAAAGGGCTTCTCTCCAGTGTGAATTCTTTGATGTTGGATAAGGCTTCCTTGCTGACTAAACGCTTGTCCACAATCACCACACCCATAGGGTTTTTCCCCAGTATGAATTCTCTGGTGTATACTGCAAGATGAACTGTTGCTGAAGGTCTTCCCACATTCATGACATCTAAAGAATTTTTCTCCAGTATGAACTCTCTGATGTCGGATCAGATTTGTGCACTGTCTGAAGGCTTTTCCACATTCACTACATTTATAAGGCTTTTCACCTGTATGAATTCTCTGATGTCTAATAAGGCTTGTATACTGACTGAATGATTTCTCACATTCAGAACATTTATGGGATTTCTCTCCAATTTGAATTCTCTGATGTGGAGGAAGGGATGAGTTGTCACTCCAGGTTTTCCTACATGCATCACAATCACAGAGTTTTTCTCCAGTATGATTTTTCTGATGTAGAGTAAGAGTTAAGTTATCACTGAAGGTTTTCCTACATTCATTATATATGTGGAGGTTCTCACCAATAAGGGTTTTCTGATCTTGGGTAAGGTCTCTCTGGTGCAAAGTTTTTCCAAATTCATAACATGCATAGGGTTTCTCCCCATTAAGTATTCTGTGACACTGAACAAGGTCTGAGGAATAACTTAAGGTAATACTGCATTCATTACATTGGCCAGGCTTTTTCCCTGAGGCGATCCTATCAAGTTGAATTAGGTCTGAATGGGGTTCAAAGCAAAGCTGATGTGAATCATACTTAGGGAGACTCTTTCTGCCATTCTGTTGGGTCATAAGAATTGGGTCTGAACAGAAACTTCTTTCAAAGTTATTACATTCTTGACCTCTTGACTCATCAGTTTTCTTGTGGGCAAAGAGTACTTGCCTAAAATTTCTCTCCTGGCTCCCCTGCTGCCTCTTAAATCTGCCACCACATTCCCAGGATTCCCTCCAATTAGAACCCCAGGGACCATTCCAGGTTTCTTGGAATGATTTTTCCATAGTGAAAAAAGACTTTGAAATTGTTTCCTTGATCTCATACCTGGTCTCCCAATCTGAAAGAAACAAGAAAATATAAGTGTTCCTTGTCTCATAGTCGGTCATCAATCAGTAAGTACTTACTAAGCACCTACTATGTCTCAAACACTGTCCTAAATGATGCAGAGACAGAAAAAAAAAGCAAAAGACAATCCCTGCTCTCAAAGAGCTCAGTCTAATGGAGGAGACAGCAGAGACACAACCATGTAAATACTAGATATTTATAGGATAAATTGGAAATACCTAATAATGGAAAGCATTAGATGTGAGGGGTGGAGAAAGACAGGGAAAGACTACCTATGGCAGATCAGATTTGAGCTAAGTCTTGAAGGAAAGCAGTAAAACAAAGAGGCAGAGGTGAAAACGAATATTCTGGGCAGCAAATGAATGGAGGCATGGATGCAGGAGACAGCGTATCAAGTTCAAGGAACAGCAAGTGAGCTGAATTGGATATGAAGGGTATGGGTGAAATGAGGGCTGCCCCAAGGGTGACTAGGAAGATGTTAGTGCTCTTCCCAATAAGCAGGAAGGGGGAGAGGAAATGAGGGCCTGAGAGGAAAGAGAATGCGTTCTGTGTTTCATGTCAGATGTATACAGGACATCCAGGTCAAGATGTCTAAGAGGCAGTTAATGATGTGAGACTGGAGCTCAGGAGAGAAGTCAGGAGAACAGTGTCCCTTAAACCTAGAGAAGAGAGAAGGCACAGGAAGAGGAGAAGTTCAGAAATGTCAAAGGCTGTGAAAAAGTCAAGAAGGATGACTACTGGAAAAAAGTCATTCGATCGGACAGTTAAGAGGTCCCCAGTGACTCTAGGCCAGGGTCGCTTGGATGATGAGGTCAGAAGCCAGACTGCAGAGAAACAAGGCAGGGAGAGGCGGCCCTGATTTAACTTCTCAAGGAATTCGGCTGAGAAGGGGAGGGCAGTCAGGATGGGAGCCAGCCCAGGAAAGCGAAGGCTTCCTAAGGAGAGGGAAGATGTGGTTGTGTTTGTAGGCAGCAGGGAAGGAACTAGGGTGTAGAGAGACTAAAGATCAGAGAGTGGGAAAGTGGAGATCATTAGAGAAAGGGCGATCCCATGGAGAAGTGGGGAAAGATGAGCCCCAGGATGCATGGAGAAGCATTTCCTTTGGAGAGAGCACCAGGTTCTCCTGTGAGACAGGGGTGAAGGAGATTCAAGTAGGAGGCATCCTGGTGACGTGAGATGAGGAAGGGGGGAGAAGAGGCAGTTTTTGTGGAATGGCCTCAGTTTGTCTTTAGCTGCCAGGGTGGCAGGAAGGGAAGCAATGGGAGCCTTGAGGAAGAATGCAAAGGTTTGGAATCACCATGCTGAGCGGGAGTGTCAATCATTAGGGAAGTAGCAAAAGATTACCTTGGTGCAGGAAGGGCCTGGATGATCTAACCTGCACTCGGAGTGGACCTAATCACCCTGGTTTTGTGACTTTCTCCAGTTGCATCAAGCAACACAGGAATAATGGTCCAGACTGTGGATTGTAGAAGTAATCTGAGGTTGGAGTTTGGTGAGGCATGATCAGTGACAGAATCCAGGGGGGTAAGGGATATCTTCATTTCATAGATTATACAGTTAATGAAAATGAGGCAGAGATGAAATAATATAACTAGCATCATGCAGCTAGGAAGTCTCTTGAGGCTAGATCTGAACTCAGAACTTCCTGACTCCCAAATCTCAATTGCCACCTAGCTGCCTCAGAGCACAGAAAGTGCTTGCCAAACCTTAATGTGCTATATTAATGTTATTCTTCACATGGCACTTCCAGGTTTAAAATACGGTATATCGGGGCGGCCAGGTAGCACAGCAAGTAAGAGTACCGGCTTCAGTGTTGTGAAGACCTGGAGATCAAATCCCGGGCTCAGACACTTAGCACCCACCCAGAAACACCTGGCTGTGTAACCTTGAGCAAGTTACTTAACCCCAATTGCTTAGGGGCGGCCAGGTGGCTCAGCGAGTAAGAGCACTGGCTCCAGTGTTGGGATGACCTGGATCAAATCCGGGCTCAGATACTCAGCACCACACCCAGAAATAACTGGCCGTGTAACCTTGAGCAAGTTACTTAACCCTGATTGCTTTAAAAAAAAAAAATGCGGTATATCCATGATCACCAAAGATGTGCAGATGAGGAGAGGTCCTGCAAGACTGGACAAAGACCCATGTCATGGCTACCCAAAAAGGGAAGAGAATGGAATCTGCCAACTCTAGGCCAGGGACTCCCAAGTCCTTCATCACGTAGTTCTGGCTCCTAGCGGCTTTCTGAACTCAGCACAGATCTCTAGCCTCCGTAGCTCTGTATCTATCACCCAAGCTTAGCAGGCACTACCGACAGCCTTCAAGGCACTTAATGGAAGCCTTTACTTTGCCTTTTCCCTCCTCAGTTGAACTCATCTTTAATGATCTTTTATGAATCAAGCCTTCTAGGGTAGAAATTCATTTCCTGTTTTTGTTTCTGCATCTTCAGGGCCAACAGGGTTGCAGACTTCAGATGCTTTATGAATGCGTATTGAGAGAGACTGATAAAGGGCTGTGTAATACCGTTATTTAAGTCAGAGCTGGATGTGAATACAAAAAGTCCTTGAACTTAGGCTTGTTGTTTAGTCACGTCCACCCCTCTGTGACCCCATTTGGGCTTTTCTTGGCAAAGACACAAAAGATTTGCATTTACTTCTCCAAGGGATCTAGTGCATCCATTCTGTGCAGAGGTGAAGGGATTTTCCAAGGTTCACAGGGCTAGGAAGTGTCTGAGGCTGGAGTTGAACTCGGGTCTTCCTGACTTCAGGCCCAGCACTCTATCCACTGAGCCACTGGCTGTCTCCTTGAAAGGGAATTCAGGTAGAATGACTTATCTTCAAAGAGTATTTTCTATAGAGTGGTGGGGTAGAAATCCGAACAGGGCACTTAAGGGAACAGAATGGGAAGCAAGGACATGGAGACACTGGACACAGAATCTTCACTGGAGGGTTCCAGGACAAAATCAGGAGGAGCTGAGAGGAGATGAAAGCGTTTCACCTGTTTGTTCGAAGGACAGGGCAGACTAGGGGTAGTAGCAGGTGGAAGAGAAGGAACTGGGATGTAAGAGACCAATGAGACCAATGGGGAATGATCCTGGGAACAGTGTTCTGCAAGGGAGGGAGGCAGGAGGGGGGGCTTTACAAGTAAGGAAGCACAAGAGCTTCAGACACAGAGGGAAGTATAATGGGAAAGCCAGGGAGTCACTCAATAAACACTGATTAAGCACCTGCTATGGGTCAGCATGGTGCTGAGGGCTGGGGTTACCAGGCAAGGCAAAGCCAGTCTCTGCTCTTATGGAACTCACAGGATGATGAGGGACCTAATAAGATCCACACAAACTAAAGACAAGAAATCAGACAGCAGGGGGAAGGCACCTGAACACAAAGACAATGGTCTCTGAAAGGGCTTATATCACAGCCTCAGACCTCGACCTGGCTGGAGTCACACAGTCAGCACCTCAGAAGTGCTATTTAACTGAAGAAGAGGTCTCTAATTTGAATTATTTTTTTTCTTTTTGGAGGGGGGAAGGTAGGGCAATTGGGGTTAAGTGATTTACCCAAGGTCACACAGCTAGTTTTGTGTTGTGTCTGAGGCCGGATAAATTTATTTTTTCAAAGGAAGATCCTTCTCATCTTCCTTCCTAACCCCTGTTCTCCCTACCCCTCCATGCACACATTGAGAAAACAAAACAAAAATCCTGTTTACAAAATCCGTGGATAGCTAAATAAACCACATTGGGAATATTTTACACACACACACACACACACACACACACACACACACACACACTTTTATATATATATATATATATATATACAAAGTACACGAATATGTTTTATATACATGTATTATGTTTATCATTATATATAAATATATGTTTATATGTACTTATATTCTCAATGTGGGAATTTGCTTCATTTAATTATGTATGATTTTTATATGTAAGTATATATACTACATATACAAATAGATATAATAAATTAAACATTTTCAATGCATGAATATAACATATTACATTCTAATTCCGCACTGTGTGCTCAATGAGAGGTTTTAGAGATGGCACGCCCCCCTCACCCTATGACCTGTTGCTTGCACTGGCTCCCACCTACCTCAAATTTATCCCCTCACCTGGAACAATGCTCAGTGCTTCTCTCTCCAGCATCCAGCGTGTTTCACTTTGCTCTGACTGGAAGATCACATTTGGTTTGGGAACAAGACGTCCTGCTCATGAAGAAAAAGTAGGAAAACGCTGGGAACAGAGCTTTCTCCCAAGGGAATTCTCCCTTCCCTCTCCTGGGCGGTTGGGCTTGGCAGCAGTGATACAGAGGGACTCACCCGGCCAGGCAAAGGACGGGCCCCAGAACTGAGATGGGATCACAACCAGGGCCTGGCAGGTGAGAACCCTTCCCTCAGGATTCTGCTCTGAGCTGCCTCCCCCCCTCCCCTAAGTAATTTCACGCCCTCTTATGGCACCAACGGTCACCCCTCTTCATGTCCACATGCTCTTTCTAGTGACCTTTTGATGTCCCAGGCTCCAAACCCACATCTCCAAAAGCCTACAAGCTTTCTACCCAGTGTGCTGCCACTTCAAACACATCATGTCCACAGTCAGCACTTAGGACAGTGCCTGGAAAATAGTGATTCATTAAATGCTGGTCCCTCTCCCACAGCTGTTTGTTTTTCTGGTTTTATTATTTCTATCAATAGCCCTGGGGTTCACCCAGTGCCTCACATTTGAAACTTCGATATTACTATTGACCTTTCCCCTTCTATGTCTCAGCTACCAAGTCCTCTCCAGCCCCATCCTGCCATCTCTCCCATTCATCCCTTCTTCTCTATCTCCATGGCCTCCTTCTTCATAGAACCCCTCATTACACCCCACCTTGGCTACAGTAACAATATCCTGGCAGGTTGTCCTGCCTATCACTTTCTCAGTCCTCCAGTTTAGACTCTGCACCAATGTGAGACTCATTTCCTTGTGCACAGGACTGCACGTATAATTTCTCTACTGAAAAACTTTTAACAACTCCATATTTGCTATTGAGCATCATTCACATTCCTCAGCCTGGCATTCAGGGTCCTCTGGATTTTGGCACCAAGCTATCTTTTGACCTTATTTCAAACTCCCCTCCATGTACTCTGACCTTCAGACGATGCCCACTGCCTGTGTCCCTAGTCCAGGCTCCACAATTTGGTTCCTCCATGTCTTTTCAGCTCCAACCTGCCCAACATCTACTAATCTCTGATGCTCGGCACAAATGCTACTGCCCCCAGAAGGCTTCATCAATCATCTGATGGTAATAACCTTCTATCCTCAGACCAGAGAAAGCACCCTGCACCTCTCCAAGGCACCCTTATTGTGTATTATCTCATGAGCAGTTTGTGAATTCCAATCAAAGAACATCATTATCTTAGAAGAATCAACGTGACAAGAAATTGGGGTGGATTGTACTGCCAGCTATACTGTGAGTCCAAAGGCAGAACTCACCCTGGCCTAATGCGGGCTCTCCCTGTTCCCAGATACTTGATAACACCTGAGGAGCTGACTGGAAGCCTCGTCCTCAGGCACCTACACTGAGATGCTGGGGTAGTGCAAATGATGTGGGGGAACAGAAGATGGGGAATGTAAAGCCTTGGGGATGGTCCCATGAGGGCCAAGCTGTGACAAGCACCTGTTGTACAGTGTCACGACCTTTCATCTGGAAACAGTGGAAAACAATGGCCTGCCTCTTACTCTGGAAGCATCACCAGTGTCTGGTCTTTGCTTGCCACCCCACAGTGGGCCTATGTACGTTGACACCTCACAGGAGGCAATACAATCTTAAGGTTCTAAGTCAGAGAATACAGTTACCCTGGGGATGGGACATGAAGGTAACAGAAAGTTGCTGCATCGTAAGAAACGACAACCATAATGAATACAAAGAAGCATGGGAAGAATTCCATAAACTGATCTGGAGCCAAGAAAACAACCTATGCAACGATAACAATGTAACTGGAGAGAAAGATAAGATGAAACAAATTGTTGCAAAAATATAACAAACAAACTTTGCCCCAAAGAAGAAGCATAAAATGACATGTCCCCCTCCCAGGTGTGCAGAAGTTGGCATCCATAGATTTGGGATGCTGCATATAAGACCCTATTTTTTCAATGGTATAATCAATTTTGCCAACATTTCCCCCTCTTTTTCTTTTTTTGTGAGGCAATCAGGGTTAATTGCCCTGGGTCACACAGCTACTAAGTGACATTTGTCTGAGGTCAAATTTGAACTCAGGTCCTCCTGACTTCAGAACTATGTTCTGTCCACTGCACCTTCTAGCTGCCCCACCTCTTTTTCTTTTAAATATTCTTTATTATAAGGGATGGCTATCTGGAAAGGAGGAAAGAAGAGGGATGCAGAGGAGACTCTAGATAATGTACTGATAAAAATCTATGTTTTTCTAAAGAAGGAGGTTGTCCTTACCCAGGGAGACCAGGTTTCTATAGTTCTCCAGCATCACATCTCTGTACAGGGCCTTCTGCCCAGGGTCCAGCAGCTCCCACTCCTCCCAGGTGAAGTCGATAGCCACATCCTTGAATGTCACCAATTCCTGAAACACCAGACAGATTCCTGTTCATCCAGGGCCCACCATCCCTCACACAGCCACAGAAGCAGAGAGGAAGCTGGGAAGTGGTTTCTCAGTGTTCAGCATTCAGAATCCCAATAAAACCAAATCACACTCCCAAGGTAAATCTTTGATTCAATAAGACTTAGAACTCCCTCTCCGGGACTAATCCATAAGAATACACACCCGGAGCTGCTGGGGACCCCGGAGACGATCTAGTCAAACTCCCTCATTTTACAGGGAAGGAAACTGGCTCTGGGAGGAAGTGAATGGCCCCAGGTCACACAGCATGTGTATGAGGCGGCACATCCCAGTTACCCAATTTGATTTAAATCCAGGCCTTTCCAATCAGTTCTCTTTTCACTCTGTAACATGGGGGGGGGGGGGGGAAATTTCTTTATAATTTCATAATGACAAACTTTTATCTTGATTGCTTCAACAATAACCATTAAAAATGGAAGCAAATCAAGGGTAGACTATAACTGAATCACATCAACCTTGACATTCTCACTATAAATGAAAGCAGAGGCCCAAGGGAAATGCAGCTAAAGGAAAGGGGACTCACCTCTTCTCACTGTGCTGAGAAAGGCTGGTTTTATCAAGTAACCAAAGACAATACTTCCTACCACACTGGCAGGGCTCATGGTTATAACAATAAGAGTAACACTGCCAATAATAACTATAATTTATAAAGCACTTTAGGGTTGCAAATAAGCTTTGCAAATAGTATCTCCGCCCCCCCTTTTTTTTTTGCATTTTGGAGGGCAGTTGGGGCTAAGTGACTTCCCCAAGTTCACAGGCTAGTTTTTGTATTAAGTGTCTGTCCATCTCAGCTCTGGGGCCCATCCTTTGCCTGGCTGGGTGAGTCCCTCTGTATCACTGCTGCCAAGCCCACCCTCCCAGGAGGGAGAAGGGAGAATTCCCTTGGGAGAAAGCTCTGTTCCCAGCATTTTCCTACTTTTTCCTCACGAGCAGGACATCCTGTTCCCAAACCAAATGTGATCTTCCAGTCAGAGCAAAGTGAAACACGCTGGATGCTGGACAGAGAAGCACCAAGCATTTTTCCAGGTGAGGGGATAAATTTGAGGTAGGTGGGAGCCAATGCAAGCAACAGGTCACAGGGTGAGGAGGGCGTGACATCTCTAATTTGAATTTGCACTCAGGTCCTCCTGACTCCAGGGCCCGTGCTCCATTCACTGCACCACCTAGCCACCCAAATAGTATCCCTTTGAATCCTCACACACACCCTGTGAGGTAGGGGTTGTCATTAACCTTTTTTTACAGATGAAGAAACACAGTGGTAAAGTGACTTGTCCAGGACCAGAGCTAGTAAATATCTCAGGCTGGATCAGACCCCAGGGCTTCCTGACCCAGAGCTCTACCCAGAGTCCTACCTAGCAGCCTCTCAACCACCCCCAGGAAGATAACTGAGCTAAGGTGCAAACTCCCCTTGCAGCAGATGGGGGATATAGGGCAGCTCTAACAAGACGCCAAAGACCTCTGACTCTGAGTGGCTTCACTGTCATGGCGGCCACTGGGAAACCCAGCAAGGCCAAAGACTTGCAGCCACTCCATGGCCTTGTGGATGGAATGCTGGGCTTAGAGACACAACATGTGGAAGCCCCTTCACCTCAGAGCCTTGGTTTCCTGATCTGAAAAATGAAGGAGGTGGGACCAGCTATAAACCTATGAAATCACTATCTTCTGTATCAAGACTAATTTTTTTCTTTTTTTTCCCAATCAATCAGCCAACAGTCAAGCATTTATTAAAGTACTTACTTACTATGTCCCAAATACTCTGCTAGGTCCTGGGCATAAAAGACAAGAACAGCCTCTACCTTCAAGAGGCTTATATTCATTTTTTTAATATTTAATTTTTTTACCCAATTACATGTAAAGAAAAATTTTTAACATTTTTTTTTCAAATTTTGAGCTCCAAATTCTCTTCCTCCCTTTCTCCTTTTGAGGCATGCAACTTGATATTATACTTGTGGAGTCATGTAAAATATTTCCACATTAGCCATGTTACAAAAGAAAACACAGACAAAAAGAAAAGGAAAGAAAGTTTACAAAGTCTGCTTCAATCTGAATTCAGACCCCACTGGTTCTTTCTCTAGAGGGAGACAGCACTTCTTATCATGGGTCCTTTGGAACTGTCTTGGATCATTATATGGTCAAGATTAATTTCTTTTTTTTTTTTTTTTGCCTTTTGGAGGGCAGTTGGGGTTAAGTAACTTGCCCAAGGTTACATGGCTAGTTTTTTTTGTGTGGGTGTTAAGTGTCTGAGGCCGGAATCGAACTTGGGTCCTCCTGACTCCGGGGCCGGAGCTTTACTCACTGAGCCATGTAGCCGCCCCCCAAGATTAACTTCTTAAAGAAAACACCTGGTAATCAGGGGACCAGGACAGCATCAGGTAACATCACAATAAAAGTATCTTTTAAAGGCCAGGAAGCAGCTCATTGCTTGGGAGCCTGGCAGCAGCAGCAACATCTCTGCACCTTCCTCCATGAGGGTAAGGCCTGTTTTTCCTGAAGAAGCCTGAGGCCTGGACACTTGGCCAAGTCACTTCATCTATCTGGCTTTCGGCTTCCTCAGATTAGGGTGTTACATTAAATGAGGGATTCCTAACCAGGGGTCGTGAATTTTTTTTAAAACTTATCTTTGATAACTACATCCAAATATGATTGGTTTTCTTTTAAATGCAGCTAGGTGGAGCAGTGGCCTAGAGTCAGGAAAATATAAATTCAAATCCAGCCATGGATACTTACTAGTTGTGTGACCATGCACAGGTCACTTAACCTCTGCCTCAGTTTCCACATCTGTAAAATGGGGATCTTAATAGCACCTTCGTTACAGGGTTGTTGTGAGTATAAAGTTAGATAATAATTGTAATTTTTCAAGCACCACAGAAATGCTAGTTAGGAGCTATTATTATTAATCTTCTGTGTTTCATTTATGCATGTAAAACCATTCTGAGAAAAGGTCCATGGGCTTTACCAGACTGCCTGCCAAGGGCGTCTAAGACACAAGAGAAATTAAGGAGCTCCTTCCATCTCTAGTCACCATGGGTTCTCCATCGCACCCTGAGATAGTCAAGAGCCTTCTGGGGAAAGACAACTGAGGTTCAGGCCCCTGGATGGACTTGGTTGGGGTGGGTGCAGGAAATGACAGTAGTGCCCACATTTTGAGGACTGAGACAACATTCCAGGACAGAGTCAAAGCCAACTTACCTGTGACCCACCACTGGTCAGGATGCCAGAAACCATTGCTTCATCCTTTAGGGTCCCTTTCTGGGGAAGGACAGAGGCCTGAGAAGGCAGAACTGCAGAGGGAAGAGAAGTCATGAGAGAGACCAAGATGGGCCTGTATCTCCCAAGCTCTCCAGGGTGGGATTTTCCCCAGCCAACCCCCAAGGGCAGAGCACAAGATGAAAACAGGGCTGAGGAATATGTGCTGCCTTGTGCATGAGAGAAGGGTTCTGGCCTTAAACACCTCACAGCTCAAATGTCCCTGTGGTCCCAGAGGGTTCCAAGGGCTCCTAGCATTACCCTCCAGAGAGGCGAGGAGCCACCTGGCATTATGGAGATGCAGCTGGCCTTGCAGTCAGGCAGCCCTGGGTATAAGTCCCACCAGCATCATACTGCTTCCTGAGCAAAGGAAAGTCACGATCTCTCAGTGCCCAAGGGGAACCTCCAAGGCTCCTAGCTATCTGTGAGTTGTGAGCCCCCAGTAACTGGCCATGCAGAGCTTTTGACTTTGACAAAATGGCAGGAGGGGCTTGGCCAAAAAGGTCTAATGGCAGTGCCACCTGGTGGGAATGGCCCAGAGATATGGGGGCCATAGGGAGAGCTGAGTGCCAGGCTCAGCTGGGGGATGGGACACCTGTCTCACAACACCAACTCACGGTGCCAAGGCTAGAGCTTCTGGAGAAGGGTCACCAGGAAGACTTGGCTGGTCCTTGCTCACCACCCCAGGAAAGGCTGAAGGGCAGAGCCACCCCAACCACAGTCCTGAGAGCAAAGAAGGAAGAGGAACCCTGGGCTAAAGGATGGGCCCCCGGGGGCTCCGAAGTGTCCCCCCTCCCCAGGGAAAACCTACGTCACCATGACTCCTTGAAAAAATTTGTCTTGATATCTTTTCCTATTGATGCCACCTACATTTCCCACCTTATCTCCCCCAGGGAACCATTCCTTTTATTAAGAATAAAACAAGAGGAAGAAAGTATAGCAAATTAAACTCATCACCTCATCCAAAGTCTGACATTATATACAGTTTCTCACACTGCTGGTTCCCCACCTTTGCAGAGAAGCGGTCCATCCACTAGCTAGTCACAGGGCATTTATAAAAATGTAATACTCACCTACATCCACACCTATGGGATAATGTGTATGGCACTTTGAAAATCATATACATATGTGTGTATAAAACATATAGATTATATATACATACATGTGTATGTGTGTATAAAACATATAGATCATATATGTGTACGTATATATAAAACCTATAGATCATACATACATACATACATATATATATGTGTGTGTGCATACATATAGTTCTTATTCTAATATTGAAGGAACAGCCCAAGCAGACCTATGTGGGGTTTAGCGGCTAGAAGTAATGGAGACCCTGCAGTGGGACTTCACTTGAAGAGATCAGGGATAAGCAAAGATAAGGGAAAAGAACCTATTTGGCCAAAAATATTTATAGTAGTTCTTTCTGTGGTGGCCAAGAATTGAGAAGATGCCCATCAAGTAGGGAATAGCTAAACAAGCTGTGGTATATGACTGTGATGGAACGCTATTGTGCTATGAGAAACGACAAAGGCGATGACTTCAGAAAAGCCTGGGAAGACTCATATGACTGATGCAGAGTGAAGTGAGCAGAACCAGGAGAACATCATACATAGTAGCAGCAATATTGCAAGGCTGATCAAGTGAGAGAGCCCTCGCTGCTCTGGTTATGCAGACAATCCAAGGCGATTCCAAAGGATCTGTGATGACAAACATTCTCCACCTCCAGAGTTGGAGCTCATGAACTCTGAGTGCGGACTGAAGCTGCCCCTTTTTTTTTTTTACTTTTTTTGGGGGGGGGGGGGGGGTTCTTTTTTGCAACTTGGCTAACATAGGAAATGTTTTGCATGGCTTCATATGTATGAGTATTGCTTGCCTTCTTAATGGGTGGGAGAGAAGCAAGAGGGAGAGAATTTGGAACTCAAAATTTTTAAAAAGAATATTAAAAAAAAAGAAATTTGAGAAAAAAAAAAGAAATGAAGGATTAGATAAATGACTGACCTCCAGAGCCCCCTCCTTCCCCTTTTTTCTTCAGGGAGGTTAGCACCTGGTCCATAGGGCAGGTTTTCTCTCCTCCCCTACGCCTGCCCCCATACTAGGGGACATCAGCATTTCTACTGATCTTCCCTCAAATCCCCCAAGCTGCGAAGATCTCCTGCAGTCCACTTCAGCCACCCACCAATGCACCCATTTCTAAGGTCACCGGCCCCTCACCTGTTTACAACCTACTGTCATCTTAGCTTTCCCCCTGCCTGTGGTCTGCCCACACTATGACCTCCACCAAGCCCTCAGGTTATCTCCCAAGCCTTCTCTCTCACCATCGTGACCCCTTGGTGAACCCGTTCAATACCATATTCCTCTTCTCTCAAGTCAGAGCCCCCTTCACCTACCCCTGACCCTAGGCTGGCAAGGCCACAGCTGGGCTCCCTCTCGCTCTCATCCATCGGCATGCTGCTGGATGGAGATGGAAAAAATCAAGCGCCTGTTCTGACAAGAGTCCAACCGCAATCTGCATGCATTACAAGTACAGAGGGCAGAAGGCTAAGTATCACTGGGCAATGCCAGTAATGTTTATAAAAGGGAGCAGTATGGGGGACAAAATTTAAAGAGAGAAAAGGAATGGTACCAGGACAGATCCAGTGTTGGAATGGGTGCTCTCAGGTAGTACTACAGAAGGAACATGGACTCTGCAGTCAGCGTTGCTGGGTTCAAAGCCTGCCTTTGCACCTTACAAATGGGGACCATGACCCAGCCACTTCACATCCTGGCATCTCGTCTTTAAAATGAAAGGATTGGACTAGCAGCCTTTGGGGGGCCTTTCCAGCTCCTGGATTCTATGAATACACCTCCCTTCCCCCACAAGCATAATGCTCACCTCTCTTCTCAAACATTCGGGCCAAGGCCTCCATTGGCACCCCGACCGTGCCTGTATGGGCCTGACGTGGGCTCAGGAGGGGCATCTGTCCTCAAACACTTGGGCAGAAAGGAGTCGGCCCAGATCGATCCTTCCCCAAGCCAGTGCCTGGGGACTCCAACACAAGGGGCCCTTTAGCTGAGACCTCCACTCAGGACTCCAGATTCTGCCTTCCCAGCAGGAGAACCCCTCTGATGCTCCCAGAAAAGGCCTTGGCAGAGTTGCTATGGTCAGTGATGGGGCTGAATCAGCCACAGGGCTCCAGGAGCCCCAGTCTCACCCTGGGTGGGAGGACATGGGATTCAGAGTCACAGGACCTGGGTTCAAAGTCTGGCTTTCTCATGTGTCTGCTTCTTCTTGGGCCTGTTTCCTCTTCTGTAAAACAAAGGAGTTGAACCAGATAACCTCTAGTGTCCTTTCTAATTAAAATTTGGTGACCTTATAAGATGGCTAGCATCCTAACACATGCGTGTCTGCTGGCACATGTGTGTTACATGCGTGGGAGCCAGCACAGAGCAATGAGAAGCAAACCCACTGCCCACTGACCTTAGACTCCCGAGTCTTGGGTTCAGATCCTCTCCCTGCCTCTTATTACCCATCGCTGGAAGCAAGTCTCTCTCCCTGGGCCTCAGCTGGGGTGGCAGGCAGACCCTTCTAGGACCCCAAGCAGGTGACAAGCCTTGATAATGTTACATTCCCTCAGTAGGGTTTCATTCCCTTTCACTGTGGGTCAGACCCTGGAGCCCAACCAGGACTGGGGTCAGAATCCCTGGGCCTCCATCTGAATCCCTGGCAGGGGAACGTGGATGGAATCAGGAAGAGCTGAGGTCTACTCGGGCCTCAGACACTGGCTGGCTGTGTGACCCTGGGAAAGTCACTTCACCTCTGGCTGCCTCAGTTTCCCCTTCTGGAAAAGGAGGCACCTGCCTCACAGAGTTTCTATTGGGAATCAGGGACAGGAGACTTGTAAGGCCGGAGGCACAGCCACAGGGCACAGAGATGCCAGCCAGGAGCAGTTCCTTTCCTCCCGAATAAGGGCCACAGAAATACAGCCTGAGACCCAAGCAGGTGAGAGGTGGGCATGGCCCAGGAAGGGCCAGATGCTGGACAGTGACCAGCCCCCGGGGGGTGGGGGGTGAGCCCCGGGGAGGGGCTGGGCAGGGCTGCTCGGGGCCAGGAAGGACCAGCCCCCGGGGGATGGGGGGTGAGCCCCGGGGTCCCCCCTGACCCCTCCCCAGGAGTCCCTCCCCCATCACACTTTCCCTTGCAATCCCACCCTGCGTGCACGCGCGGCCGCCCCAGCCCAGTCCCTGTGGCGCACACTTGCGCGTGCAATCCCACTCCCGGATATGGGTGCACACGCACCTGTACACGCCCCCCAGCCCCACCCCCGCTGCACGGCTCTCTTGCACACGCAATCCCACACTCAGACACGAGCACGCGCGCACACTCCTGCACTGACACTGCCATGCTCACTAACCCAGCAGGGTCCGGGGGGTGTCTTCGCCCCGGGTGGGGGTAAGTAGGAGGAGAGGCTCCCTACCCGCGCGGGGTGGGGCCACGCCTGCGCACTGACTCCCTCCCCCACTCCCTGTCCTGCCCCAGCTTAGCCAGCGGGGGCCCAAGAACAAAGGGCAGAAAAAACCTGAGCGCCTGGGGGAAAGTTGCGCATGCGCACCTCGAGATTCCCGGCATGCCCTGGGGTTCGGACGCAGCCACAGGAAGTGCTGAGGCGTGGGCGACGTCGCCGCGCAAGCATTCTGGGAAATGGAGTCCTCACGTGGGCTCCCGCCTGGACCCGGCGGCCACGTGCGGAGCCGCGAGGCCCAGAGGGCGTCGGCTTCCTTGGGCTGGTCACTTTTGGAGAGCAGGAAGCGCCGCAAGGAGGGTGAGGGGGGCCGGGTCCGAGGCTCCTCGGAATGGACCTCCCAGCGCTGTAGGGGAACCCGCTAAATGGAGGGCTGCCCATGTCTGCCAGGACGGGACCCGCGCTGCAGAACGCGGGGATCCCCCGCGGCGCCGGAGCGCGCCTTCGCTGTCTCACCCTTCGTGGTGAGGTGCCCCCGCCCACCTGCAGTGTTTGCCAGGCTTGATGCCCTCTGGAGGTCCCAGTAAGGGGCGCCTCATCTGCCAAAGGCTTGTTTTCCCTGAGCTCTCTACAGTGTGGTGTGAAGCTGTCTAGACTAGACTTCAGACATGGAAGAAAAAGGGGGCGGCTAGGGGGCGCAGCGAGTAAAGCGCTGGCCCCCGAGTCGGGAGGGCCCCAGTTCGGTTCTGGCCTCAGACGCTTAACGCCCACACACAAAAATCTAGCCGCGTGACCTTGGGCAAGTTACTGAACCCCAATTGCCCTCCCCCCCAAAAAAAGAAGAAATGGCATTATTTATTCCTCTTTTATTTTTTTTTACATATTTGCTTTTCAACCACTTTTTTGTGTCTTAGTTTTCAATTAATTTCTGTCTCTCTCTTTCATCTCAGTAATCTCTAACATGGCCAGTGTTGGAAAGAGAAAAAAGAGAGATTTGTCCTCTTTCCGAGGTTTTTTTTAAAGTTTTTTTGTTTGCTTTTACAATCTGTTATTTTTGGTTGATCAAGCCAAAAGAAAAGGAATAGATAAAACACATGTTAGCACAAAGCACAAATAGCATAGCACTGGCAATACAGACATTTGCCATTCTCTTACAAATTTTCCCAACTGTATGAGGTCCTTTTTTAAAAAGTAATTCCTAAATTTAGTTTCATCATTTACAAAACAGACACATCCAGAACATATAGCAAGATACAAGATTAAATCAGGTCTGAACTTCTAAGTTTTTTTCTCCAGAATTTGAAGTCACTATCTTACCTGTCTCCCTTAGTATAGAACTTTTGACCATCTTGTGGCTGAGGTTCTGCTCTCAGCCTAAGATAATTCTTCTGTTTTCTAATTATGTTAATGTTCTCAGAATCTGACCAAAAAAAAAAAGGACTATTAATAATACAAAATTGCTTTAGTTTAATTTGCCAATAGGGTTCATTCAATTGAAGTACACTTTGTATTTAGAACAAGTCCCTAAGAGAGAACATCTGGTTAAAGTTCCATTCCTCTAGACTTTTTCCCAACATATAACCACAGGAAGAAAAACTGAGGATGAAGAACTTAGCAATTTCAATAGTTCTTTTGTTTTGAGCAGATTTAGGAAACTGTTCAGTAAAATTCTGTAACTTTCTACATAATCAAATACATCATGCTTTGGCCAAAATAATCCCCTAAACCCTTTGTATTCTCAAACCAAACTATATACAGCTCAATAACTCTTTCAGCATCCCTGGACAGGGAGTCTACCTTTATCCCAATGGGCATCCTGTAGGATACATTTCTCCTCTTATGTCTGACCCCATCTTTCCTTGGGGTGTCCCCATCCAGGAGTTGGGCTCCTCAGCAGAACTTCTCCTGAGAGGATTGAACCAAAATTCCCAGAGACCCATGTTGCTATTCCATTTGAGGAATTGTGCATTGAAGATGCTAGAAATGTCCCCCCTTCAATTATGGATCATGGGAGGCCATCTTCTATCCACATGAATTCTGCCTATATGGAAGTTATTTTCCTACAGCTAACACTGTAGGGGTTCATTTTGGAAATTGTCCACAATTCCCAATTCTTAATTTCTGTGCTTAATCTCTAATATCCTAAAACCAGGCAGCTAGTGCCCAAATGATCTCTACAAGTGAGTGTTCATCAAAACATACCAACTTTCCTTTACTACTTCTCAAAAATTTAGCTCTAATTTTCAGTTACTGACAATCCTAAGCAAATGGTCAACAGGCAATCTCAGTCAGAAGACTTACATGAAAACCAAACTTATTGCAAGAGAAATCAGCACCCATGTGGCACCCAAAGGGTTCCCAGTCTTTACAGAAGTTTACATTTTTGCAATAGCAGGACAAAGGGAGGAGGGGGTACTAGGAAGGGGCATGACATTGGAGGGGGAACAGTGCAGCAAAGGCGGGGAAAAAGATGACTACTCTCCATAGGGAGGAGCAATAATGATAAAGGCCTCATTCTTTTCCTAGGGAACTGGCTAGACTATGAAGATAGGGGGGTCTGCTTATCTGCACAGGGCCCCAGCTATACAATCATTATTCCACCCTGGCACACACTGCCTGGTTCCTTTCCTACGTCCCAAGGACACACAGGGAGTCCAGCTCGGGATGCCAACAACAAATTCCGTCAGCTCAGAAGGAGCTTCATCCTGGACACATTCAGGGCCTCCTGTATGTTCAGAAAGACAAGCTCAAGGGACACCGTATCAGCCCTTAAGGAAATAAAAGTGAAAATAACCTTACTTAGTGAAAGGAGTCCTTTTCCTCTTTGCTCTCCTTGTCTCTGTAAAACTAAAACCATCCTTCTTCTACCATCCAAAGAAAATGGATTGCTCCACAGGCCTTGACGTCCCACTGTTGAGATGAGGAATCTCTCCCCTAAGGCTGTCAGGTCTAGCTGGAATTGTCGCTCCCTCAAAGTGAAGGAAGAGAGCTGTGGTGGGGAATCATTCCTGTAACCAGAGGTTCCCCACCTTAATTGGCCTATAGACCCCCTTTAAAACAAATCACTGAGCCTCCTCCTGGAAATCGACTTTCTTTAACCTCTAAATGGGTTGTTGTTTTTTGCTTTTTAAAAAATCTGGATGATTTTGAAAATACATAAAATAATTTAAATAAAATTATGCATTTTAAGTGTAATAATTTAATGTAGTTTTGTGGGGGTTTTCCTGCATGGAAATGTTGATGACACAATATTGCGTCATGTAACCTATTGTAAACAAGTCATTTCACACATATATTTTTGCCAATACGTGCTGTACTGCCAACACTTATTTGTTAAGACCTGTCAGTGCTTGGCCACTGAGTGGTTATAATTTGCTTTTTGTGTGCTTATTTGGAAAATAATGTAATTACTACAACTTTAACTCTGTTACACAACAGATGAAAATGTACAGTTTTTCAAAATTTTCTCTTTTTCTTCAGTGTCCCTCAATTGTACCTGAGGCTGCTGTCACCCCCTTTGGACCATTCCATCGCCCCACAGTGGTATCCTAGGTGGGGACCTGTGCCTAAGCTCTGCCGTCCAGTGGCCTCAAGATCAGCATTTCTTAAACGCCCTTCTGGGGTCATGACCCACAGTTTTAAAAGTGCTGAAGGTGTTGTGAGTGGAAAAAGTTTAAGGAGGCCTACTCTAGATGGGTTCTTCACCCCAGTTATTACAAGCCGCCAAAAGCTCCCCCTCAGCCAATCTGAGAGATTTCCTACTGATGACAAACATGGTTTAATTACTCCTTGATAAAAAAAAAATTAAAGGCAAAAAAATCCAATAATCTATTTTTAATCCTGCTAACAGGGAGTTTTAAATTAGGTAGGTGGCTAGCTGACTGAAAATTAAGACCTAGTAATTCCACTGCTCACAAGGAGAATGAAATGTAATTAAGTGAAACTAAGAAAAATGGAGGGGAAGAAAAGAAAAGAGTAGCCTATGTTTAAAAGGTCAAAGTTATGGCTAGACCATTTCTTAGAAAAAATAGAATCTGAGTACTCTGGAGCTTATGAATTTAAAGAGTCCCTCAGTCCAATTGAAATTAGGGTAAAACAAGGCAGATTTGCCCATCTTCAGCTTAGAGAGACTTACCTCAGGCCCAAAGAATTTCACTATAAAGAGTGAAAGAAGTCCAGCCTCCCAGGGCCAGTGTCTTTTGGGGAGCCATTAGTGAAAATCCATCCCAGTGTGCACTTCCTTTTTGGATCCCTTGCAGGGACAGTTCTAAATAAGTTGAGGTCCATACATTGCTGTCCCATCTCAGGGTGCCAATAATATAGAGATAAAATTGTTCAATGTACAATAAAAGAGACTGAGGTGGAGTTCTGAGTCAATGGCATTTTATTAAAGGGTTCAACATCCCCTCTAATGCAGTAGACCCCAGATCTTCCTCATGACCTTAGATACACCTTCCTCCAGGGCCTTATTTTTATGAGACTTGATACCAGATTCGATACTTGAACATTCTAGAGGTGCTCTAGCACATTCTAGAGGCCTTGTTTCATGGGCCAGAGATGATGCATCAGCTAGAAATGGTACGTCAGCAGGTAGAATCTTGGGTTGGGTGAAGCATGGAGCGTCTCAGGATGATCATGAGAGAGTCACCCGCCCGTGCTGGACAAGAGAGAGTGGTACAGAGGAACAAAAAGAAGGTGGGTGACTTTTCATGTAATTGAGTCACCTCTCACACTGGGCTTGGTCACTCTGAGAAGGAAAAGCAAGGGGGGAGGGTTTCTGGTCAGCTTCCTATGACTGAGCGAGTGAACGTACAGTCTACAGTTCACAGCTCTGAGGCCTGAGATATAGAACTGGTAACCACTGCCCCATAGAATCATGACAAACTGACTGATGCTGATTAAACAGAGTAGGGGTCCACATGAATTATTACTCACAATCTACTCAACTGCCATAATAGGAAAATACATCTCACTTCAAAGGAAACCACAATATGATTCGCTTTTAGGACAAACTCAATCCAATCAAATCTGGACTTAAAATCACAAATGGTACCTTTTAGAATTTCAGTTTTCCCCAGGACCATTAGCTGCCAGGACCTCAAAATATATGGCCCACAGTTTTCAGTTACCTTCCTTCCAAAGATAAATGGAAGCAGTCTCACATCTTTATCCCCATCCGTTTTGAGCCCATGAGGTTCTCCTAAAATATGAAAATTGTAAATATGTGATATTATGACTGAATATCCTTTCCCCATATGAAGATTGGAACACACCCTTTTAAAGGACTTTTAAAGACAGAAAATTTCTATGTTATAATTCATCCCATGAATTTATTACTATAGTTTCCATTTGGTAAGTGGTGTAACTTGATAGAATATTGTCAAAACAGGCATTTCTTCTCCTGGAGCCCACAATTTCACTTGCTTATCCCAAAGAGATCAAAACCCTGATCAAACCTGGCAAGCCTCCATTCACAGGGCAAAGAGACTAAATTCTTTTTCACTTTCCATCCAGTCTCCTCTTATCCCCACCTGCTTAAATCTTCTCACTCTTTTGTCTTCAGGTGAACCTTGATTAAAGCCTTGAAGGCCTCAAAATGGCCCCCTTTTTTGCTCCACTCTGATTTACACCTTGGCTTTACTTCTTTCCTTTATTTCCATCTCATCCTTAGTTAGCAATCAGATTCTAGCCTAATACTCCACTGAAACTTCCTGTATGAATTTTCTTATGTCTTATATTTTGAGTTACATTGTCCCTTTCTATTTCTTTTACCTGACTTTGTCTCTACCCAGACAATTATGGTAAGTTAAATCATTCACAGAAGAAAATATAGTAATGAGGCCAATCTCAAAAGACTTAGAGGAGGCCAACTGAAATCTTTATAGCATTGTAGAAGTCTTGATATTATCTTCTACTAAACCATGGAAACTATCACCTTTTAAGGAAGAGTGGGAAAAAATCTTACATATTAATTGCATGTAATCTTGGTTTTACAAAGCTACAAACCTCCCCTCCAAAAACAAAATCCAGGAAAATATTTCAGTAGTTGCAAAAACATTCAAATCATAATTTAGACATTTACAGGAAAGATATACCTAATTTAGTGTCCAATAAATTTGCACTGGCCAAAATTCTTTCTTGGTGGTTTGTCCACATTTCTGCACTTCCTCTTGGCCAGGTTCAAGAACTAGAAGAGATTATCTGGCCGTTTTTCTTTATTTTCCACTGAAAGCCTCATCAAAGTGTCAGTGGAAGGAAGTCGCCAAGTTTTGGGAAGTAGAGTTTAGTATCAAAACTGCATGCAGTGTGTCCCAGAGATTACAGAGAGCTATTCCAGGTATAAGCTTTTATTAATTAATTCTGGGTCATATAAGACTTTAATTTAAAAGTTATCATCTATGATGAAAGCAACAGATCGAAGGCTAATATGAAATGAGAAGCACCAGTCGGCTGTGGTTCAGTCCTATGAGACCCTGCATGTCCCCATTTGGCGTTTTCTTAGCAGAGATGCTAAGAAAGTGGATTGGGATTTCCTTCTGCAGCTCATTTTAAAGAGGAGAAAACTGGGGCCATTAGAGTTAAGTGACTTGTCCAGGGTCACACAGCTAGAGAGTGTGAGCCTGAATTTGCACTCAAGGAGAGTCTTCCTGACTCCAGGCCTGGTGCTGCATCCACTGTGCCACCTAGCTGCCCCAATTATCACCTTGCCCAATATTCCAAGTTCCCTAAACGGTGCCCCAATGTATGATTCCTCCTGCTTTTCTCGAGAAAAAATAGAGGACTGCATGGGGCTGGGAACGGGGCCAGGAGCTGGAGGGTCACTGCAGCTGGAGGGTCACTGCAGCCGGAGAGTGCAGAAAGCAATGCAGAAATTAAAAAGGTAAAAACCTCGGCTTATGAATATGCTCAAGCAAGGTTCAGGCCTCGGGGAAAACACGATCCATCCGCAGGATTCTGACAAGGCCTTTTAGAGGCAGGGAAATCCTTCATTTCAACATGAGGCCGCAGCATTACAGGAGACAAGACCTATAATCCCATACTCCCTTCAGAGCTGTAAAGGTTGAACACAGTTACACACTCACAATCTCCCACATTGGCTAAGGAAACAATGTATCTGTAAACTGTCTGGTTACAGAGTATACTGAAGTTAGCAGGAGGAAGAGGATTTACTTTGTAGCCGAGTCAGGGGCCAGAGCGTCTTCCTCTGCTTTCTTTCCTAAGGCTCTCAGCCAGTGTGCACGTTCCCTGGGGCAGGTTTGGGTCAGGTGAGGTTAATGTTGACCCAAAGCGGCCGAGCAATGAAAGATGGAACCAGTTCCGCTAAGAGCACCTACTGTGTGCCGTGCACGGCGCTAAGAGCTTTACCCCTAGCGGGTCCCTGGATCCTCCCAAGCCCGAGCGCTGCGCCCCGTGATCTGCATTCTACAATTAGAGACAGCGAGGCAAACCTTTGCTTCCGTTGCCAGAATTGACAGGGTTCGTGCTCCCGGGGCAAAAGTTAGGCAGCACAAGGTGCAGGCGGACCGGTCCGGGGCAGTGACCCCCATCCTGGGGAGGTGATGGACACTTAGGTCTTTTAGTTTCAGAGGTCACTTAGGCATGTATTTATGTGCCTGTGCGTGTATGTTTATGTGTGCACATGTGTGTCTGTATCTCCCTCCCGCTCCCCCCACAGAGCCCCGAGGCCCCGCCCTCTCCCCTCCCCCCAGGCAGAGCAGGAGGGGCCCGGCTCCCCCCAGGCCCGGCCCTGGGCCCAGGAGAGGGGCAGTAAAGGGACCATTCCCTCTAGCAGCAACCCAGACAGGCACCGCCCCAGAGCCCAGGCCTCCCGCTGGGGCCTCTGCACCAGAGCAGAGCCTGCCTCCACGCCTGGGGGGGGGGGGGGGAGGTGAGGAGGGCCAGGCGCCCTTCCCAGGCCTCCTCTGTAACATGGGCCTGGGGGTGAGAGGCCGAGGGTTCTGAGTTCGAGTTTCCACCACACAAAGTGGGGTCAGGCGGGTTTTCCGCACAGCCGCCGTGGACAATCTTCACCCCCCAGGAAGGGGCGCGATTATTATCCTAATTCTACAGCTGGGGAAACTGAGGCTGACAGGTGAAGTGACTTGCCTACGGTCTCCCATGCCCTGAGTGTCTGAGATGATATTTGAACTCGAAGCTTCCCGGTTCCAGGCCCCGACTGTGGGCCCTGAGCCACCAGACTCCGCTGACCCGGGACGGTTTTCCCTCCTTGGGGAGGGGGGTCCTCCTGTTCCCCCAAAGGAAAAGAGTCATTGGAGGCTTTTCCCAAAGACTCAGAACGGATCCTGTGCCTCCCACCAGGCAGCTGCTGGCCTCTGCCTCAGTTTCCCTCTGTGTTAGACTGGGATGACAACAGCAGTACCTCTGGGGTGCTCAAGGGGTCCCTGGAGCAGTGAGCACACATTAGGCGCCTAGTATGTGCAGAAGAACTGACCCTGCCCTCCAGGGGCTTACACTCCGGAGGAGGACGGCCCAGAACGGGAAGTAGGAAAGAGGGGGCCTGGAGAATGACGTCACAGGCCCCATAACCAATGCTCTGATCCCAGAAGGGGGGCGTGTCCCAGAACGCCTGCGCAGTGACGTCACGACTGTTTCAGCCCTTCCTCCTGAGGCTGCCTAGGCAGAGCCTCAGGGCATGCTGGGAATCTCCCAGTGCGCAGGCCCAGCTTTTCCAAGTGACTGGACTTGTGTGGGTGGGGGGGGGGGGGGAGTCAGTGCGCAGGCGTGGCCCTGTGTCCCAGCTCCCCCGGGGCCCCCTCCTTCCCCTCTGCCTCTTCCCAAAGCCCCAGGACCCAGCTCTGGTTAGTTAGTGATGCAGCCTCTGCCGGGGGGAGCGCGTGTGCGGGTCCCTGGGTCCGTGTGCGTGTGTGCGTGCGTGCATGTGTGCGCGCGTGTGTGCATGTGTGCGTGCATGTGCATGCGCGTGCGTGCGTGTGTGCACGCGTGTGTGTGCGTGTGTGTGAGACGGGGTGGAGGGGTCTTCAGTGAGTCCACATTGTGAGTGATTGTGGGGGAGGGGCTGGGACCTCCGTGTGTAACTGGGGGAGGGTCTCCTGGTCTGGAGGGGGAATGGGGGTGGCCCCGTTGGGGGGGGCTTCTCGCTTGGCCCCCCGGGTGCTCTTGGGAGGATGGGCGAGGATTCGGTGCCCCCCTCTCCCAGCCCCCACATTCCCTGTAACAGGGGAGGGGGAGTAGCCCCCAGCCCCAAATCCCAGCTTCAGGCCATGCCACGTGTGTCCTGACTCTGTGGCCCTGCTTGCCTCAGTTTCTTCATCTGTAAAGTAGGGGTGACAGCAGCCTGTACCTCTCCCTGCCAAGGTGGTGGGGGACCCATTGAGATCTCAAAGCTCATACAGTAGGTGCTGTATAAATGCCACCTCTCCTTGTCAATGACCCCTTCATTTCCCTGAAGGAAGACTGACATCATCTGAAGGAGTGGGAGTGCTCTGGGGACCCTCCTGAGGGGGTGGGGCTGGCTCCCTGAGGATGGGGGAGGAGCAGAGGGGGCAGGGAGCTCCTGGGAAGGGATCAGGAGGGGAGCTTGGGGCTCAATCCCCCACCTCTCCACTCCCCTGGGGGCTGATCACTGTCCAGCATCTGGTCCTTCCTGGGCCTCACCCTCCTCTGACCTCCTTGGGTGTCAGGCAGCATTTCTGTGTCCCTTATTCAGGAGGAAAGGAACTGCTCCTGGCTGGCATTTCTGTGCCCTGTGGGTTTGCCTTGGGCCTTACAAATATGTCCCTGATTTCCAACAGAAATCCTGTGAGGTAGGCACCTCCTTTTCCACAAGGGGAAACTGAGGCAGCCAGAGGTGAAGTGACTTGCCCAGGGTCACACAGCCAGCCAGTGTCTGAGGCCTGAGTGGACCTCAACTATTCCTAACTCCATCCATGTTCCCCTGCCAGGAATTCAGATGAAGGCCCAGTGAATGAGAATGAAACCCTACTGAAGGAGTGTTACATTATCAAGGCTTGTCACCTGCTTGGGGGCCTAGAAGGACCTTCTTGCCACACCAGCTGAGGCCCTGGCAGGGAGAGAGACTTGCTTCCAGTGACAGGTAATAAGGGCAGGGACAGGATCTGAACCCAGGGCTCAGGAGTCCAAGGCCAGTGGGTTGTGGGTTTGCTTCCCATTGCTGTGTGCTGGGTCCTATACATGTAACACATGTGTCCCCGGAGACATGTGTGTACTTGCTGAGGGAAAGGACATGTCACTGTGTGAAGGTCGAGGCCAGTTTTAGAGCCATTTTCATTCACGAAATTCTTCAGGCTCAAAGCTGCCTTTTGTCTCAGAGACACCCTTGGGAAGAGCACCCAGGAATTGATCTGGGGAAGCTGGGGAGACCTTGGGGGGACCTCAGGCTCATCCTGTGTGACCCATGAGAATGGAGAGGCCAGTGGGGGAGTCTTTCTCCTGAAGACAGAGCCTTTGTAATGGCCCTGAGAGCTCACCCTCTGTCATTCCAGGCAGGTCAACGTCCACCCTGGGAAGAGGAGTCAAAGTCAGCGTCTCCCCCAATCTGAGACTCTTCTCCCATCACCAGGTCAGCTTGCAGAGCCCAAAGCCTGTTCCTAGGAGAGATCCTAGAACCAGAGGGAATGGCCCCTGGCGCCCAGAGACCCTCCTCCCAGGTGAGTGCAGTCCATCCACAGACCTGACCAGCATCAGCAAACCTGGAATCCCAGAGAGCCAAGGAAGCTTCCTTCTGCCAGACACAGGCTGACCTTGGCAGGGCTGTCTGCAGAACAGAAATTGTCCTCCTGGTTCTGTTCATGTCCTCCTGCCTCAGGCCACACAAGCCTTCCCAGGTCTCTCTGAGTCCCTCTCATTTCCCATTTCTTAGGTCAAGTCAATAAGCGTTTCTAATGTGTCCCCTCTGTGCCCAGCACTGAGCTGACCTACTGGGGATGCAAAGGATGCTTCATAAAAACAACAGCTCCTGCCCTCCGTGAGCTCACAGTCTAATGGGGAGGAAACATGTCATGAGCAGTGTCCAGATGAGCTCTCTGGAGTACGGATGGGAGGCACCCAGAGAGGGAAGGCTCTGGCAGAGTCAGGGGCCAGGCAAAGGAGCCTCTTCTGGGAAGTTCTTTAGGGACCTGGCAGGTCGGGACCTTGGGGCTCTTTGGGGTGAGGTCATCAGATCTTACCAGCCTTGGAAAGACATTAATTATCTGAAGAAAGTCATGAAGTGGTTTAGGAAAATCATAAGATTTCACCCAGAATGTCCCGTATGGCCTTTCTACATTTGAGCCACAAAACCTCAGCAGGCCCCAGCCTTGATTCACAATGGGACCCCTTCCTTGAACACTGTATTATCACACCTTGGGATGCAGAGAATGAGAGAATGGCTCCAGTCCCCATGGTCTGGGGCCTCAGCAAGCATTGATTCTGGGCCAGGATCTGTGCTGAGGGGTGGGGAGCAGCCCCTCCCCTCAGGAGCTCACTTTCCAATGGCTTCAGTCAGGTCACCAACAGAGAGGTTTTATTAAACATCTGCTCTGGTCCAAGGAACACGAAGGCTCTTGGGCTTCCAAGGATGGAAAAGGAAAATGAGACAATGTGTAAATAACTTCAGACGTGCCTGTGTGCATACATACACATGCAGTTACTTCACAATCAGAAGCTGTTTGGTACAGTGGGCAGAATTCTGGGCTCGGATTCAGCAAACCTGAGTCAAATCTGGCCTCAGACACTCCCTAGAGGGTTGGTCTGCTTTCTTTCCTGTGAAATGGCGGCAGTGGGACCTGAATAGCAGTGAGTGTGAGCATCAGATGAGATGACGCTTGTAACGTGCTGGTGCCTGCACATAGTAGGCCCATTGTGTAAGGTAAATTACAGGAAACCAAGGAGAGATGGTGGACCCAGAATGGCTCCTTGTAGAAGATGGGTAGTCAGGAATATTGCATGAAGAAGAGGTCAGCTGGGAAGAGGGCTGAGAAAAGACCATCAGTTGTGGGGATTAAAGCATCAATGCTAAGTTTGCAGAGAGCACTTTCAGGAAAGGAAGCATGAAAGCCAGAAATAAAGTACTTTGTAAAGGGTGGAGTGATGGGGTGACAGCAGGCGGCCCCCTGGGAGAGCACTGGGCTTGAAGTCCCTTAACTCTGTTTGCCTCAGTTCATCCTCTCTAAAAGGAGCATGAGCAGGAAATGGCAAACCACTCCTGGATCTCTGCTCAGAAATCCTCTGCTGGGGTCTGGAAGAGGCAGACCCACTGAAACATCTGAGCAGTAACAGGAGTGAGTGGGAGAGGACAGAGGAAAGTCCAGCCACATGTTTCAGGGAGTTTGCCGGAGTCAAGGAGGTGAGATAGAAAGGCAGTGAGGGTTTAGGGAAGGCTTCCTTAAAGATGGGGGAGATGGGTATGTTTGAAGTCAGTTGGAAGGGGCCAGCTGACAGGAAGGTTAAATGTGCGGGACCTGTGTCTGGGGCATGATTGCCTGTGCTAACTGATGAGGAGCACAGGATGGGGCCATATTGATTGACCTTTGTGAAAACAAGGCTCCCACTTTCTTGGAGAATGAAGGAAAGAAGACACTGCAAGGTCACATGAAGAGGTTGTAAGAAGGACAGAATGCAGGCAGTTATTCACTCCACACTTTTCAAGTGCCAAAAGACCAGGCAGTGCACCTAGTAGGGCTTGTGCAAAGAGGCTAATGGCAGTGTTGGCCCTCTAATGGGGGTGGGGGGGACAACAAGCACAGAGTTATGTACAAACAAGCTATAGACACGTTCTGGGGTATAAAGAAAAGAAGGGAGGCCCTAGAATGAAGAGGATCTGGGAAAATAGAAGGCGGGCTTTTGGTGGAGGTTTGAAGGGCCCCAGGAGGCCTAAATGAGGAAGCAGAGAATTCCAGCCATTCTGGAGAGCCAGAGACAATGCCCCCACCCTAGAGATGGAGCGTGTTCTTCCTGGTGTGTAAAGGAGGCCAGCGTCATCAGATCAGAGCAGGTGGCAGGAAGTAAGGGGCAAGGAGACTACAGAAGAAAGTCATGTCTAGGTCAGGATGAGCTGTTAAAGCAAAATAAAAAGCAAGATGCTCAGAATAGAGTGTTTGCTTATTCACTAGTCAGTTATCACTTATTAAGGAACTTCTTTGTGCCATGCATTGTGTTGAGGCCTGGTGATTCCAAAAGAAAAGAAGACAGATGGTCCTCTTCCCATAGAGTTTGCACTTTGAAGGGCAACACAATACACCAAAAGAAAAGATTCAGGACAAAAGACAGCAGACATTGGCACATGGTGGCAGAGTCTGTGAGAAGTTCCAAAGTGATGCTTCCCTGTGCAAATGTGGAAGTGGGTGAGCTGCCCCTCACCTTCTGTGGAGGGTTGGAGGACGTGATCTCAGTCTACGGTGGGGAAGAGTGAATGGGGGAGGATGGGGAAGGAAACAAATGTGGAAGAGCTTCTCTTAAGAGCAAGTTAGCGACTGAATAGGTATAGTGTCACTGAATAAAAGCATGGCCTTACTACAAGGGTTGTTCATACTATGAATAAATACAGTGCAGTGAAGGATAATGACTCAGAATACCCAGTGAAAAGAAAAATTTTGTAAATACTTGGGGATTTAATGAATCAGGAAAAGACTTATAAATTTCATAATTACTCAGAAGTTCAGTGATAGGAATAAAGCATTCTAAAAGTGAAATATAGATTATAGATAATAAGCATGTCATTTAAAATAGAATCAAAATGACAAAAAAGTGAAAAAAGGTTTTTATCTCCATGAAAGAGAATTGCTTTAAATAATGCAACTTGTGAAAATATTCTGCTCAGAATGGAAGGTCATCAGATTCCAAATGTATTGGCCAAACATGTTCTCCATGCAGCAGCTTTGAAAAGTAGATGAGCCCTCCCAAGTATCAAAGGATTTGCAGATGTGGCCATTCGAACTTGAATGATGTCCATCACTCTGCTTCTGGACTTATTCTCTTGATTCCTGATCCCCAATGTTCTATCAGCATGTTGATTTCATTTATTTTTCAGAAATAAAATATGTCTTATGCAATAATGCGGTCTCCCAGCCCATGATATTTTGCCTTTTTAATGGAGGCAGGAATATTCCTTTTCCCATATAGTTGTTCTTATTTCTCTATAATTAAATAGTAAAATGAATGTATTCCATTAACAACTGAAAGCAATCATAAAACATTGACAGCAGCTGTTTTTAATTAATTTATTTTTAGCTTTCAATATTCATTTCTAGATTTTGAGTTCCCAATTTTCTCCCCATCTCTCTCTCCTCTCCCTACCCAAAGATTACCCCTTCCCCCAGTCTTCCCTCCCTTCTATCAACCTCCCCCCCACTCATTTTCCTCCCCCTTACTTTCTTTTAGGGCAAGATAGATTTCTATACCCCATTGCCTGTCTATCTTATTTCCCAGTTGCAAGGAAAAACAGTTTTTTAACATTTGTTTTTAAAACTTTGAGTTCCAAATTCTCTCCCTTCTTCCCTCCTCACCCACCCTCATTGAGAAAGGAAGCAGTTTAGTATAGGTTATACACGTATAGTTGTGCAAAACACTTCCATGATAGTCATGCTTTGAAAGACTAACTATATTTCCCTCCATCCTATCTCACCCCCCCAACTTGTTCTGTTTTCTCCTTTGATCCTGGCCCTTTTCAAAGGTGTTTCCTTCTGACTACCCCTTCCCACAGTCTACCCTCCCTTCTCCCACCTTATCCCTTTCTGTCTTACTTTCCTACAGGGTAAGATACCCAATTGAGTGTGTATGTTATTCCTTTCTTAAGCCAAATCTAATGAGAGTAAGGTTCACTTATTCCTTCTTGCCTCCCTCCTCTTCCCCTCCATTGTAAAAGGTTTTTTTTGCCTCTTTTATGTGAGATATTTTACCCCATTCTATCTCTCCCTTTCTCCTTCCCCCAGTATATTCTTCTCTTACCCCTTAATTTTATTTTTTAGATTTCATCCTTCATATTCAACTCACCCTCTGCCCTCTATGTATATACACACATATACATACGTACATGTATGTATATTATATATAATATATGTATATGTATGTATGTGTATTCCCTCCAGCTACCCTAATACTGAGAAATATCTCATAAGTTACAGATGTCATCTTTCCATTTAAGAATGTGAACAGTTCAACTTTAATAAATCCCCTACGATTTCTCTTTCCTGTTTACCTTTTCATGCTTCTCTTGATTCTTGTATTTGAAAGTAAGATTTTCTATTCAGCTCTGGTCTTTTCATCAAGAATTCTTGGGGCAGCTAGGTGGCTCAGTGAATAGAGCACTGTCCCTGGAGTCAGGAGGACCTGAGTTCAAATCTGGCCTCAGACACTTAACACTTACTAGCCCTGGGTCCTTGGGCAAGTCACTTAATCCCAATTGCCCTGCCCTCCCCCCTCCAAAAAGTAAAAAAATAGAATTCTTGAAAGTCCTCTATTTCATTGAATATCTACTTTTTCCCCTGAAGTATTATATTCAGTTTTGCTGGGTAGGTGATTCTTGGTTTTAATCTGACCTCCTCTGAACTCTGGAATATCATATTTTAAGCCATTCGATCCCTTAATGTAGAAGCTGCTAGATCTTGTGTTATCCTGATTGTGTTCCCACAATACTTTAATTGTTTCTTTCTGGCTGCTTGCAATGTTTTCTCCTTGACTTGGAAACTCAGAAATTTGGCTACAATATTCCTAGGAGGTTTTTTGGGGTGATCTCTTTCAAGAGGTGATTGGAGGATTCTTTCCATTTCTATTTTCCCCTCTTGTTCTAGAATATCAGAGTAGTTTTCCTTGATAATTTCTTGAAAGATGATGTTTAGGAGCCTTTTTTTTTTTGAGAAGGAGGTAGACAATTAAGTTAAGTGACTTGCCCAAGGTCACACAGCTAGTAAGTGTCAAGTTTCTGAGGCCAGATTTGAACTGAGGTCCTCCTGACTCCAGGGCTAGTGCTCTATTTACTGTGCCACCTAGCTGCCCCACTAGGTCCTTTTTTTGATCAAGGCTTTCAGCCAGTCCAGTAATTTTAAAATTATCTGTCTTGGATCTATTTTCCAAGTCAGTGATTTTTCCAATGAGATATTTCACATTGTCTTCTATTTTTTTCATTCTTTTGGATCTGTTTTATAATTTTTTAATTTCTCATAAAGTCATTAGCTTCCATTTGCTCTATTCTAATTTTAAAGGAATTATTTTCTTCAGTGACCTTTTGGACCTCCTTTTCCATTTGGCCAATTCTGCTTTTTAAGGTATTCTCCTCATTGGATTTTTGGACCCCTTTTGCCATTTGGGTTAGTCTATTTTTTCATTATTTTCTCACATCACTCTCATTTCTCTTCCCAATTTTTGGTCTACTTCTCTTACTTGATTTTCAGAATCTTTTTTGAGCTCTTCCATGGCCTGTGACCAATTCTTATTTTTCTTGGAGGCTTTTTGATGCAGGAGCTTTGACTTTATTGTCTTCTTCTGGTTGTATGTTTTCATCTCCAAATATTTTGACTTTCTAATTCATTGTCAAGGTAGGACTCTGCTTCCACTGGGGGTGAGCAGTAGGTGTACTGTCTGAAGCTTCAGGGGTTTTGTGCAGCTGTTTTCAGAGATATTTCTAAGGTCCTGTAAATTTTCAGCTCTTCCAAGTTGTAGGATCAAAGGAGAGGTGTTTACTCTTTCCTGGCCTGTGCCAGGAAAGAACTGTTTTTTGCCTTGGAACTGTGAGGAGGATTCCCTCTCCACTGCAGCCACAAGCTCTGCCACACCGGTGCTCCTCATCACCCCAGGACTGCAACCCAGATCTAAGCAGTGCAAAGCAAGAGAATCCTGCCTCAGTGCCATCAAAGAGATCCCTACAATCCCCCTCTGATCAGCTGCTTGATGCTCACCTTTTGTGGGCCCAGAGCCCCAGAAGTAGCCACTGCTGCTGCTGTCCCCGCCACCACTGCTGGACCACATCCCACAGAGTTTTCCCACTGACCTTCTGTGCTGTCTTTGGCATTTGTGGGATGAAAAGTCTGGAACTTGCCGCAGCTGCCAGTGATTTAGTCCCCTAAGGCCTGCTCTGGCCCTGTCCGTGCCAGCACAGCCTATGCTGGACTGTGCTCTGCTCCCAGCCCAGTGCAGTCGATCCTTCCTGTGGACCTTCCAGGGTGTCTTGGGCTGGAGATTTGTGCCACTCTCATTTTGTGCCTTGTGCAGCTCTAGAATGTTTAGAGTCATTTTTTTTATAGGGATTTAGAGACGTTTTGGGGGAGAACTCAAGCAAGTTCCTGCTTTTACTCTCTTATCCTGGCTCTACCCCGGCAGCAGTTGTTTTTGCCAATGTCACGTCCTACTCAGTGTCATCTCAGCTTTCAGTATAAGAATAGAGAACTCTTCTTCCCTTGGCTGCAGACAGTCTCATTACACTCAGTTGAAGCCAGCTTGTGAGTAACCTCTCTTTAGAATCCTTTTCATACTTTCATCTAATTAAGAATTGATTTCTGACTTTAAGGAAGTTTACTAGACCATTGCTTTTTCTTTGTTCTCTCCTCATTGATAACTGTTCAGTTTTCTCCCCAAGAATATACAGTACTTCCCAGCTTATCACAACTCTTCATGGAATTTTCTTATTAATATGTCACTTAGTATATTTCTTAGTGGAAGGGAATTTCTCATAATTTTCTCTCTTTTTCCTCCACGAATTCTTATACTTCACTGACAGAGCACATACCTTCTCTCTAATTCCATTGGGAGAAGCACTGTGTATTTAAACATTTCCCCACCTTTTATTATTCCAACATGATTGTCACTTCAAATGTAAAATGCTTTTCTCAATATTTTGTTGGGCTCTCAATTCCTGGTTTCAAGTGTTGACTCTGACACTCATAAAAGTTATATTAGTTTTACCAAATCCCTTCTCTGCTTTAGTTCCTTCCTTTTAGTTGGTAAGGTTTGCACTAGAAGAATTCTGAAGTCTCTCAGCTCTAAATTAAGTGACTTTTGATGGTTTAGGAGTTGGTGACCTTCAAGGATGTGGTTGTGGACTTCACTGAGGAGGAGTGGGGCCTCTTGGACCATTCTCAGAAAGAGCTGTACAAGGAGGTCATGCTGGAGAATGTCCAGAACCTGCTGTCCCTGGGTAAGGACTATTTCCTCTTTTTTCTTGGCATTAATTGTCAGGCCAAAATTTGCACAAGTGGCAGAAAATGGTTCCATACTCTGCTGCATCTCAAGCTAAGAAACTGCATTGAAGGGGCGGCCAGGTGGCTCAGCGAGTAAAAGCACCGGCTCCAGTGTTGGGACGACCTGGAGATCGAATCCCGGGCTCAGACACTCAGCACCACACCCAGAAATAACTGGCCGTGTAACCTTGAGCAAGTTACTTAACCCCGATTGCTTAAGAAAAAAAAATTAGACCCTTGAAACTGCATTGAGTACACAGTCTTCTGTGGGCACCAGTTCTCTATTCACTTTGGTCTTGGCTTGTAGTCTTTTAAAGTTAAATAATTTACCATCAGTCAGGTAGCTTGAGATAGAGAAGATTTGGGTTCATTCTCAGAGGAAGAAAGTGAAGTTTAAAAAGCCCTCTTACTTCAAACAGAAGTGTCACATGGTCACAGACCCAAAAAGAGGCATTGGAAGAACTTATAAAGGCCTTCAAACATCAAATGAAAGAGGCAGGAAATATTAGGGAAAAGTAAGAGCAAGGAAATCGAGAAAATTATAAAAAGAAAGTCAACCAATTTGAAAAAAAAGATCTAATAACTTGAGAAAGAAAATCATTTCTTTTTTTTTTTGCTTTTGTTTTTTGGAGGAGCAATTGGGGTTAAGTGACTTGCCCAAGGTCACGTGGCTAGTAAGTGTTAAGCTCTGAGACCATATTTGAACTCAGTACCTTCTGACTCCAGGGCTGGGGCTCTATTCACTGTGCCACCTAGCCACCCCAGAAAATAATTTCATAATAACTGGATTTGGGCAAGAGGAAGCTAATAAAATTATAAAGCACCAAGAAACACCCAAAACCAAAAGAATGAAAAAGTAGAAGAGAATGTGAAATATCTCATTAGAAAAACAAATGATATGGAGAATAGATCAAGGAGACACAACACAATAATTGTTGGACTTATTGAAAAGCATGAAAAAAAATAGCCTCAATACAATATTTCAAGATAGTATTAACGGGGGAGGCCAGGTAGCACAGCGAGTAAGAGCACTGGCTCCAGTGTCAGGATGACCTGGGGATCGAATCTGGGCTCAGATACTTGCACCACACCCAGAAATAACTGGCCATGTAACCTTGAGCAAGTTACTTAACCCCAATTGCTTAAAAAAATTTTTTTTTAAAAGATAGTATTAAGGAAAATTGCCCTGAAGTTCTAGAACAAGAGGTGAAGTAGAAATAGGAAAAAATTCACCATTGACCCCCCCCGAAACAGATAGCAAGATGCATCCTTACAGGTACATTATAGCCAAGTTTCAAAGCTCCCAAACTAAGAAGAAAATATCATAAGCAACAAGAAAAATACAATGTAAAGACTCTGGACCTACCATTAAGATAACACAAGTCCTCACAGATTCTACATTAAAAGACCATAGGGCTTGGGACATTATATCTCATGGAGCAAAGGTGCTGGGGTTGAACTCAGTTATACACCTCTCATGTTGGCTAAAATGGTTGAAGGGGCAAGTGCCACGTTGGAGGGGCTGTGGAAAGACTGGGCCCTAATTCAGTGCTGATGGAACTGTGAACTGATCCATCCATTTTGTAGAACAATCTGAAATTATGCCCAAAGACTCATTTCAAACAATTTCTACCCTTTGGCCCAGCCATACCACTGTTAGGTCTCTTTCCCAAGATGATTAAGGCAAAAAAAAAATCCAACCAAACACAAATAAAACCTACGTTATATTTTAACAAATATTTATTTCAACTCTCTTTTTTTATGATAAGAACTGTAAATTGTGGGTTTACCAGTTAGTTGGAGAATGACTTGAGAGGGTTGAGTACAGCCTAAGTATAAATGGTCAGTAGCTTTTAGGGTGCTATGGAAGTGTTCAGTCCATCTCTCCAGGATCGAGTCCTTATCACCAATCAATATAATTCCCTCAGCACTGAGTCATTCAAATGCACTGCAGGTCTTTGACCCATAAGTAGACTTGAGGGCATCATAAAAGCAGTTCACATTGTTACTATCAGCACAAAACTGGCTTTCATATACCTTCTTATTGAGCCAAGAATCCTGCATCTCTCTAACCTTTGCTTGCATTTAACTCTTAGTGGAGTTAAAATTGCCATCTTAGAGATGGATGAAATAACCTGGGAGCCATGTAGAGTTCTCGTTTCTTATTTACCACCTTCTGATTTTCCCCATCATTTTCATCAGACCAGTTTGGATGTTTACAAGGTTCTGGCCCAGATGAGGAAACGTGAAGCTGTACAATAAATCTCTGAAAACTGCCCACTCCTTTCCTGCTTGAATGTTGAAAACCTTATGTTGGCTCAACTTCCCCTCCAGGTTAGCAACAAACTGTTCTCCCATGGAGAAAAACTGATCTGTTGACATCAAGTCTTCTGGTAGTGACCTTGCCTTGGGGCTGCTCCTTTTGTTGAATGTGAATGTTTAGTCTCTGCTGGGTCCAGCCCTTTGTGGTGCACATCTCCTTTGTCATTCTCACATCCAGTCTGTCTCTTCTCCTCACACTGACATAGTCTATTTAATGCCAATGTTTGCTCCAAGAGCAAATCCATGAAGTTTTGTTGCATTTAGATTGGTGATGAGAAGGTCACAAGCTTCATAAATCTATAGTAACCATTGATATTGCATATATTTATGTGAGTATATGTCTTTTAGTGTATATGTGTTTGATTGTTTGTTTTCTTCAGATATAGAGACCAAGTTCAAGGTAACTGAAATAACTAGAAAGCTGAGGATTTTTGTGGAAGACTGTGACCTGCAAAGATTCATGAGTGATAGTCCCTGTGGCTTCCATTTGAGAGAGATCCATGACTTTAATATCAAGTTAGATAAAAATCCAAAGAGTGACTGTGAATTTGATGAAATTGGAAAAAGAGTCAGACAATCTTCTATCCTAAATCACTGTAAGAAAATGCCCTCAGGGAATGACTGTTTTCAGGATGATGAGTATAGCAGATGTTTTACTGAACAGGCAGAGCATTTTCAGTCCCATGAGAAGCCTCCTGAAATGCCAGTATATCCAAGTAATCAGTGGGAAATAGCCTTGAGTTGGAGTTCAGACCTCATTAGACATCAGAAAAGTAATACTGGAGAAATGTTTTGTGTAAGTAATAAAGGTGGAAAGGCCTTCAGTCAGAACTCTAAGCTCATCTCTCATCAGCAAATTCCCATTAGAAAGGAGCCTGATGAATATAATGAATGGGAAGCAACCTCATCCCATCACTCATCTCCTCCTTGCCAGACTAGATCTCACCCTGGGATGAAAAGATATGCCTGTCCTCAGTGTGGGAAGGCCTTTGGTTGGAACTCAGATCTTGATAGACCTCAGAAGATTCATATTCATACTGGGGAAAAGTTTTATGAATGTCATGAATGTGGGAAGACTTTTTGCCACAGATCACTAATTATTGGCCACAGGAGAATCCATACTGGAGAGAAGCTTTTTGAATGTAAACAGTGTGGAAAAGCTTTCACACAGAGCTCCAGTCTTACTGCACACCAGAGAATCCACACTGGAGAGAAACCTTATGAATGTAATCAGTGTGGAAAGACTTTCACACAGAGCTCCAGTCTTGCTGCACATCAGAGAATCCACACTGGAGAGAAACCTTATGAATGTAATCAGTGTGGAAAGACTTTCACAAAGAGCTCCAATCTTGATGCACATCAGAGAATCCACACTGGAGAGAAACCTTATGAATGTAATCAGTGTGGAAAAACTTTCACACAGTGGGGCCATCTTGCTACACATGAGAAAATCCACAGGAGAAAGAGACCTTTTGAATGTAATCAGTGTGGAAAGGCTTTCACAGAGAGCTTCAGTCTTACTGCATATCAGAGAATCCGTTCTCGAGAGAAACCTTTTGAATGTAATCAGTGTGGAAAAACTTTCAGAAAGAAATATGCTCTTGCTTTACATGATAGAATGCACACTGGAGAGAGACCTTTTGAATGTAATCAATGTAGAAAGGCTTTCACACAGAAGGGCCATCTTGCTGCACATCAGAAAATCCATACTGGAGAGAGACCTTTTGAATGTAATCAATGTGGAAAGGCTTTCACACATAGAGGCAATCTTGCTGCACATCAGAAAATCCATAGTGGAGAGAAACTTTTTGTATGTAATCAATGTGGAAAGGCTTTCACAGAGAGCTCCCATCTTGCTGCACATCAGAGAATCCACACTGGAGAGAGACCTTATGTATGCAATCAGTGTGGAATGGCTTACACACAGAGGGGCCATCTTGCTGCACATCAGAAAATCCACACTGGAGAGAAGCCTTATGGATGTAATCAGTGTGGAAAGGCTTTCACACAGAGCTCCAGTCTTGCCAAACACCAGAGAATCCATACTGGAGAGAAACCTTTTGAGTGTAATCAGTGTGGAAAGGCTTTCACACAGAGGGGCCATCTTGCTACACATCAGAAAATCCATAGTGGAGAGAAGCCTTATGGATGTAATCAATGTGGAAAAGCTTTCACACAGAGCTCCCATCTTGCTACACATCAGAAAATCCACAGTCGAGAGAAACCTTATGGATATATTCAATGTAGAAAGACTTTCAGACTCACCTCCAGTCTTGCTTTATCTCAGAGAATTCATACTGGTGAGAAACCCTAGGATCTTCATTCATCTTGTGAGGAGAGGATATAATTATTGTGTTCATGTGACAGTAATCTGTGAGTGTTGGTTCAAATTCATGCAACATGCATTCAGTATGCTTATTGGAAGGCAAAATTCACCTCATGCATATATGTTCTAAATTATATTTAAATAAGTGTTTGATAGGTTTTCAAAGTCCCCACTTGGTCTTGTCTGTATGTAGGCTAGAGGAAGGGGCAGTGCATTTGGTGGGCTTCAGAGGACAGATTGCCAATAGGAGTTAAAAAGCTTTAATCCACCGAGTAAGTAGAAGGGAACAACTGCCACAGGAAGCGATGGGGAGGCAAGCTGGTTGAGTTGGATAAGGAGGACAGTCAGCACAAATGGTGCGTTCTGTAGTCTTGGATGAAGACAGTGAGCACTAGTTTACACCCAGTGAATCATTGGTTCAAACATGTAATTTTCCTATATGCTAATTATTAACAGATATTATTTCATGTTTTTCTAAATGATGGGAAATAAAACTCACTTATTATTTAAAGTTTAACCACTAAGTTTCCTTAGTTTGACTGGGAGAGGTCCTAGTACCTTAATTGCAGCCTTACAGTATCTCTGAACACTGTCAGCAGGGCTGGGGAGATCTTTTCACAGGCTAAGTCAGAAGACCAAAGGAACCTTACAGGCAAAGGTCTCTTCAGAGGACTTTGCTATGCTTTTCTCCCAAGAGTTAGTCATTGATCATTACCATTAGTTTCTTAATTAAAACAAAATATATCCCACGATTAACTTTTCAAACATTTTGTCACATTCAATAATAGATATATTTAAGGTCTACAACATTAAGATCAAAAGTAACCTGCCTTGGCAGCTTCTTTTTTTTAAGTTATAAGAAAAGAGAAAAACAAAAATTCAGTAGAATGCATTTTCAAAAGATGTTCCAAGGAAAATCAGTCATCTTCTCTCCCTTGACATTTTAGTAATCACATCTAATGACATTGAAAACCCAGTGTGGAGTTATTTAGTATGGAGTTAGTGCAGTCAATTAAAATGTAGGAACAGTTCATTTCTACAGTATTCACTACATGCCTGGCTTTTCCCTATAGTTCTTAAAAAATACTTTTAAAAATTTCTGAGAACGGGGCGGCTAGGTGATGCAGTGAGTCTTAAAGCGCTGGCCCTGGAGTCAGGAGGACCTGAGTTTGGTTCTGGCATCAGACACTTAACACCCACACACAAAAAACTAGCTGTGTAACCTTGGGCACGTTACTTAACCCCAACTGCTCTACCCCCCAAAAAAAGCAAAATTTCTGAGAACCATGAAGTCTTCTCCAGCTTGCACTTGCCTCTCACTTCCTCGAGGGGCCATCCCATGTCCTCTCTCTTCAACGTCCACTCTCCAAAGATGATATTAAGGGGTGGCCAGGTAGCACAGTGAGTAAGAGCACCGGCCCCAGAGTCGGGATGATCTGGGATTGAATCTGGGCTCAGATACGTAGCCCCCACCCAGAAGTCACTGGCCATGTAACCTTGAGTCAGCCACTTAACCCCAGTTGCTTGAAGAAAAATGATGTCGCTGCACTCCATTGTTGCCAATTGCTCAAGAATGTGCCCAGGTGGTTTTGCAGCAGAAAGTGCCCCTTGGGTTGTCTTCCCTTCCATCACTGACACCACAGGTGTGTGATGGTAGGTGTGGGCTGCAAAGACTGTCTATGGGGGCTGAGGCCCAGAGTAAGAGAGGCGTTCTGACCTTGAATGGTCCTGCTGAACAGGTAATTGTCACCAACTGAGATGACAGGAGACGATCTGGCGCCATACTTTATACTGTGAGCTCCTTGGAGCTACTGAAGTTCTCTCTGTGTTGCTCCCAGGTCATGCCCTCCCCTATGCCATACTTTGCCTGGATCTAGTTAGCCATGACCTAAGAAACTACATCATGAAGATCCTGACAATTTCACTACCACAGCTGAGCGAGAAATCATGGCATCATGGCTGACATCAGGAAACTGTGTTACATTGCCACAGTCTTTTGAGGAGGAGATGGCCACTGCTGCATCTAGCTCTTCTCTGGAAGAGAGCACTGAGCTTCCCAATGATCAGGTCATCACCATTGGCAGTGAGAAGTCCTGGTGCAGTCCAGAAGCTTTTTTCCAACTGTCCTTCTTAGGTTTGGAATCCTCTGGAATCCACAAAGATCCCTTCATGAAGTATGATGTTGACATCTGGAAAGATTTGTGTGCCAGTACAGTATTGCCTGGTGGTACCACCGTGGACCTAGGCATTGCTGACAGGAGGCAGAGAGAGATTAAGCCCCAGCCCCCTAGCACAATGAAAACCAAGACCAAATACTCTGTCTGCTTTGGAGAATCCATTCTGGCCTCTCCCCACCTTCCAAAGAGATGCATATCAGCAAGCAGAGGTATAATGAAGCTGGGGCCTCCATTTGATGGGACACAGGCTCTGGGAAAGCCCTTAAACTCTGATTGAAACTTCCATTTGCCTGAGGCCATAAGCCTTTTGAGCTATAGCTAGGCTCAAATCTCTACTATTCTTTTTTTTTTAAGCAATCGGGGTTAAGTAACTTGCTCAAGGTTACATGGCCAGTTATTTCTGGATGTGTTGCTGAGTATCTGAGCCCGGATTTGATCCAGGTCATCCCGACACTGGAGCCGGTGCTCTTACTCGCTGAGCCACCTGGCCGCCCAAATCTCTACTATTCTTAACCTAGCCTAGCCCTCCATTGTCCAGCTGCTTACTACTTTTGATTCTATCAAGTTGTCTATGTCCAAATCTGTTGCCCTTAAACTGTCCTAGCCCTCCACTGTCTGTCATCTCCAGGTAGCCTTCAGCTATTTCCCACCTTTAATCACTCATTGCTGGAGTCTGACCTCATCTGACGAAGACCCTCCCCAAACTCTTCCTCTAGACCACCCCTAGATGCCTTCCACAATCTTTCTGTATATAAGGTCCATCTGGCCTCCATGAAGGTGCTGAGAATTATTTAGCAGACTCACTATGTGTCAGATCATTCTGACCCGCTTGTCAATACAAACTTCACAAATACTTAGGCTCCTTAAGAGGCTACCCATTAAGGCAATTCTTTAATGAACTTTGCTTGACTCTGGCTGAGAGAAGACAAGTCAAATTCATTTGGCAGGACCTGTCATACTGGTATTATGGGGTCTCATGCACCCCTAAACCATAATCCTCAACATTTTATGGTTCCCTGATCCCAAGAAACACTGCTAATTTCAAGTTCTTATCCATCTAGGACTGGATGGTATGTAAGGGCTAGGCTAGGTTAATGATGGGGTGCTTGGAGTGTCTATGTTTGTAACAGTTTGTAAAGTCAATTTGTAAAACCAGTTTGTAAAATCACATTCCCCCCAGCCTCCAGCCTTAGAGCATTAACTCTGCCCCTTCCCCTGCCAGCACTCTGCCCAGCAACAACTCATGAGCTGTTTATTTCTGCTTGGAACAATAACAAGCTACACCTATGAATCCTTCACTAAACCATCTATAAACATTTTAGCTTAGGCAAATGTTATCTCCCCCTCATATAGTGGCCAGCTGCATCTATGAATCCTTCAATGCAGTATCTATATGTTAACCCCTCAGCCAATTATACACACACTGAATCTCCATTAGCCTTGGTTCCCAACATCCATCTTGTCAAACATGACACTGATGGGTGGCAGACTAGGCACTTCTCAGTCAGCCCTTGACCGATGGCTGACTTAGTGACTTTTCAAGCCTAAAACCACACCTCCAGGTAGCCCCACTTTGGGCTATTTCCCAGTGAATTATGGACAATATGCCTGAGCAGTTGACATTAAAAGTGCATTTTCCTTTAAGCACTGACCACTCCTTAACTCCTTCTTAATCCCACCCTTACTTACCTAGTTAGCATAATTGACATCTGATTTACTGTCTTGACTCCTTAAAACTATACCTTCAACTTCTTTAAGTTTGCAGGTTCCTTAAGAACTCTTGCCCTCTGTGCAGCATAACAATAAACTTGCAGGTTCCCTAAGATCCCCTGCCAGGTGTAAAGCGTAACAATAAACTTTTACCATCCTGACTCCAAGTTTGCTTGGGCCTAGTGAATTCCTTCCAGACTCAGGGAATCTGGTCATCAATTAGAGCCCCCCCCACCCATAACCTATTGCCATCCCCCCTATCAGTTAAGAGTAACAAAGATTTGGGCCTAGCTATAATGAAAAGCTTGTGGCCTCAGGCAAATGCCTCATCTTGTGGGAAGATTCAGTCAGAGTTCAAGGGGTTTCCCAGAGCCTGTACTCCATCACATTTTCCACCACAAATGCTTCTAAGTGGACTGTGTGTGGATTTTTTGGTTCTTATTTTTTTTTCTTATTTGCTTTATCTATTTATTTTTGGTCAGAGAGTGTGACATGATAAATGGGCCCCCAATAAAAAATTAGATTGCTACGACCAGGGTTCTTTTGTTTGTTTGTTTTTGCTACTCAAGGATTTAAAAACTGGAAAGATGAAGGTGATGAGGACTCTGAGGAGTAAATGTCCTCAGAGTTCTTCAGTGGGTCTTAAAGACTGCATTTTTACAATGATGATTCCAAATATTGTATAGTGCATTGTTACAGTTACTTGCCTCTAGGAAGGCTGTCCTCCTCTACAAAAAGGAGCTATTTAACATCCATCCAGAGCAGGGAGAAGAGGATGGGGGGAGAGGGGGGAGTTAACAGTATTGCTTTGCACGTAAACCTTGAAAAAAAAGTTTACAGGGCGGCTAGGTGGCGCAGTGAATAGAGCTCCAACCCTGGAGTCAGAAGGACCTGAGTTCAAATCTGGCCTCAGACACAACACAAAAACTGGCCTTGTGACCTTGGGCAAGTCACTTAACCCCAATTACCCTACCTTCCCCCTCCAAAAAGAAAAAAAACTTTATATCTTCTGCTTTCATAACTTTGTTTTTAATTGTCAGAGCCTAAAAGAATGGTCCCCTAAATTCCCTCCCTGCCCCCATCCCAGTTATAAAAGAGAATGTTACAGTCTCTCTGTGATATTGATATTGGTGACAGTACATGGGTATGGGGAGATTTCACTGATCTAAGACCAGGTCAAATAAAAGCAGATGCTTTAAAGAAACTTAAAAAGAAAATAATTTCAGAGGCCTGCTTTCTGTAGTACTTTAGAATATTTAGGTAGCTATAAATGGTGTAAGCCAGAAGTCCTTCCCTTCAGGAGGCTAGTTTCGAGGAAAATATACTTTATTGAGTAATAATGTTTTTAAAACAATCCTACTAGCTTTAGCAGTCCCTTGTCATAAGATATTAACCTGACTTTTGCCAAATGACAACAATTTAGTCCATTTCATAGTAACTTTACCCAAGCACAGTTAAAAAATTTAGCTCAAAACTGGTTGGAGTGGTCCTTAAATCTCTTATTAAATCCTAAAAATTTAAGGCAAAAGGAATTTTGTTATTATTATTTTAAAAGACTTTTATCACATCTATTTAAATAACTCAATAGTGAATTGACCCTTCTAACAGCATTTTGCACTATCTTAGAAAAATTTAACAGGTTTTTAAAAGCCTCTTCTTCCAATTAAAAGAGGTGTCACATTGCTAAGCATTAGTCTGATATTCTTCCCAAATTCCACAAGAAAACTATTAAAGATGATCATGTTTGTTGGTTTTTAACCATAATGTCAGACTTTTCAAGTTCTTCTCAAGTCCAATTTTATCGATTGAATTAGATAAAATCTTATGCTTCTTGCAAAATCATTTCCATTGTTCTCTTCAATATCTTATAGATTCCAAAGTCCAGTGATAATGCCCAACATTTGTACTGTGCTCACTGTTAAGTGTTTTATTGATTTGTTTTTCTTTTTGGAAGAGGGAAGGCAGGGCAATTGAGGTTAAGTGACTTGATCAAGGTCATAGCTAGTAAGTGTTAAATTAAGGCCCCATTTGAACTCAGGTCCTCCTGACTCGGGGCAGCTGTCCCACCTAGCCACCCCAGTAAGCACTTTAGAATTATGTATTCTTCCAACAATCCTCAGATATAGGTGCTATCATCAATATTATTATTATTCCCCCGTACATTCCAAGACTGGTCAAATTCCCTAATATTCTGGAATTTCAATGTATCTTCTAAACAGTATTTTCCTCAGAATCACTGTTAGATTTATAATAACAAATGACAGTAAGCAAACTTCATTTTTCACAAGGGTCCCTTGTTTTCAGTTGGCTCATTTTTAACAAAAAATATCTTGGGGATGCTCCCAGCACCCATAGCTATTGAGGTTTAGGGGTGCTCAAGACCTCAAAATATCATATTAGATATTAAGCACACCATAGAGAGTGAGGGTGAATAGAAGTTGCCTATATAATGGCCTGCATTGAACTTTCTAGGAACACGGTTCTCAGGAGAGATTGTGAGATGCTTGAAGCTAGAGCCCCTCCACAAAGGGTTAGTAGGAGCCAATTAAATGACCCCCTTCCTATGGCCCACAGAGCTTTGGCCCCAGCCCCCCCCCCCTTGGCGACTCCTGCTCAGCTCCCAGTCATGGGTCTCACTGAGGCAGCTCCCCCAGCCCCTCCTGCTGCTCCCCAACCCTTTTCCCCTTGATTTCCCTTCCATTTTCCTCTAGCCCAATACCCCTTGTTTCCTGCCTCCTACACCATCCATATCTCCTACCTGCATCTCCCACCATGGCCCCTCCCCCCTCAGGAGCCCCTGCTCAGGTCCCAGCCACTGGTCTTGCTGATGTGCCTCCCTCTTTGGCCCCTCCCCCTGAGGTGATGCCCACTTAGGCCTCAGGCCCTACTCCCAAGGCAGTTTTAGAGGTATCTCCTCTTCTGACCCCTCCCCCTCCTCAGGCGTCAGCTGACCTTCCCCCTTGCCAGTCAGATCCCCCAGGCTTGAAGTCTGATCCAGTTCAGCCAGCACCCCCCAACCCCTCCCTCACAAGAAGTGGTACTTCCTATCTCCCTTCCCAAGCCTCTGTCCCTTCAGGACTTTTTCCCTTAAGGGAAGTGCCTGTCTCTCCCAGTGGGACCCTCTCAGAGGAAACCCAGTGATTTGGGCAGTGGGGAAGCCTGCTTTCCATGCCGCAAGGAGAGTCATTGGTCCAAGGATTGCCCTCCAGGGAACCCCCACCCCCAGAGGGATCCCTAGGAACCAAGACCTCTAGAACCATGCCCATCTGACCAGGAGGGACATTGGAGGAAGGATTGTCCCTGAGGTTGGAAAAGTGACAGAGCCACCTCCCAGGCCCCTGTCCTCCAGTCTTCTCAAGCCTTGGAGTGAAGGGGAAACCTGGGGCTTGGCAGTGCCCCCATCTTCTCCATCTCCCTTGCTGAACTCTGGGCAAGCATTAGGCTGAAGGTAAGGTTACCCACTTTATTATGGCTAAGTTCTCTGTTCTAAACAATTGGTTCTACCCTCCCCTTAACCAGTCCAGTCAGGGGCATGGAAGGGGAAACTAAGGGATGTCTCAGACATATCCAGTCCCCTGGATATGTTGTTTAAGGATCTGTTGTTTGAACACTCCTTCCTTATTATCTCCTTTTGCCCTACTCCCTTGTTGGGAAGGGGCCTGATGGTGAAATTGGGAAGTGATTTTCTTGACTTAAACCTCCCAGATCTCCCCATGTTCCCTCAGAAGTGTGGGAGATAGTTGAGTTAATTGTTTGGGACCAGGGAATTCCTGGGTGAGCTACTTTTGCCACCCCAGCATTTGTTGGACTCCTAGATCCTAAGGTGTTCCCCCATTGTGGTTTATATCCAATTAAGCCCAAGGCCTGGGAGGAATTGCAACCATTAATTGCTACTCAAGGCCCTGACTCTGTCCAAGAGTGGGGCCCAGAACAGATGAAAAGTTTTGAGACTTTCAAAACTGAATTGACTACCACTCCAGCTTTACCCAATCTAGAAAAAACTTTTAGTCTCTATGATGAGGAAAGGAGAGGACAGGCTTTGGGAGTTGTTGCCTGTTTTTGAAAACTATTAGACTCTGTGACTGCTGTTGCTTTCCATGTGCTAAATGTCCATGGAGCAATTTTGAAAGGAAAGGGATATCTGACCACATTTTGGCCTTGCCATAGTCATCTTTAATTCCAACCAGGACAGTTATCTTTTATACCAAGGAAATTGTCCTTTTTCTATACTTTCTTTTGTGCCTGTTTGGTCTTCATTTGCTTAACCTCCTTGCCAGGTTTGTCTCCTCCAGGGTTCAAGCCATCAACCTCTGAATGACCACTAAGGCTATGCACATCTCTGACTGAATCCAAGTTCTCCAGCCCACTGGACCTGGCATCATCAAATAGGAAAAATATATGAGCTCTCCCAAGCATCAAAGAATTGGAAGAAGTGGACACTTTCTTGGACAATCACCATCAGACTGCCTCTTGACTCATTTTCTTGACCCACTAACCCTAACGCCAATGTTCTGCAATTGTAGCAGCATGTCAAAATAATTTATTTTCCATAAACTACCATTGTCTTCCTTATAAATTAGCACAATTTCTAACCTCACTTGATTAAATTTTACATTTTTAAAGAAAGAAAGAACCCTCCTTTCCCCACATAGGTACTCTTATGTTTCTATAATTAAAAATTAAAATAAGTGAATGTATTTCATATACAATTGAAAGCAATCATAAAGCAAAGACAGATGTTTGAGTGTGACTCATACCCATTGTCATCTCAGCCACTTGGTACGAGAATAGAGAACTTTTCTTCACATGAATGCAAACAATGTTATAACATTTAGCTAAGGCCAGAATGTGAGTAATCTCTCTTTATTTTATTTATTTGCTTTTTGGAGGGCAATTGGGGTTAACTGTGTTGCCCAAGGTCACACGGCTAGTTTTTGTGTTTATTGTGTGAGGCTGGATTTGAACTCAGGTCCTCCTGACTCCAGGGCTGGTGCTCTGTTCACTGTGCCACCTAGCTGCCCCAGTAATCTCTCTTTCGAACCCTTTGCATATGTTTCTGTGCTTTATAGTTTATTACAAACTTTTAACAATTTGACTTGATCATTTCTTTGTTCTCTGGTCAGGGATCACTGTTAAGTTTTTTTTTTTTCTCCCAGAATGCACTGTATTTACCAACTTCTTCATAGAATATTCTTAATATGTCACTTAGGACACAGGAGGATTTATCCATGACCTCTCTTTCTTCCCCACAGATTCTTATGCTTCACTCAGAGAGCACACATAATAAGACATCTTTCTAGCTTTTATTATTCCATCATGATTCTTCAAATGTAAAAATCCTTTTCTCCATATTCCATTTCAAATGTTGACTCTGACACTCATAAAGGTTATATGAATTTTAGGCAAATTCATTCTCTTTTCCTTGTCTGGGCTTCAATTTCCTCTTCTAAATTGATAAGGGTTGGATTAGATGAATTCTGGAGTCTCTCTTTCAGCTCTAAATCATGTGACTTTTGATGGTTTAGGAGCTGGTGACATTCAAGGATATGGTCGTGTACTTCACTAAGTAGGAGTGGGGCCTCTTGGACCACTCTCAGAAAGAACTGTACAAGGAGGTCATGCTGGAGAATATCCAGGACCTGCTGTCCCTGGGTAAGGACCTTTTCTTCCCTTTTCTTTATTTTAATTGTCAGACGAAAATTTTCACAAGGGGTCAGAGAATAGATCCATATTCTGCTGTATCTCAGCCTCAGAAATTTTATTGAGAGCACAGTCTTCTGTGTTCACCAACTCTACATCCACTTGCCTTGTCACGTTTTCAAGTTAAATAATTTACAAGCAAGCAGGTGTCTTACACTGATGACATATTCCTCTTCCTTGAAGGTGTCTAACAGCTTCACTGAAAATGTCATGCTACAAAGAATGGATGGGGATTCTGGCAAGGTGGCAGAATAGGACAGGAAATACTTGACTCTCCAAGAATCTCCTTAAAGGAAGAAAACAAATTGCCTCAAACTCTAGACAGTATAAAATACATTGGAGTTCAACTGCCAAAACAAAAACAGGAACTGTATAAACCAAATAAAAAAAAACTTTATATACAAATAAAATCAGATTTAAATAATTCGAAAAGTATTAATTGTTCATGGGTAGGTAGGGCCAATATAATAAAAATGACAATTTTATCCAACCTGATTTATATATTCAATATCATTCCAATGAAATTACAAAAATTAATTTTTTTACCCAATTAGAAAAAGTAATAAGAAAATTCATTTGAGAAAACAAAGTCAAGAATATCAAAGGAAATAATGAAAAAAAATTAAAAAGAAGGAGGTTTAGCAGTACTAGATCTTATGCTCTGTTGTAAGGCAATAAGTATCAAAAATCTCTGGTAGTGGGTAAGAAATAAGAAAGATAGATCAAAGGAATGGTGTGTATGTGTGTGTATATATATACACATATATATACATATATGTATATATATATATATATAGAGAGAGAGTAAATAAATATGATAACTTTGCATATGAGAAGTGTAAGGATTTGGAATAAGAGTTGATTATTATTGTTGGAAAAGATGTAAAGGAGTGTGAAACTGTATACATAGAAACTCAAGTACAGAGAGACACATACATACCTATTTGTATATAATGGTAGCCAACTCTGAGGGGTGGGAGAAAAAACTAGACATTGATATAATTCTTTTCAAAATTTGAAAGGAATAGGAAGTTGTCAGAAGTTTATTTGCAATTTCATGTATCTTTTTTTATACTACTGTGTTATAGAAATGCTTGTTTCATTACATGAATTAAAAAAAATAAAAATTAATTTGTGGAAATAGTTTATTTCAGTGGCCTGTGGATTCACATGATCTAAGCACCATTGAAAACTTATGATGGGCTATAAGGAACACTATTATGAGCCAAATGGACAGTTTGTGTAAGGTATACATGGAATATGTGTCTAAGTATCTGAACTGAATGCCAAGTATGTTAAAAATAGAAAAAGAACAAAACCCCAGGAGTTAACCCAAAAAGAGGATATGTTGCACATTAACAAGTGTTTTAAGAGGTAAAAAAATAAAATTAGGTTAGGGAGAGGTAAAATGGAGCAATTATTACATGGAAATTAATCCTCTTGGAATTAGGTGGGAGTGAGGGCAGGTAAAGCTAGAACCTTATTTTCATGGGATTAACAGAAGAGGAACTAGAATATCTAAGTAAACCTATTTCAGAAAAAGAAATTAAACAGGCTATATATGAGCTTGTTGAGAAAAAAGCACCAGGAGTAGATGGAGTTGAAAGGGAATTTTACCAAACATTAGTAAAAAAAATAATTTCAATATTAAAACAATGATTTGGAAAAAATAGGAAAAGAAGGGTTACTACAAACTCCTTTTATGAAATAAATATGATACTGATACCCACACTAGGATGAATAAATAGAGAAGGAAAATAATGGACCAATTTCATGAATGAATATTGATGCAAAAATCCTGATTAAAATACTACCTAGGGAATAACCAAAATATATTGCAAATATTGCACATTGAGCCCAATTTGGATTTATACATGGAATGGAGGGATGTTTGAACTTATAGAAAATTATTCACATAATTATATCAATTGTAATTACAGTAACAAAAAATGATAGGGTTATATCAATCGTTGAAGAATAAGTTTTTTTTTTTTTAAAGCAATTGGGGTTAAGTAACTTGCTCAAGGTTACGCAGCCAGTTATTTCTGGGTGTGGTGCTAAGTATCTGACCCCAGATTCAATCCCAGGTCATCCCGACTCTGGGGCCGGTGCTCTTACTCACTGTGCCACCTGGCCGCCCCTGAAGAATAAGTTTTTGATCAAATACAACATTGATTTCTATTAGGAATCCTTGAAAGTATAGGTATTTATTGAATTTCCCTTAAATTGATTGAAAAAAAAAAGCATTTACCTAAACACATCAACAAGCATTATTTCTACTTGAGATTAGCTAGAGCCTTCCCAGTAAGATTAGGTATAAAAAAAGGATGGTCACTGTCACTTACACTATTCAGTGTTGTATTGGAAATTCTCACAATAACAATAATTGAAGAAATAGATGTAATCAGAATTAGGGAATGAGGTAATCAAACTCACTTTTTTTTCGCAGATGATATGATGATATACTTGGAAAATCCCAAAAACTCAATAAAAAATTTATTAAAACAGTTAATAATTTTAGCAAAGTAGTTAAGTGTAATTTAAACCCTTATAAGTCTTCAGCATTTCTATATATCACCGTGCAGGGTGAGATAGTAAGAGATACTAAATTTAAAATAACTCTAGACAGTATATAATGCCTGGAAGTACAGATGGGAAAATAAACCCAGGGACTGGTGGGCCCTCTGGAGTTTTCATTATCTCTTTATTGGGTTCTGCATTTTTCTATCCTTTTCATCAAATCTGTTTGGATGTTTACAAGTGTTCTTATCCAGTTGAGTAAATGTGGTACTGTACAACAGATTTTCTGCTGGAATGCTGCAAACCCTGTTTTGGCTCAGTTTTCTCTCCAAGTTAGTAAAAAAATTCTTCTCCCACAGAGATTCTCTCTAATCTGTTGACATTAAGTCTGGGAGCCATCTTGCCTTGTGACTGCTGCTTTTGTTGAATGTGAATGTTAAGCTTGGAGTGAATGAGGCTTTGATTCGTCCAGCACTCTGGGGTGTACACCTCCTGTGTTACTCTTCACAGATTGTCTGTCTCTTCTCCTTAAAATGATATAGTCTATTTAATGCCAGTGTTTGTTTAAAGAGCACACAAAGATCTGTTCCATTTAGGTTGGTGGTGAGAACATCAAGAACCACATAAATCTAAAGTAACCATTGCTATTGCTTATAATTTTTTTTGAGGGGCAATTTGTGTTAAGTGACTTGCCCAAGGTCACATGGCTAGTAAGTGTTAAGTGTCTGAGGCCAGATTTGATCTCAGGTCCTCCTGATTCCAGGGCTGGTGCTCTATTCACTGCGTCGCCTAGCAGCCCCTATTGCTTATACTTTTATGTGCATGTCTTTTGGTGTATATTTGTTTTATTGTTTCTTTTCTTCAGATTTAGAGAACAGGTTTGAGGTAAATGAGGTGACTAGAAATCATGAAATTTTTCTGGAAAAACATGACCTGCAAATATTCCTGAGTGATGGTCCTTGGAACTTCAAGTTGAGAGAAATTCATGACTCTTAAAATCAAGTTAGATAAAAATCCAAAGAGTGACTGTGAATTTGATGAAACTGGAAAGAGATTCAGACAATCTTGTATTCTAAATCACTGTAAGAAAGTGACCTCAGAGAATGACTGTGTTCAGGATAGTGAATATAGCAAATGCTTTATTGAACGTGTAGAGTTTTTTTCAGTCCCATAGGAAGGCTTCTGAAATGCCAAAGCATGTACGTAATCATTGGGAAATTGCCTGGATATGGAATTCAGACCTCATGAGACATCAGAAAAGTGATGCTGGAGAAATATTTTTGTAAATAATAAAGGTGGGAAGGTCTTGAGTCAGAACTTTAAGCTCATTACTCATCAACAAATTCCCACTAGAAAGGAGCATGATGAATATAATGAATGTGAAGCAACTTCATCCCATCATACATCTCTTCCTTGCCAGCCTAGATTTCACCTTGGAATGAAAAGTTATGGATGTCCTTAGGTAGGGAAGGCCTTTGGTTGGAACTTACATCTTGATTAAATCACATAAGATTCATATGGGTGAGAATTATTTTGAATGTAATGAATGTGGGAATGCTATCTGCTACACATCTCTCCTTATTGACTATCAGATAATTCACAAGGGAGAGAGACCTTTTGAATGTCATCAATGTGGAAAGGCTTTCATGGAGAGATGCCATCTTCATGCCTACGAGAGAATCCACACTTGGAGAGAAGCCTTATGAATGTAATCTACGTGGAAAGACTTTCAGAACAAGCTCCCAACTTTTTGCCCATCAGAGAATCCACGTTGGAGAGAAACCTTATGGATGTAATTACTGTGGAAAGGCTTTCAAAACACTAGCAACCTTCATGCCCATCAGAGAATCCACACAGGAGAGAAGCCTTATGAATGTAATCACTGTGATGAGGCTTTCACAAACAGCCGCAATCTTGCTGGACATCATGGAATCCACAGTGGAGAGAAACCTTTTGAATGTAATCAGTTAGGAAAGACTTTCATACAGATGTGCCATCTTGCTGCTCACTAGAGAATCCACAGTGGAGAGAAACCTTTTCACTGTAATCAATGTGGAAATGCTTTCACAAAGAGTCAAAATCTCAGTCCCCATCAGAAAATCCACAGTGGAAAGAGACCTTTAGAATGTAATTGTTGAAAGACTCTTCAGAAGGAGCCATATCTTGCTGCACACCAGATAATCCACCCTGGAAAGAAGCTTTTTGAATGTAATCATGTGGCAACAATTTCATACAGAGATGCATTTTTGTTGCAGAGAATTTACACAGGCAGGAAGTCTTATGGATATAATCAATGTGGAAAGACCTTTAGGTACTCCTCCAATTTTGCTACTCACCAGAAAATCCACGCTGGAAAGAGGCTGTTTGAATATAATCAATGTGGAAAGTCTTTCACAGAGAGCTCCACTATTATACATCACAAAATTGATACTGTAGAGAGGTTTTCTTAATGTAATAAATGTGGAATGATTTCCCACTGAACTCAGATTTTGCTAAACATCAGAGAATAGGCAAACCTCATGAGTGTCATGAATGAATTAGAGTTTTTAGTTACCACTCTTAACATATGTAACAAGAGGTTCAGATAACAGAAAATAAGCACATAAAACAATATCTTAGGGTGGGAGCCTGAGCACCAGCACCCCATCATACCTCCCTTGAATGAATGGGGTTCAAAATCTTGGTAAGGGGCAAAGGTCTGTTCTTCTATAGCTGCTTACTGCTGCAATTGGACATAGAGTTGTCCTTTCCCCAAGATGTCAGTTCTTTAACTAGAGTTAACTAGCATCTAGAGTTTGGCTGATGCCAGGTCCAGGAGGTCCCATTAAAGAAGTCAGGTTTTTTAAAGTTTTTTTGTTCCTTATTTTTTTTTTTTTATTTTTTAGTTTCCAACATTCATTTCCACAAGATTTTGAGTTGCAAATTTTCTCCTCATTTCTTCCCTATGCCCCACCCCAAGATGGCAAGCATATTGAATACACTTTCCCCCAGTCTGCCCCCTCTTTTATCTGCCTCCATGCCTCCCCCCTTACATTCTTGTAGGGCAAGTTGTATTTTTTTTTTTTTTTTTTTTTTTGGGGGGCAATGGGGTTTAAGCACCTTTCCAAAGTTACATGGCCAGTTTTTTTTTGTGTGTGTTAAGTGTCTGAGGCCCCAACCCAACTGGGGTCCTCCTGACTCTGGGGCCGATGCTTTACTCACTACGCCACCTAGCTGCCCCGAAAGTTGTATTTCTTATGCACAGTGCCTGAATATCTTATTTCCCAGTTGCATGTAAAAACAATTTTTAATATTTGTTTTTAAAACTGTGTTACAGATTCTCTTCCTTCTTCCCTCCTCACCCACCCCCACTGGGAAGACAAGCAATTCAATATAGGTTATAAATATGTAGTTATGCAAAACATTTCCATATTAGTCATGTTGTAAAGGACTAACTAGATTTCCCTCCATCTTATCCTGGTTCCCCTTTATTCTATTGTCTCTTTTGACCTTGTCCCTTTTCAAAAGTATTTGCTTCTAATTACCCTCTCCCCCAATCTGCCCTCCCTTCTATCATCCCTCCTCTTATCCCCTTCCTCCTTACTTTCCTGTAGGGTAAGATATCCAATGGAGTGTGTATGTTATTTGCTCTTTAAGCCAGATCAAATGAGAGTAAGGTTGACTCCTTCCCTTTTACCTTCCTGCTCTTCCCCTCCATTGTAACAGGTTTCTCTTGCCTCTTTTATGTGAGATAATTTACCCTATTCTATCTCTCCCTTTCTCCTTCTCCCAATATATTATTCTCTCACTTCTTCATTTTATTTTTTAGATATCATCCCTTCTGGGGAAGCTATGTGGCAAAGTGAATAGAGCTCCGTCCCTGGAGTCAGGAGGACCTGAGTTCAGATCTGGCCTCAAACACTTAACACAAAAGCCAGTTGTGTGACCTTGGGCAAGTCACTTAACCCCAATTACCCTCCAAAAAAATTAGAAATAAATAGATATCATCCCTTCTTATTCAGCTTATCCTGTGCCCTCTGTCTATGTATACATGTACACACATATACATCTACACACATACACCCACCTATATATACATATATGTATGAATATATATATATTTCCTTTAACTATCCTCATACTGAGAAAAGTCTCATGAGTTACAAATATTGTCTTTCCATGTCGGAATGTAAATAGTTCAACTTTATGAATTTGATTTCTCTTTCCTGTTGACTTTTTCATGCTTCTCTTACTTATTGTATTTGAAAGTCAAATTTTTCTGGGGCAGCTAGATTGTACAGTGAATAGAGCACCAGCCCTGGAATCAGGAGGATGTGACTTCAATTACTAACTGTGTGACCTTGGGCAGGTCACTTAACCCCAAATCCCCTGCCTTCCCCCCTCTAAACAGACAAAAAAAAAGAAAGTCAAATTTTCTGTTCAGCTCTGGTTTTTTCAATAAGAATGTTTGAAAGTTCTCTATTTCATTGAATATCCATACTTTCCCCTGAAGTATTATACTCAGTTTTGTTGGGCATGTGATTCTTGGTTTTAATCCTAGGTCCTTTGAACTCCATAATATCATATTCCAAGCCCTTTGATCCCTTAATGTAGAAGCTGCTAGATCTTGTGTTATCCTGTATTGTGGTTCCACAATACTCAAATTTTTCTTCTGATTGCTTGTAATATTTTCTCCTTGAATTGTAAACTCTGGGATTTGCTATAATATTCCTAGGAATTTCCATTTTGGAACCTTTTTCAAGGGATGATTGGTGAATTCTTTCTATTTCTATTTTGCCCTCTGGTTCTAGAACATCAGGAAAGTTTTCCTTGATAATTTCTTGAAAGATGATGTCTAGGCTCTTCAATAATTTTCTTCAGCAAGTTTTTGAAATTCATTTTCCATCTGTCCAATTTGGCTTTTTAAGGCATTCTTCTCTTAATTGGCTTTTTGAGCCTCATTTACCATTTGAGTTAGTCTATTTTTTAGGGTGTCATTTTCTTCTGTATTTTTTGAGACTCCTTTAGCAGGTTGTTGACTTGCTTTTCATGATTTTCTTGCATCATTCTCATTCTCTTCCCAATTTTTCCTCTAATTCTCTTACTTGATTTTCAGAATCTTTTTTGAGCCCTTCCATGGCCTGCAAGCAGTTCACATTTTTCTTGGAGGCTTTTGATGCAGGAGTTTTGACTTTGTTTTCTTCTTTGAATTTGTTGTCTTCTACTTCTATGTTTTGATTGTCTTTGTCACCAAAAAATTATTCTATAGTTTGATTATACTTCCTCCATTTGCTCATCTTTGCCAGCCAATTACTTGACTTTTGAGCTCTTTGCCATGATAGAACTCTGCTTCCTGAGTGGTGTGTGCTGTGTCCCAAATTTCTGTGGTTTTGCGCAGCTGTTGTGAGAGCTTATTCTGGGCACCTGCCTCAGAACCGTAAGGATGACTGCCTCTCCTTAGCCTCAACAATGCTAGCCCTCCTCACTTCGGGATGGCCACCCAAGACTGCGACTCAGATCCAAGTGGGGCAAAACAAGAGTCCCACCTCAGCTCCAGCAAATAGATTCCTGTAATTGCCCTCTGGATGGTCACTGGGTCTGCCTATGTGCAGGCTTGGAGTTCAGGAGAAGTCACTGCTGCCACCTACATGTCCCTGGGGGCAGGAGTTGGACCACATTCTTCTCTCACCCAGGATCATCAGATTTCCCAACTGACCTTTTATTTTCTCTTTTGTGTTTATGGGTTGAGAAGTCTGGAAACTGCCACAGCTGCCAGTGATTCTCTCTCCTGAAGTCTGCTTTGGCCAAAATGTGCCACTGGTCTGGGTTGGCATGGCTCATGGAGGACTGTGCTCCACTCCCTGCCTGGTAGGATAGATCCTTCTGCTCAGCCTGCTAGGCTGTCTTCAGTGGGAGATTTGTTTCTCTCTGTCACTTTGTGGGGTATGTAGCACTAAAATTTCTTTGTTTAGAGTCATTTTTTAAAGGTATTGGAGATGGTTAGAGTGAGAGCTCATACATGTTCCTGCTTTTATTCCACCATCTTGGCTCTGCCCCCATCAGTTCTTTAACTGGCACCCAGAACTTGGTTGATGTCAGGTCCAGGGGTGACACATCACAATTGTTGACAGCAGTGACATCCAGTTTAAACAATCTGGCATTTGCAGATGGAGGATACTAAGCCTGTGGGAAACAAATCTAGCAAACAAGTTTAACAGATAAAAAGCTAAAAGAAATATAAGGTCAGCCATGCTTCTGGAGTCCATGTATCCACTACCATAGCAATGATTCAGAAAGATCTATAGGGGCAGTTTTTATTTCTCTATTCTGTCTAACATCAAGCCCCTTTTCTCAATATATTTTATATAGTTCATTAGTTGGAATACCATCAGTTCTTCCAAAATCTATCCCTGTCCTCAACAGAGTAGTAAGCAATTCTTTTCTTGTCAAGCTATTCTGACTTTGAATCCACTAGTTATTTACTCTTCTCTCTTGGGGAAATGTAACATTTCCTCACTCCCTAAAGTCATTTAGCTGTGAAATCTTATCCAGCACCTCCAAAAGAGAGTGCCCTATCTCTCCCCAATTAGTAGAATGATTAAAATGAGGTGCTTATAAGCAGGAGAAGCCCTCCTCACTATGATATTTCTATGAGGATATGTTTTTGCATCTCTGACCATGATAGTTGTCTTCATTAACTCCACCTTTAAATTTCTCATACAGTCCCTAAGTGAGTAACAGGTCCTCTCTCCACTAGGCCAAATAGAATCAATGGGACATATTTTTGCATCCATAGGCAGCTAAAGCTAACAGACTGAGTGTATTGTTACCTCTTTGAATCTCTAAAAGCTTGCTGGACAAAAGGATTCTAATACCTGTAAGTTTCAAGGAATCCATGTTATCTACCCACACTCCTCTGGCCCCTTCATCACTGATTTTCACCATCTAAGACACTAAAGATTCTCCCATTCTTTGGGTGAATCTGCTAAATATATCAGTAAACTCCTGGTGAGTGAAATCCTCAATTGTCTCCCAGAACTCTGTTTGGCCCCCATGGTTCTCATGCTTTCTTAGTATGGGGCAAATTTCAGCCCTCATAAAAGCCTCTTCATGTAGCATTGTTTCATTTTGCACCCATGTACTCTCCTGGCAGCCGTTGTCATGGCAACTAATCTCAGTCTCTGCCAAAGCTGTATGAAACTTCTCTCTTTCTTTTTGAGAGCTAAATTCACATTTTTTTTTCTCCTGCCACCTGGGACCCTTCAGCTTGCTCTTCTAAAGGAGAGCCTAAATGCTGTAACACATTCAACTCCCTTTCCATCCAAGTTTTTTCTTTCAGAAGTAACCTTTAAGTAAAACCCAGCCTCTTCTACATATTCCTTCCAGTTCTCTCTCTGGTTTTATTGGTATTCCTTGCAAACATATTTCTAAATTTCTAGGTTCTCCCTTCTGTACCCTCAGTTCCCAGTTTTCACAGAGTCTTGTACTTTTAACCCACTTCCTTGCTAGAGAGGAATAAAGTAAATCCTCCCATCCTAGGATCTCCACTTCTTCTAAATCCCTTCTGCCTTCAAATTCAGGTCTGAAATTTTGCAATCCCATTGTCGTGACCAAATGTAGTGCCAACACAATATTCACAGTGTCCACAGTGACTGTACATTTGCTGGCATAGTTCTCATTTGTAAAATATAGCAGACTATCCATATAGAATACAGAAGCAAAACATCTATTTGGATGCCAAAAAAACAAATTCCAACACCAGGAAATGGAATCCATCATAGCAACATAAAAGTTAATACATATGATGCAACAGAGAGCCACACTATCCTTTAGCCTTCCCACAAACTAACACTCATAAGTGTAGCTGTCTCCCTGCCTGCATCCTCCTAGCTGCGCTGACTCCCTCCTTCCTGTGCATTCTGATCTACCCTTCAGCAAACTCCTCTCACCACAGTCTCCATAGGATTACATTTAGCCTATTAGGGGGCAGGAAAGCACTTCAAATCAGGGGGAAGGTCTTCACATTCCCTTACGCTGAAGGGCAGGGAAGACCTTCAGATTCCCATTATCATTACAGAAGCTTTCAGCTAGAGATCATCTCTTACATTCTATCAGAGGATTCATTGTGGACAGAAGCCTTGCAAATGTCTTCATGGGGGCCATGATTTTCTCTGGAGGAGGGGAGATCCATAGAGAAACTTGTTCCTACTGAAATGAAGGTGGATAAAGGTAATGGAGGTGGAAAGGACTTCTCCTAGGGCTCCTACTTGATTGTACTTTGGAGAAATCCTGCTGCAGATAAAAGTTAGGGATCTAATTAGCAAGGGAAGGCCTCCTGCTGCAGCACAGACTTCATTAGAGCTCCCAACCAAAGAAACCTTATCAAACCTTCCCAAGTTCTATCCTGTATAGAAAACCCTGTACACATACTATTTTTTTCCTCTGAAATCATGTTTATTGTCTCTCCTCAATATTTCATGACATTCATAGACTTCATTTAGTCTTCCAATTCCCCCATAAATTGGTACTCACTTTGTTTCCTCTTGTTTTCTGTGGAGAAAATGGCTTCTTTAAATGTTTTGGTACCTGTTGAACTTAATTTCTGTAATGTTTTCTTTTTTTTATAAGCAATTGGGGTTAAGTAACTTGCTCAAGGTTACACAGCCAGTTATTTCTGGGTGTGTTGCTAAGTATCAGAGCCCGGATTCGATCCCAGGTCATCCTGACTCTGGGGCCGGTGCTCTTACTCATTGAGCCACTTGGCCACTCTGACATCTGGGTTTTTCAAGGGGGGGGCGACTCTCAACAGCTGCCCAGAGTCTAGTCTGGTCAAATCACACACTTCTCAAAGTGAGCCCCAAAACAAAGCCTCACTTCGGGGATTATATAGCCTTCTCCTGGCTCAGAGAATGTAGCAACCCTCTTGACCCACTGCCCAATCACAAAGTATCTCCTGAAAAACAAGCCTCCTGCCACAGGCTCCAGGTGCACTTAAGCCTATCAGAAGGCCTAGGGGCAGGGAAGATCTTACAGAATATAATCTTAGAAAGAAAGATGGCAACAATATAAATTTACATTCCCATTACACCTGTGCTACAAATGTAGACAAATCTTCAGTCAGCAGGGAAGTCTTACTAAACATCAGAATTCAAACTGGAGATAGCCCTATAAATGTAATGAATGTAGAAAAGTTTTGGGGCAGCTAGGTGGCACAGTGAATAGAGCACTGGCCCTGTTGACAGTCAGGAAGACTTGAGGTCAAATTTGGTCTCAGAAACTTAACACAAAACTAGCTATGTGACCTTGGGCAAATCACTTAACCCCAATTGCCCTCCAAAAAGCAAAAAAGTAAAGAAAAGAAAGGTCTTCACTCATAGCATGAATCTTATTAGACAAAAGAGAACAAGAGAACTCATACTGCAGAGAAACCATATCAGTGTAATGAGTGTGAAAAATCTTTCAGTCAGAATATGAACCTTATATGACATCAAAGAATCCATGCTGGTGAGAAACCCTATAAATGTAACATCAGAAAACCCATAGGAAAGAAGCTGGGAAATATAATAAATGTAACCTAAAGCTGATACAACAAAGAATGTGGTTTTTTGTTTGGGTTATTTTTTTTTAATGGGGAAAAAAGGTCATTAAAAAATTCATTGTGAATGTGGGAAAGCCTTACCAGAGAACAGAAAGTTTATCTAGTGAGAAGTAGTATAAATATATTGAAAGAGAAAAGACATTCAGTGATGATTTAGTCCTCAACAGAACTCAGAGCCTCAAAGCAGAAATATCTCTCTGGTCAAGGGCAAACTCTCATTCTCACTTTTCCTCTACTGCTTTTAGGAACCTGTGGTCTCTCTGACAAAAGGATTCCTTCCATCACTCTGAATTGCCATCGAGTCACACCCTCTCATAGTTGATAATTTTCATTTATTGCATCCCATAGAGGCCCCTCTCCTACCCCACCCAGAGAATGCACTTTGTTTGTTGGAGGCCTTCCTCTGTTTTATTACATTTTATAAGTTCCTATGTAGTGTCCATCTGTTATGTTCACTCTCACCTCATGCACTGCCCTCTGCTGCCGCTGCCCCCCCCCCCCCCATTTCTGGCCATATGTTTCCTCAGTGATATCCCTTATACCATTGCTTGAACATAGCTCTTCATTGGAAATATATTCCAACTTTTTGGACCCACCTTCCATTTCCTTTGAGTCATCTGCATCTTTGTTTCTTTGGAGGTGGTAGTATTTTAATACAAGTATAACTATGTCATTCTTGCAAAAAGCATTTATGTTGACAAGCCAGGAAACTGTGTGGCATCACTAATTTCAATGCAAGTTTTCCTAAATGTGTCTATCTGCCCTAGTCTCTCTTGAATTTTGAGCCCACATCCTTATCAGCTACAATTTCTGCTGCAGGAATCTGTTCAAATGGAGTAATTCAATAGACCAACCATCTAGCTGCATGTCATATTCTGGACAACAGAACTTTTTCATCCATTTCCTTTTGCTAGTAAGCCATGCTGTTCTTTAATAATTATGGGTCTTACTGAGAAGGTCCTGCAATTTTCAGGGGGTAGCAGGTAGGGCAGAGAGCTATGCAATCAGATTACATAATGTCTTCCACAGATGGGAGTGCCCAGAGGACAGTACCCTCAAGTCAAGTCAAACCAACAGACATTTACTGAGTATTTACAATATGCTGGGCAGAGTGCCCAACTGCTAGGGAAGTAGAGAAAGCAAGGAGATCACATCCTGGTGGAAATCCTTCCATTTGGAAATCTTACATCTATAGGAAATCCCTCCTCCATTTATACCTAGTGCCAGTCATCCACCACGAAAGTGGCAAACATGCCAATTTGGGCATCTCCTTATTTATGCCTTATAACATGACTGACTGGAGGACTGTTAGAGTCGTCTTTGTGATTGCATTTCCCAGAGAATCTTGTATGATCCCAACATGTGCATGAGAGCCTCCTGTTCTTGGTGGGGTGGGGTGAGGTGGTCTTTGATACTCCAGTTTGCTCTGTCCAGTTAAGTAGGGGTTTGTTTTTTTGAAACCACAATATGGTTTACATTTCGGACAGATTCAATCCAATGAAATTTGGATTTACAATCACAAATGGTATCTATTTGAACCTCATTAGCTGCCAGCACCTTAAATATTATGGCTCACTGTTTTCCCTTAAAAAGATATATGATAGGGGCGGCCAGGTAGCACAGCAAGTAAGAGCACCAGCCCTAGTGTCGGGATGACCTTGGGGATCGAATCCGGCCTTAGACACCTAACACCCACCCAGAAACACCTGGCTGTGTAACCTTGAGCAAGTTACTTAACCCCAATTGCTTTAAAAAAAAAAGATATATGGTGTCTGTCCACATATATTCTCTTCTAAAGATATATGGTTTCTGTCTCACATCACCTTTTCTGAGGCTGAGGTTCTGAAAATTGTAAACATAATGATATTATGACTGAGTATCCATTCCTCACATGAAGATTGGAACACACCCTTCTAATGAGTCTTCAATGACAGAATTTTACTAGGTTATACTGAATTCCAGACCACAAATTTGTAGTTTCCATTTGGTAACTGGCATAACTTGACAGAATATTGTCAAAACAGGCATTTCTTCACCTGGAGCCCACAACTTCACATGCTAATCCCCAAAAGATCAAAATTCTGCTCAAACCTGGCTTTCCCAAGCTCCAAACGCTTCAGTTTCAAATCCTCCATTCACGGGGCATAGATACTCTTATGTTCTTTTCACTTTCATTCAGCCTGTTCTTATCCCTACCTGATTAAATCTTCTCACTCTTTTGTCTTTTGTGAACCTTGATTAAAGCCCTGCAGGCTTCAACCTGGCACCCCTTTCTTGCTCCACTCTGATTTACACCTTGGCTTTACCTGCACTTTTTTTTTTTCTATCTAATCCTTAGTTAGCCATCAGATCCTGGTCTAATACTCCACTGAAACTTTCTGGTGTGAATTTTCTTATATTTATTTTATTATAATATTTTTTATATTTTGAGTTACATTGTCCTTTTTGGTTTCTTTTAGCTGACTTGTCTCTACCTAGACAATTATGGTTAGTTAAACCATGAATAGAGAAATTATAGTGATGAGACTGATGGGGTACTTGGGGTCTAGATCAATTTGTGAAACCAACTTGTAAAACCAGTCTGTGACTTTGTAACTGCACTTTGTTTTGTAAAGTTGTAACTGCCCTTTCCCACCCTTGAGCTCTGCCCCTTCTCCCTATCCCACACTCCACCTAGGCAACACTCTGTGACCCCTTTGTTCTTACTTACCATGTTTCCCCGATAATAAGACACTGTCTTATTAAGTTTTTTGGACAGAAAAACACCAGAGGGCTTATTTTCAGGGGAGGGCTTATTTTAATGAACATTGACAGCAATTTTAATAAACAGGTAAATGTGAACCAAAAAATGTACCTTTATTCAATAAGCAAATCACTGGGGAAGAACAGGATGACGCGCTCACTGCTGCAGCTCTGATTGGATGCAGCTCGGAGTGCGGGTGTGCGTTTCATGGGGGGGGGCGGCGGTGCATACAGAGGGTACCGTAATGTAGCGTGTAGCACAGGGGATCACCTTCACTACAGTAGCAATCTCAATAGGGCTTATTTTCGGGGAGGGCTTATTTTAGAGGAATCTTACACAGTAAGGGGAGGGCTTATTTTTGGGATAGGTCTTATTATGGGGAAACACGGTAATGTCTTCATTTCTTCTGGGCCTGGCCCACACCCTCCTTTATCCTTGCCTTTTGTCTCCTTCAACCTGGCCCAAATCTTATCTAAACTATCTATTTACATGCTCCTCTTGGTCAGCTCTGACCTTTGTCTATGCACTGAGGTCCCTCCCTTTGGTCAGCCCTGACAATGGCAGCCCTACCTTTTAAAGGTAAAAGCATGTACCCCTCTCACTGGCAGGTCCCCTAAAGGACTCTTGCCCGCTTCTCATGGAAGCGTAACAATAAACTTCTACAACTCTCACTCCAATTAAGCCTGAGACCTTGAATTCTTTACAGACCATATTGCAGGTTTTCTGGTCTTAGATACGATCATAATTCCTGCTGAACCTATTGGGATCCTGTCCCCCATCAAGACCAGTCTCAAAAGACCTAGAGGAGGTCAACTGACATCTTTAGTTGTGCAAGTCTTGAAATTATCTTCTACTAAACCAAGGAATGGCTCTCAGCTTCCAAGGGAAATTGTGCGGAAAAAATCTTCCTTATTAATTGCAATTAATCTTGGGTTTTACAAAGGTGTAAACCTCCCTCCCCAAAACAAAATCCAGGAAATTATTTCAGTAGTTGCAAAAACATTGGAAGCATAATTTAGAAATTTGCAGGAAAGACATTATACCTAATTTAGTTTACAGTCAACTTCCACTGCCCAAAATTCTTTCTTGGTTGTTTGTCCACATTTCTGTACCTCCTCCTGGCCAGGGTTAAGGCCTAGAAGAGATTATCTGGCCATTTTTCTTTATTTTTCACTGAAAGTATGATCAGTGTCAGTGGAAGGAAGTCCCTGTATTTTGGTAAGGAGAGCTTAGTACCTGAACTGCATGTAGTGTCATAGAGAAGTATTCTAAGCATAAACTTTTATTTAAGCTAAACTCATGAAAGGCTTTAATGTAAAAGTTATCATCTCCTATGATGCAAGCAAGTTAGAGGAGGCTAATATGAAATGAGAAGCACCAGTGGGCTGTGGTTCAGTCCTATCGGACTCTGCATGTCCCCATTTGGCATTTTCTTAGCACAGATGATGAAGTGGGTTGGGATCTCCTTCTGCAGCTCATTTTAAACAGGAGGAAACTGGGGCCATTAGAGTTAAGTGACTTGTCCAGGGTCACACAGCTAGAGAGTGTGAGCCTGAATTTGCACTCAAGGAGAGTCTTCCTGACTCCAGGCCTGGTGCTGCATCCACTGTGCCACCTAGCTGCCCCAATTATCACCTTGCCCAATATTCCAAGTTCCCTAAACGGTGCCCCAATGTATGATTCCTCCTGCTTTTCTCGAGAAAAAATAGAGGACTGCATGGGGCTGGGAACGGGGCCAGGAGCTGGAGGGTCACTGCAGCTGGAGGGTCACTGCAGCCGGAGAGTGCAGAAAGCAATGCAGAAATTAAAAAGGTAAAAACCTCGGCTTATGAATATGCTCAAGCAAGGTTCAGGCCTCGGGGAAAACACGATCCATCCGCAGGATTCTGACAAGGCCTTTTAGAGGCAGGGAAATCCTTCATTTCAACATGAGGCCACAGCATTGCAGGAGACAAGACCTATAATCCCATACTCCCTTCAGAGCTGTAAAGGTTGAACACAGTTACACACTCACAATCTCCCACATTGGCTAAGGAAACAATGTATCTGTAAACTGTCTGGTTACAGAGTATACTGAAGTTAGCAGGAGGAAGAGGATTTACTTTGTAGCCGAGTCAGGGGCCAGAGCGTCTTCCTCTGCTTTCTTTCCTAAGGCTCTCAGCCAGTGTGCACGTTCCCTGGGGCAGGTTTGGGTCAGGTGAGGTTAATGTTGACCCAAAGCGGCCGAGCAATGAAAGATGGAACCAGTTCCGCTAAGAGCACCTACTGTGTGCCGTGCACGGCGCTAAGAGCTTTACCCCTAGCGGGTCCCTGGATCCTCCCAAGCCCGAGCGCTGCGCCCCGTGATCTGCATTCTGCAACCGGGGAAACTGAGGCGGACCCGTCCGGGGCAGTGCCCCCCATCCCGGGGAGGAGCCGGACACTGGGGTCCTTCAGGTTCAGAGGTGAAGGCAGGCGTGCGTGCGTGCGTGCCGTGCGTGCGTGCCGTGCGTGCGTGGCGTGCGCGCAACTTAGGGCTAGACTACGGCGGGGGGGGGGGGGAAAGCGGGGGGGGGGGGGGGGGGAGGCCGACAGCCCCCCCGCCACACCCGCGGGCCCGGGGGGGGGGGGGGGGGGGCCGCCATGTCCCGGAACGCCTGCGCAGTGACGTCTCGACCTTCTGGGCCCCTCCTCCTGAGGCTGGATAGGCAGAGCCCCAGGGCATGCTGGGAATCTCTCGGTACTCGGGCTCAGCTTTACCTGGGAAAGGAGGTTGAGGGACGGGAGGGAGTCAGGGGGAGGAGCTAGTGCGGAGTCAGTGCGCAGGCGCAGCCCCGCCTCCGGGGGGGGCCTCTCCTCCTGCTCCGCCTCCTCCCAAACATGCTGGGACCCAGTTCTGGTTAGTTAGTACGTCTGTGTCCTGCGTGGCTTTTTGTGCGCGTGTCAGGGGGGGTCCAGGGCAAGTGGTTGTGTGCAGGGGGGTGTGACGGGGCGAGGGGAGGGCGCTGAGTGTGTCCGATTTTCAGGGATCGTGTGGGAGGGGCTGGGGGGGCGGTTCTCGGGGGCCGGGGCTTCTCACTGGGGCCCCAGGGGGCTCTTTGGGGGGAGGGGCGAGGATTCCGTGCCTCCTCCCCCAGCCCCCATTCCCGGTAACCGGGGAGGGGAAGCAGCCCCAGCCCCGCCCCCCCCCCCCCCCCCCCCCAGTCACACGCGTGTCGTGAGTGACGCTGTTTGCCTCAGTTTCCTCATCCCTAAAAGGGGGGTGACAGCAGCCCCTTCCTCTCCCTCCCAAGGTGGTGGGAGGATCCAGGGAGATCACAAAGCTCAGGCACAGGGCCTGCATACAGTAGGTGCTCTATAAATGCTAGCTCCTTCTCAATGACCCCCTCCTTTCCTGGGAGAAAGTGACGTCATCTGAAGGAGTTGGGGTACAGGGGGGCCCCTCCCGAGGAGGCGGGGCTGGCTCCCTGAGGATGCGGGGAGGGGCCCCTGGGGAGGGTCCAGGAGCGGAGCCCGGGGCTCACCCCCCCAGGGGCTCATCATGGCCCAGCATCTGGTCCTTCCTGGTCCTGAGCAGCCCTGCCCGGCCCCTCCTTGGGCCTCGCCCTCCTCTCACCTCCTTGGTTCTAAGGTTGCATTTCTGTGTCCCTTATTCAGGAGGAAAGGAACTGCTCCTGGCTGGCATCTCTGTGCTCTGTGGCTGTGCCTTGGGCCTTACACGTCTCCTGTCCCTGATTCCCAGCAGAAACCCTGTGAGGTAGGTGCCCTGTTTTACAGAAGGGGAAACCGAGGCAGCCAGAGGTGAAGTGACTTTCACAGGGTCACACAGCCAGCCAGTGTCTGAGGCCCGAGTGGACCTCAGCTCTTCCTGATTCCATCCACCTTCCCCTGCCAGGCATTCAGATGGAGGCCCAGGGATCCTGACCCCAGTCCTGGTCGGGCTCCAGGGGCTGACCCACAGTGAATGGGAATGAAACCCTACTGAGGGAATGTTACATTATCAAGGCTTGTCACCTGCTTGGGGTCCTAGAAGGGCCTGCCTGCCACCCCAGCTGAGGCCCAGGCAGGAAGAGAGACTTGCTTCCAGTGACAGGTAATAAGGGCAGAGGCAGGATCTGAACCCAGGACTCAGGAGTCTAAGGCCAGTGGGCAGTGGGTTTGCCTGCCATGGCTCTGTGCTGGCTCCTAGACATGTAACACGTATGTGCCCGAAGATGTGTGTACGCACTGAAGGAAAGGACATGCCTCTGTGTGAAAGTCAAGGCCAGTTTTACAGCCATTTTTATTTAGGAAGTTCTTCAGGCCCAAAGCTGCCTTTGTCTTAGGGACACCCTTGGGAAGAGCACCCAGGAGTTGATCTGGAGCAGCTGGAGAGATGTTGGGGGACCTCAGACTTGTCCTGTGTGGCCCATGAGGATGGAGAGGCCAGTGGGGGAGGGGTCCCCAGAGCCCCCCTTGTTCTCTGGGGCAGAAGGGAAGGTGGGGGAGTCTTTCTCCTGAAGGCAGAGCCTTTGTAACGGCCCTGAGAGCTCACCCTCTGTCATTCCAGGCAGGTCAGCGTCCACCCTGGGAAGAGGAGGCAAAGTCAGCATCTCCCCCAATCTGAGACACTTCTCCCATCACCAGGTCAGCTTGCAGAGCCCAAAGCCTGTTCCTAGGAGAGATCCTAGAACCAGAGGGAATGGCTCCCGGCGCCCAGAGACCCTCCTCCCAGGTGAGTGCAGTCCATCCACAGACCTGACCAGCATCAGCAAACCTGGAATCCCAGAGAGCCAAGGAAGCTTCCTCCTGCCAGACTCAGGCTGTCCTTGGCAGGGCTGTCTGCAGAGCAGAAATTGTCCTCCTGGTTCTGTTCATGTCCTCCTGCCTCAGGCCACACAAGCCTTCCCAGGTCTCTTTGAGTCCCTCTCATTTCCCTTTTCTTAGGTCAGGTCAATAAGCATTTCGAATGTGTCCCCTCTATGCCCAGCACTGAGCTGACCTACTGGGGGTGCAAAGGAAGCTTCAGAAAAACAGCAGCTCCTGCCCTCCATGAGCTCACAGTCTAATAGGGAGGAAACATGTCATGAGCGGTGTCCAGACGAGCTCTCTGGAGTATGGATGGGAGGCACCCAGAGAGGGAAGGCTCTGGCAGAGTCAGGGGCCAGGCAAAGGAGCCTCTTCTGGGAAGTTCTTTAGGGACCTGGCAGGTCGGGGCCTTGGGGCTCTTTGGGGTGAGGTCATCTGATCTTACCAGCCTTGGAAAGGCATTAATTATCTGAAGAAAGTCATAAAGTGGTTTAGGAAAATTATAAGATTTCACCCAGAATATCCTGTATGGCCTTTCTACATTTGAGCCACAAAACCTCAGCAGGCCCCAGCCTTGATTCACAATGGGACCCCTTCCTTGAACACTGTATTATCACACCTTGGGATGCAGAGAATGAGAGAACGGCTCCCGTCCCCATGGTCTGGGGCCCCAGCAAGCATTGATTATGGGCCAGGATCTGTGCTGAGGGGTGGGTGAGCAGCCTCCCCCCCCCCCCCAGGAGCTCACTTTCCGATGGCTTCAGTCAGGTCCCCAACAGAGAGGTTTTATTAAACATCTGCTCTGGTCCAAGGAACATGAAGGCTCTTGGGCTTCCAAGGATGGAAAAGGAAAATGAGACAATTTTAAATAACTACAGACATACCTACCTGACAGAGCTGTTGTGGGGATCAAAAGAGATCACACTTGCGTAGTACTCTAGCTGGATTCGAACCCAGGTCCTGATTCCAAATGCAGAGCTCTTCCCCACCTCCACCAGGCAGCCTCCCTTCCTGAGGTTGGGGACAGGGCCCTGAAAAGTTCTCACTTGTGAGTAAAGGAGAAGAATTCTTGGAGAGGGGGACAGGAGGCTAAAAAGATTCTGGAAAGTGCTTCATTTGCTTCGTTTCCTGTATATGCATGTCACAGTACTACACTCTAGACAGTGCTTTTCATGTGTAATCTGGTACCGTGTAGGGGCTGTTCTCCCCATTTCACAAATGAGGAAACTGAGGCTGAGAGGTGCAGTGACTTTGCTAGGCCAGGTTCGAGGAACATTCTTAGCTGGGGTCTCACCGACTCCAGGCCTACTGCAATGCCAGTGCAATCAATACCCATAGCCCCTGCTAGGAATAGGCCTCTTCCTCAGAGGCAAAACCACAACATTTATTTGGAACATCGCTATTAGAATGCCAGAAGGTAACAGTTAGCAGGGTGCTCATCAGTAGTCCAGGCAGTGCCAGCATCTTAAATTTCTTTCTGTCAGGCCTCCCCATGGACAAATACTCCTAGGCAGATTCCTTCCTCTGACCGCTCAAGCTGCTTTTCTCTTTCTGCTCCTTGGGCAAGCTCCTCCCTCTGTGGGCTCCATGTGACCCAGGCTATATCACAGGTATGAACTGAGCCCGAGCTCAGAGAAGGTCACATACACCTGTTAATGGACAGGGAAGATCTTCCTGTCCCAGTGACATTAACACCTAGGTCTCTACCCACTTAGCCTTGGCCGTAAGGCACTAAGCCTCATTGTTCTCCTCTGTAAAGTGAGGGGGCTGGACTTGGTGACTTTGAGCCAAGCCCCTTTTAGGTTTGAAATATGCCTGCATTTCTGTGATCTGGAGATCAGCTCAGAAGAAAAAACAGATAACTCATGGATGTTTGGGGTTGGAAGGATGTCAGAAGATAATCATGGAATTGCATCTCTGTAAATCTGTGACCCAGGCTGAAATCCTGGCTTTTCCTTAATGCACCTGCGATGCTGGGCCAGTCATTGACTGCTCTGAGCCTTGTTCCTCCAGGCAAAATGAGGGCCTGGAGCTCTGAGGGCCCCTCCTGACTCTAACCCAGTATCCTTTGAGAGTTGGCTACTTAAAAAGTGGACTCCAGCCTTTGAAACCATCTCTGTCCCCACTCGGTTTTTTGGTTCCCTGCTACTTTTGTACCTTGGACAGCAGCCCAACTGTGCTGGAGCCCAGGCTCAATCAGGAGAATCCTTCAAACACATTGTGAGGACCTGAATGAATCCTCATCCAAGCACCAACTTTCTCCCCTGCTCCGATTTGCCAGACTTATATTTCTGTGGAGATTTTTTATTCTCCATTCCTCTGTGTTCTGCCCTCCTCTCAGGGACAGGCTCTGGCCTGCTAGGCATTCCCTCATAGAATCTTCAAATGAACAAACTTAAAATGCCCTCCTCCCCTCTCCCCAGCTCTGGCCCATTTTTAAAGACTGTACCAAGTAGCCATGTTGAACTTAGTACAGTGCCTGACACATAAAAGATGCTGGATTTTTTTGTTGGTTTGTTTGTTTTGCATTTGTCATTTTAGAGGTTTTCACTTGCATCTGACTCTTTGGGATTTGTTTCAGGTAATTTTGGAAAAAATACTAGAATGATTTGCCATCTCCTGCAGCTCATTTTACAAACCAGGAGAACTGAAGCAAATAGGGTTAACTGACTTACTCAGGTTCACACAGTTAATGTCCGAGGTTGGATTTGAACTGAAGTCTTCCTGCTTAATTAATGTTTGTTGATTGATTGGCCTTTTCAGCCCTATTGGCTAAGGGGAGCATCAAAGTTGGTGATCTCTGGGGTTCTTTCTTAATCCAAGAACATAGGAGCATTGGTGGTATGAGAAATGTGCTTGCAAAAGAGTAACCTAAACATAGGCACCTTTGTTTAAGGCAAATGCACACATTTTTATAACTTACCCTGATTCACATTTCCCTTCCCTGCTCCCATTGGCTGAGAGTAGCAGGGTTCCGTTTGTCTGAAGACCCCTAAAACCTACTCATGTGGGTCTCCACCTCTGATTATAGTTCATATTTTAGCCCCTTCCCACCCCTCAATTTTCATTTTCTTTATACTTTGACAAGTCATAAATTCTTTCAAAGGAATTTCCTCAATTGATGTACCCAGGGTGTTGAAGTTTCCTTCATCAGTAACACAAGAAGAGTTGCAATATACAATATAACCTATTTTAATCTTTCTGGTGTAGACCTGAGAGTTTCGTTAAAGAGGCAAAAAGACTAGATGATATCTTAATTGAATAGGTGGTAAATACAATAATATAAGAGGGCTGACAAAGTGTCAATTGAAATTATCTCCCAGGATATCTTGTATTTCCTTTACTATTGTGCCGATGCAATATTCTTAGCACATCGGTGACTATGAATATGCCAGTATAGTTCTGAATCACAAAATATAGCAGACTCTCCATATAAAAGACATAAGCAAAACATTTATTCAGACACCAGAAAACCAAATCCAGTTTAGCAACAAAGAAATCTACAAACGAGCACCGACAATCCTAGCTGTCTGCTTGCCTGCATCCTCTCTCTCCTTCCACTCTAACTGCTCTGACCAGTTTTCTCTCAACTTTCCTCCGCTCTTCCAGCTCCACCCACCCATTGAGCAAACTCCTACTATCACAGGCTCCATGAGGTTATATTTGACCTATTAAAAGGCAGGGAAGATCTTCAAATTCCCATTACTATTACATTCAGCCCCAAGATCTTTCATGTCCCTTGTATAGGTCAATGGGACTTTAGGTATCAGTAGAACGTCACAACAATATAATGGGGATAACACAAAATAAGCACATAAAACAATATCTTAGGATGGGGCTTGAGCACAAGCACCCCATCATTCCCCCCTCAAACAAATGGGGCCCAAATTCTTGGGTTAAGGGGCAAAGGTCTCTTCTTCAAATAGCTACTTCCTGCTCAAATTGGACCTAGAGCTGTCACTGCCCCAAGAGGTCCCATTAGTGAGGTCAGTTCTTTAGCTGGCATCTGTAGCTTGGTCAAGGCCAAGTCCAGGGGTGAAACATCATGGACAGGGGGTGACATCTGGCTTAAGTGACCAGGCATCTACAGGCGGAGAGTATTAAGCCTGTAGGAAACAAGTCTAGCAAACAACTTGAACAGAGAAAAAGTGCAAAAGAAACAAGGAGACAACCAGAAGCAGGGTAAATAGGGTGTTGGTCGTACTTCTGGAATCCGTGAGCCCCTATCATAGGCTCATTTACAATAGACTACATCAGTAGGACCAAACCCTTCAGTTCCTCTGAGAGTTATTTCAGAAGGAGGGTCAGTTTTCACAAGGGGGTATTGTTTCACAAGGAATAATAAAGCACTTGAACTATTCTGTCTTTTTTTGGCTTTTTGGAGGGCAATTGTGGTTAAGTAACTTGCCCAAGGTTACACGGCTAGTTTTTTTGTGTGGGTGTTAAGTGTCTGAGGCTGGAACCGAACTCAGGTCGACGCTCTACTCACTGCGCCACCTAGCTGCCCTTATTCTATCATTTTTGCAAAACTGTATGGGTTCTTTACCTCAATTTTGGAATGTCACAATAATTTCTCCTTGATAATTAGAATCTGTTACACTAGCCAATGCATGTATTACTCGAGTTGCTAATCCTGATTTAGGTAATATTTACCCAAAATGATTTTTAGGGATTCTCTTACATATTCCAGTAGAGATTTTCCTTATTTCTTTTCTGTCCAACCAAAAGTCTTCTAAGCAATGTAAGTCATGCCCTGCTGAACCAGTTGTTCCTGGATACAGTGCTGGGACATCTTGCCTCACAGTCCAGTACTCAATATTTGGGATCTTATGTGTTTGTTGTTTTATAATTTGCAGATTTGGGGTCATCCTGGCTAGAAGTGTACTTTCTCCAAATGGTCAGTTATTCAAACTATGTAATGCCATCAACAAATTATCTTCCCACTGTTGATACAGATTTTTAGAACTTAACTTCCTTAACTGTTCTTTCAATACATTCATTCTTTCAGTTAATCCAGGTGCTTGTGGATAATATGGAATATGATATATCCCTTCACTATTGTTTAATGTACAATACCTCTTCATTTCATTACCTTTGAAATGTGACCCATTGTCACTTTGAATCTGCATTGGGATTCTATAATATAGACTTATGAGATCTAGAGTTTTACAAGTGTTTTCCTGGGTTGCATTCTTATAAGGACAAGTCACTAGGATACCTGAATAGGTGTCAACACAAGTAAATGTAAATCTGCATCCTTTATCGTGGTGCAGGGGAACGATACAATCTATTTGCCAAATTGGGGGTGGGACTTTTCCTCTTGCTGTCTTTCAAGTTACTACCCAAGGAACAGTTTGTTCCTTTTCCATTTGACATCTATGACATTCCTCTGTCCCACCCCTCTAGCTCTGAATTTTTCATTTTGTGTGGGATTGACAGTCTCGTTGATCTATTTCTCAAATAAGTAGTCCCAGTTTCAGCCAATTCCTGGATATATCAAAACAAAAACATTCCTTGTTCTTGGGAGTGTATGCTCTAATGGATTGATGTGGGGATTGCACATAATTTATGAATCTTAAGTAGATCTCTGGGAGTTGAGTGCCTTCTCTGTTGGGAGATCATTCCAGATCTCTGAATGTCTGAGCTAGCCTAGATCCTGGGAATAATGCAGGCCATTTATCTCTTCTCAGTGACTTGCTGACCGTGTCCCTTCCAGCCTGGGTCTGAGGTCAGGCTTGGACCTAGGCCTTCCTGACTTTGAGTCTGGCTCTCTATTCATAACCTGTAAATGATTCCTTAGATCAAGCTTATAGAGAGGGAGGAGATAGATGGAAGGTCATCTCTGAGAGGGAGGCACTAGCTGCTGTGGATGGAAGAAAACCAGGTCAGGCCTGCAGAGGGGGAGATTGGAGCTCCATCTTGAAGGACACTAAGGCCCATGGGAGAATGGAAGAGCCTTCCAGGCTGGAGGGAGCAGAGCTTGGGGGTAGTTTTCTGTTTGTTGGAGGGTGAGGAAGGGGCAGAAAGGCCAGTGAGTGGAGCCTATGCCTGGCAGGGGGCACAATAAAAGGAATGGAGAGGCCTGCAGCACACTTGTATCCTGTCTTAGGGCCTCATTTTTTAAATTGAATTTTATGTTTATTTTTAATTTATATCATTCATTTCCACAAGATTTTGAGTTACAAATTTTCTCCCCATTTTCCCCCTACCCACCACCCCAAAACAGCAATCCCACTGAATATCCCCTCCCCCAATCTGTTCTCTCCCATATCTTCCCCCATGCCCCCTCTGACTTTCCGGTAGGGCACGGTGGATCTCTATGCCCCAGTGCCTGTATATCTTATTTCCCAGTTACATGTAGAATAATAATAAAAATATATATTTAAATACTTGATTTTAAAACTTTGAATTCCAGATTCTTTCCCTTCCTCCTTCATCACTCACCCTTACTGGGAAGATAAACAATTCAATATAGGTTGTACATGTGTAGCTATGCAAAACATTTCCATAGGGGATATATTGTAAAAGCCTGACTATATTTCCCTGCATCCTTTCCCACCCCCCACTTGTTCTATTCTCTGCTTTGATCCTGTCCCTTTTCAAAAGTGGGTGCTTCCAACTTCCCTCCCCCCCAGCCTGCCCTCCCTTCCATCATCCCCCCTCTCATCCCCTTCCCCCCTACTCTCCTGTAGGGTGAGATACCCTGTTTAGTGTGTATGTCATGCCCTTCCTGAGCCCAATTCAATGAGAGTCAGGTTGACTCATTCTTAGGGCCTCATTTTCAGATGAGTGGAGTTAGGGGTTGGACTAGGTGACATAATACGACATTGACACAGGTCACAGGGTTTTAAAAAGCCTTGTTTCTGTGACAGACCATATGGTTACAGAGGCGAGTCGAACTACTCCAGTACCTTTACCCAAGAAAAGCCCACATGGGGTCAGGAAGGGTCCGACCAGACTGAAAATAAGAGAACTTCAACTTCCTTTCAGCCCCCAGTCCACTGACCTGCTAACTGCAAACATGAAATGCCCAGAGATCTCCCACCTTTAAAAGACCTTCCCTGACCCTTCTCATCTTTAAGTTATCCTCTTGCCTCCTTTTCACAGGTCATTTCCTAGGAAAAAAACTCCCTGTATGGGATGGTCTCTCCTTTTCCACTGTCTGCTCCCTTCTCCACCTCTTAAAATCATTCAGGCAGCTACAAGCAGTGGTGTCCTTATTTGTAAAGACCCTAGCCCAGGGGAGGGGAACCTGCGACCTTAGCTACTTTAACATTAACAAAGAGTTTTCACTTTTTGAAATTATTCACAGTAGTTCCATCATGGAATTCTCTACCTGCAGGGAAGTTTGGAAACTTAGGAGGAGGGTCAGCAAGAAGAGGGGGAGCCTGGAAGAAGGAGGGCAGGGCTGGGCAGGCCTCGTGGGATCAGGAAGACCCAGCCAGAGCATGTTAGCTGGGAAGAGAAGCGCTTGGAACTGAGATCTCTCTACATTCTTTGGAGCTAAGGTCCCTCCCACCTTCGTCCCTCAGAGCAGAGAGCTCTCTGCATTCTTCCCTGTAATATTAATGGAATAGGAAGAATTTCCTGGTCCATTAGAAGCCTATGTGACCATACATGTTCAATGACAGATGTCTCACTGCTCTGAGCTCTGGCCCAGCTGTGATGCATCCTGATTCACATAGAGCCCCTTGGGGGAGGGACTTGCGTAAAGGGAAACTTGTTTAGGGGAGGCTTGTAGGAAGGCTTTCACAGCTTTTGGTACTAAGCTAATTAGGCACTGAGTCACAAGGGTTGTTACGCCTTCTTGTTCTGAGCCTAGGAGTTGAAAACTATATATGCTGGTAGACCAGTATTTTACTTTGGGGGATGGCTTGTTTTGGACCTTTTGATTCCCTGGAGAGGACTCTGAGTAGCCATTTGTTAAGAGCTGCCCCCGCACCTAGGGGCAGCTAGGTGGCACAGTGAATAGAGCTCTGGCCCTGGAGTCAGGAGGACCTGAGTTCAAATTTGACCTCAGACACTTGACAGACTTACTAGCTGTGTGGCCTTGGGCAAGTCACTTAACCGCAATTGCCCTGCCTTCCCACCTTCAAAAAAAAAAAAAGAGCCCCCCTGCTAGTTGGATGTTTTTGCTTCCCCTGTCTGGTGGTGTATGTAGGTGGTTGTATTACTTTGTTCAGATAGTTGGAGCCCTGTCTGCTGAATCTCTGTGCTAATTTCTCTGTATTTTCTCCATGTTCAGGGTGCTGACCTTTCCCCTGAACTAGTGAATGTAATTAAAGTAAGATTGTTGACCCTTTAAACATTGCTTTCCTTTAGAAAAGCAGATCAAAGAGCCCGTGCTGGCAGCCGTCCTGGGAGTGCCAGGGTGCTGGCTGTCACATCCCTCAGAACAGAGCTCTCTCTACCTTCTTAGGATCTAAGGTTTCTGCCTTCTTCATTTGGAGCTAAGGACAGTCACTCTGCCTTTTCCCTCTGAAAGCTGAGATCTCTCTCTGCTCTCTTCCCTTGATGGTGAGATCCCTCTACATTTTTACTTTGGAAGCTGAGATCTCTCTGCCTTCTTCCTTTTGGAATAAGGTTTCTGGCTTCTTCCTCCTGGACAGAGAACTCTCCATGTCCTCTGGAGCTGAGATCTCCAGCCTTCTGGGAGCCAGCTCTGCCCATGCAGGTGCCTTGAAGGTCTGAGTAAGGGCCCCTTCCCGCACCCCACTTCTGCTGGCTGTCCTTTCCTTTGGGCCTCATCCTTCCCCTCTGACCTCTTGCTTAGTGTCTCTGGGGGTTGCCCCTGCTACTTATCTGTCACATCCCAGAGGTCCTCGGGTGTGTAAAGTATTTATGATTCTCCTATCAATCGGTACCATATGTGGGATGAATATACTAACACCTAGACTTTTCAGAACTACCATTTCCCCAGGAGATTTTGGCTTGGGAGTCAGAGATTCACAGCAGCTTAAAGCGACCCATCAACTTTTGCCAACTTTGACATTCCTATGCTTGTATATTATGTACAGAACACTGGTTCCGTACCCCACAAAGGAATCACGACCCTCAAGACCTGAGACAGTCAACTTAAGCACTGTTTCCCACAGGACCCAGGAAGGCCATGTATGAGTCTGCCCTGGAAATAGCAACTCAAGGCTTAAAGATGATTGTCAGGATCCAGCCCTATTGTGATTTAAATGTGTATGAACTCTGTCTTTCCCCAGCTGGGGGAGCCTTCCTAGAAAAGAGGACTTCAGGTTTGCAAAGCCCCTCCCTGACTCTGAAATGAATTAATGAAACCCCTCCTGGATTGCTGGCACAACTGCCTCTGACCTGCTGAGCTCTGCCTCTGGGCATACCCAGGTTAGAGACCTGTACAGTAAAGTTCTGTTGACAGGTGCCATC
>NW_027186289.1:1733249-1788498 GCF_028583685.1 Petaurus breviceps papuanus | reverse complement strand
CCACTGGGTCACAGCTGCCTGACCCACACGTCTCACCCACAGTATCAAGTGGAGGCAGAGCTCTGGGTCTGGAGCCATTGAGGCTCTGGCTCGTCTCATCCCATGGGGCTCCCAAGCCCCTTCTGCCTCCTGGGGCCCTGTAGGAGGGTGGGGGAGGAGTTCTGGAGGGTGGCACGTCCTCTTCCTGCTCAGAAGTTCACTTCCAAACCTGACTCTCCCTGCTGCCCTGCCCCCCTGGCGGAACTTCTCCCCTGAGGGCAGGGCAGGGCCTTTGTGCCTGCTCTGAGAGCCCGCCTTCAGTCACCCCAGAATCCACCCTAAGAAGAGGAGGCAAAGTCAATGTCTCTCCCACCCTGAGGTTCTTCTCCTTCCCAGGTCAGCTTGCTGTGGACCAAAGCCTTTTCCTAGGAGAGGGACCAAGAAGCATGGCCCCTGGGGACCAGAGACCCTCCTCCCAGGTGAGTGCAGTCCATCCACATACCTGACCAGCATCAGCCAAGGTGGAATCCAAGAGAGCCAAGGAAGCTTTATCCCCTTCTGCAGAAGGGGAAACTGAGGCAGCCAGAGATGAAGTGACCTGCCCAAGGTAGCACAGCAAGTGTCTGAGGCCCTAATGGACCTCAAGCCTTCCTGATTCCATCCACATTTTCCTTCCAGGGATTCAGATGAAGGCCCTGTGTTCTTGAATCCAGTCCCCACCCCAGGGCGGGACCCACAGTGAATGGGAATTTAGACTTAGTGAAAGAATGTTAAATGAGGAAAGCTTGTCATGTGCTTGGGGTCCTAGAAGAGCCTTCCTGCCTCCCCAGCTGAGGCCCAGGCAGTGACTATGACTTGATTCCAGTGACAGGGGCAGGATCTGAACCCAGGACTCAGGATTCTCAGGCCAGTGGGCAGTGGGTTGTTTGCCATTGCTTCATGCTGGCTCCCACACACACCTGTGTACTCAGACATGTGTGTGCATGCTGAGGGAAAGCACAAAGCACTCTGTGAAGGGAGAGAAATAAAGCCTCTGTCCTTGAGGAACATCCATTCTGGGTGCGGTGGAGGGCAGGGCAGCAGAGGGGTCCTGGCAGAAGATGGACCTGTTAGCAGGATTTTACTGAGCCAGTCTGTGCCCTGAGAATGACAGAAATGGCAGGCCAGAGACAGTGCCATTAAGCAGGCAGCTGACTAATGAATTTCATTAGGAGGCACAGACTGGCAAATCATAATTCCCTTCTGAAAGGGCAGGCAGAGGAGGGCAGGACTCTAGGAAGACCCGCCCCCCCCCAGCCAAGGTTGATTGGCAGGAAGCAGAAATCCATGGAGCTGAAATCTCTCTGCTTTTTTCCCTTGGAGCAGAGATCTCTTTGCCTTCTTCCTGTGGAACCAAGGTCTCTGTGCCTTCTTCCCTTGAAGCTGAGATCTCTCTGCCTTCTGGGAGTCAGCTCTGTACCTGCAGGTGCTAGGTAGGTCTGAATGAGGGGCCTTCTCCCCACCCCCCCACCCCCCACTTCTGACTGGCATTTCCATTGGGCCTCATCTTCCCCATCTGGTCTCTTGCCGACTCCTCCAAGCCTTGGTTCTGGGCCTTGCCCCTACTGCTTGTCCAGGCTCCTTGTCATGTCCCAGAAGTGCTAGGTGAGTGCAGTCCATCCACAGACCTGATCACCATCAGCAAAGGTGGAATCAGAGAGAGAGCCAAGGAAGCTTCATCCTGCTAGACTCAGGTTGTCCTTTGCACTGTCAGCAGAGCAGAAATTGTCCTCCTGGTTCTGCTCATGTCCCGCTTCAGGCCACACAAGCCTTCCCTGGTCTTTCTCAATGTTTCCCAATTACCATTTCTTGGGTCCAGTCAGTAAGCATTTAGAGAGTGGCTCCTCTGTGCCAAGCACTGTGCTAACGGATTGGTTGTGCAAAGAACGTTTAAAAAAATGGCAGGCCCTGCTCTCCATGAGCTCGGTCTGATTGGGAGAAAAGAAGTCATCATCTGTGTGCAGACGAGCTCTGTACAGAATGGAGGGAGGCGCCCTGAGAGGGAAGGGACCAGAACAGCTTGTTTTCAGGGGAGATGTTACCTGAGATGTAAAGGAAGCCAGGAGGCCGAGGTGAGGGGGGAGGACATTCCAAGTGTGAGACCCAGCCATTGGGAAGGCTCAGGGTCAGGGGCTAGAGGGTCTGGGTCAAGGGTCAGCCAGGAGGCCGGTGTCTCTGGGGCAGAGAGGAGAAGAGGACCAAGGTGGAATGTACTGGAAAGGGTTGAGGGGCTGGTGGCATGGGGGCAGCCGTGTGCCAGGAGCCATATAAATATTGTCTCATTTAATCCTATTGTGACAATTGTCAGGGTCCTTGCCAGGGACAGGCCGAAAAAGGGAGCACAGGTCACAGATGGACCATAAACTGGTTCATTGATCCACTCAAGAATGTGACAGGCTCTGTGATGAACATGTGTATCTCACAGTTCTACAGAGGACAAAGGCTGGATCTCCTCTTGAGCTACATGACCCATGCTTTGGGTAGGATCCTTGTGGTCTTATAGGCAGGCATATGACGAAGTTTGGGGTAAGATGAGGTTAGGGGACAGAGAGAGGGAAAGGAGCATTTTTATGAAAAGAAATAAAATGTTAATTTAGAGTTAGAGTTAGGTCTGTTAAAAAGTCATTAGCATGGCTGCTTACAGCAGTCCAAAGAAAAAGGTAGCTACTTGATTAGGCAGGTGGTTAATCCATGTTTGCAAAGGTCTTTGTGCCTTCTCAGACAGAATGACAGGAGATGAAATGAGTCGTGAGTTTTCTCAAAGAGATTGGGGGAGGGAGGCACTGAAGGGGACACTGAGGACATTGACCTCAGAAAAGCCAGTATAGCATCAAATGGAGTCAATCAAGTTTTCTGAAATAATCACTTTAAAAAACCATTACCCACTTTCTATGTGAAAACCTCAGTGGTCAGATTTGGGGATTGAGTGCCCAAGGTGTGAGTGTGCTCCCCAGAGTTAAGGAAGGAAAGGAATGGTTAGGGTAAAGGGTGGGGTGACCAGAGAGCAGCAGTCAGTGGATGCAGTTTGGGCTGGTTGAGGTGAACTCTCCCCCATCAGGAGATGGGGCCTCTGGGGGGCCTCTAGAGGGCTGAGTGAAGCAGGAATCTTGGAATGAAGGTGGCATCAAAGACCTTTCTTGTTCTTTGATGATAGAGTACAGGTAGGCCATCTGACCTTTCTGACCTCTTGGCTCAGATCTTCCCTGGGAACTGCAGGTGCAGCACTGGATATTTAGGAGACATTTTTATCTCAAAGAAAAGGCCTACTTCTAGCCAGGGAGTCTCCCAGGAGTAGGAGACAAAGGCAGAAGTTGCCTCAGAAATGTGGGCGTATTTAAAGCAGAAGGCCTTATGGGCCTCAGGGAACCAAGGCCTTTCTGAGAGGGTCCACCAGTGTCTTTCTGCCTCAGTCCTGGGGCCCCAGGATCATCCTTTTCCTCTGTTCAAACTTGTCGCTAGAAATTCAGGCTCCTACCTTCTTCTCTACTCCTATTCCCTGTCTCCCATCAGCTGCAGTGCCATGGCCATGGCAATAACCCCTCTTCTACCTTGCCCTTGTCCTGGTGCACCTGCTTCCACTCCAAGGCTCACATTCTGCCTGAGCCAAAATGTAAAACCCTGGGTCCCCCTGAGAGCTCCTCTTCCCTCATCTGTCCATCAACTCGCATTCTCCCTGCTTCATCCTATTTGAGGACTGAGGCCCTTCTGCTTCTGAGTAGAAAGACTTCCACAAGAAAACTCTGGCAGTAAACTAATACAAAGCAGTGAGACCTGTATTTTGAGGTCCTGGCAGCAAATGGAACTGTCTGTGTAATGGTAATAGGAATTTAAAGATCTTCCCAGCCCCTTAATAGGCCTAGGTGAATTTGAGGAACTTTCCTGACTTAAAAACAAACTCTGGCCCCAATAGGCTGAATGTGGTCACATGGATCCTGTGGGGAGCGGCTTGTTTTTTCAAGAAGGCGCAACTTTGGTTACTTTGTGATCAGGCAGTGGGTCATGAGGTTTGAGATGTTCTCTGACCCTGGAGAAGGCTATACAGACTCTGAGGCGAGGTTTTGCTCGCTTATTGGAAGAAGTGTGTGATTTGTCCAGATGAGACTGGGCAGCTGTTGAGCCCCCCGGCTTTGAAAACCCAGATGGTGGTGCTTCTCTCTCTGGTGACTAACTAGGAATGGATGTAATGGTCAGAAAACTGGAAAGTCTGCTGGTCAGTTTCTCTCTGTGTATTTTTTTATCTGCTTATGACTTCTGTTTGTATTATCTGAACTTCAGGGTGCTGACTTTTCCCCTGAACTAGGTAAATGATATAGGTTTGATTAAAGATTGTTAACCCCTTTTTTGAGTTTCTTTCCTTTAGAAAGGCAGATCAAAGAACCTGTACTAGCAGTCATGCTGGGTATGCTAGGGTGCTTGGTGCTGCATTGTGTCCTAAACTAAATTATGACGTGGTCTCCTCTGAAGTCACGTAGATGCTTGTAATGTTTTACCCTCTATCGGTCAGTCATACCTTCATGCAAAATACTCTCCAAATTTTGTATTAAGGCGATATGTTCAGAAGTTATAAAGATGAGACTGAACAATACGAAAATGACTCTATCCTGGTGTCAGAATGCAATCAGCCTGGAGCAGGATTGGGGAACTTGTGGTATTCAGGCCACATGGGATTTTTGGATCCGTTAGTGTGGCCTTTTGAGTGAATACACATTTTATAGAACAAGTTCGTCAGATTTGGCAATTAACGTTATCAGTGCTAAGTTTGCAGAGAGCCCTTTTAGGAAGGGAAGGATGAAAGCTAAGTTGTGTAAAGGGTTAAGGAGTGAGTAGAGGGCAGCAAGGTGGCCCAGAGAAAGAGCACTGGGCTTGCAATCAGGAAGGCTTGTGTGCATGTGTTCAAATCTGATCTTAGACACTTACTAGCTGTGTGATCCTGAATCACTGTAGCACCAAAGCAAGAGTCACAGCACTAACGATGACTATGTATATGCTCTGAATCACAAAACATAAAAGACTTTTCATATAGAAGACAGAAACAAAACATTTATTCAGACACCAGAAAGCCAAATCCCAACAACAGGAAACTGAATCCATCATAGCAGCAAAGAAGTTAATAGACCATAACACAGCAGGGAGACACACCACCCTTTGGCCTTCCCACAAACAAACCTTTACAAGCCTAGCTGTCTACTTTGTTGCCTCCTCTCCTCCCTCCTTCTCTAACTTCTCTGACTCTCAGCTTCCTGGGGGCTCTGCTTCATCCTTCAGAAAACTCCTCCCACCACAGGCTCCGTGTAATTACATTTGGCCTATTAGGGGGCCGGGAAGATCTTCAAATTCCAATACCAAACTGTTTGCCTCAGTTCATCCATTTTTAAAATGAGCATGGGCAGGAAATGGGAATTGACTCCTGCATCTTTGCCCAGAAAATATCATGGGGCCTAGAAAAGTCAGACAGCTGAAACAATTGCATAATGCCCTTCACTGTGTTAGGACCCAGTGATTCAAAGACAAAAGACTGCTCTGTCCCCATAGAGATTACACTTTCAACGGGAAGACAACACACTATAGGAAGAGATTTTGGGCAGAAGATACTGGCACATGGTGGCAAAGTCAGTGAGACATTCCAAAGTAGTACACCAAGGTGCAAATGTGGAAATGTGTGAGCTGACCCTCTTCATATGTAGGTGTTTGGAGTGCATGAGCTCAGCCCATGGTGGGGAAGAGAGAATGTGTGAGGATGGAGAAGGAAAGAGATGGGTAAAAGCTTCTGATAACATGTTAGACATTCTAGATGTGAATAGTCAGTGAAGAAAATCATGGCCTTCCTATAGTGATTGTTCACATCATGAATGAAAACAATGCAATGAAAAGTCATGACTCAGAACACCTAGTGAAAAGAAAAGAATTGTAAGTTCTTGGGAATCTACAAAAATCAGGAAAAGACTAAGAAATTCCTTTATTAATCAGATGTTCAATAATAGAAATAAAGGAATCTGTAAGTGAAATTTACAATTACAAGATAGATCAGATGTTTTCAATGAAATCAAAATGATAGCAAGGTGAAGGTATTTTTACCTACAAGAAAGAAAATTGTTCCACAATAATACAGCTTCCTGAACAATGAATCATACCATTCTGCTAGAAATGAAAAGCATCAAATGCCAGGTGCCTAGGATAAACACTCATTTTGCATGTAACACTTTGGAACAATAGATGAACCCTCCCAAGTATCAATGATGTGAAGAAATGACCACTTTCTTGTACAATCACCATCAGTTTGCCTCTTGACTCATTCTTGTGACTCCTTAACCCTAACCTCAATGTTGTAGAGTTGTAGCAGCATGTTGAAGTAATTTATTTTTAACAAATTGTCAATGTTTTCATATACGTTATTTTAGTCTCTAACCTACTTGATAAAATTTTGCATTTTATTGAAGGAACCCTCCTTTCCCCACATAGGTACTCTTATTTCTCTGTAATTAAATATTAATATGAATGAATGCATTGCATGAAAAATTGAAAGCAATCATAAAGCAAAGACAGAAGATGTTTGAGTGGGACTCTTCATACCCAGGGTCATTTCAGCCCCTCAATATGAGGATAGAGAACTCTTCTTCACTTGGCTGGAAACAATCTTATACCACTCAGTTGAGGCCAGATTGCATGTAATCTCTCTATAGAATTCTTTTCATACTTCATTACAGACTTCTGGCAAACTTACTTGACAGATTTTTCATTCTTTCCTCAAAGATCACTGTTAAGGTTTTTCTTTTTTTCCTCACAGAATGCACAGCACTTACCAACTTGTCACAAACCCTTCATAGAATATTCTAATATGTAACTTAGGACGCATGACCTCACTATCTCTTCCACAGATTCTTGTGCATCACTCATAGAGCACATATCTTGTCCTTAATTCCATCGGGAGAAGCATTTTCTAGGAAGATGTTTTTCCAGCTTTTATTTTTCCATCATGATTCTCACTTCCAATGTAAAATTCTTTTCTCCATATTCCTTTGGGGTCTTAATAACTGATTTCAAGTGTTGATTGTGACACTCATAAAGGTTATGAGTTTTAGATAAATTGCTTCTATGGGCTTCAATTTCCTCTTCTAAGTTGATGACGGTTTGACTAGATGAATTCTGGAGGCTCTCTTTCACCTCTAAATTATATGACTTGATGGTTTAGGAGTTGGTGACGTTCCAGGATGTGCTTGTGGACTTCACTGAGGAGGAGTGGGGCCTCTTGGACCCTTCTCAGAAGGAGCTGTACAAGGAGGTCATGCTGGAGAATGTCCGGAACCTGCTGTCCCTGGGTAAGGACCATTTCCTCTCTTTGCTTGATGTTAATTGTCAGACCAAAACTTTCACAAGTGGCAGAGAATACATCCATCTTCTGGTGTATCTCAGCCTCTGGAACTTTATTGAATGCCCAGTCTTCTGTGTGCACCAACCCTACATCCACTGCCAAAATAAAAACAGGAATTATGTAAACCAAGTTATAAAAAGCCTTTATATACAAATAAAATTAGATTTAAATAGTTAGGGAACTCTTCATTGTTCATGGGTAGGCAGGGCCAATGTAATTAAAATGGCAATTTTATCCAGACTCATTTATATATTCAATACTGTTCTAATGAAATTACCAAAATTATTTTTTACTCAGAAAAAGCAATTAGAAAATTCATTTGGGAAAACAAAAAGTCAGAAATATCAAAGGAAATAATTAAATTTTAAAAAGTATCAAGGAAGGAATTTTAATGCTCTATTATAATTCAGAAAGTATCAAAACTCTGGCAGTGGGTAAGAAATAGATAAATTAATGGATAGAGACTTAATCTTTTCTGCTAATGATTCATTATTTGACAAAATATTGTTGGGAAAACTGGAGAGCAGTGCGTCTGAAACTGTATACAGATACATAAATTCACAGAAACACAGAACCAGACACATACATACTTATTTGTATATAATAGCATCCAGCTCTCAGGGGAGAGAGAAAAATCAAGAAATTTTTATGTCAATTCTGTTTTCAATTTGAAAGGAATAGGGGGTGGCTAGGTGATGCAGTGAATAGAGCACCAGTCCTGGAGTCAGGAGGACCCAAGTTCAAATCTGGTCTCAGACACTTAACAAAAAACCTAGCCATGTGACTCTGGGCAAGTCACTTAACCCCAGTTGCCCTCCAAAAAGCAAAAAAAAAGAAAGGAATAGGAATTTGTCCATAGTAGATTTGCAGTTTCATATAAAATCATCTTTTTAATAGTACTGTTACGAAAATGATTGTTTTATTACATAATTTTTTTAATTAAAAATTAATTTGTCCAAGAGGTGGAAATAGTTTATTTCAGTGGCCTGTGAATTCACATGATCTAATCACCATTGAAAACCTATGATGTAGTATAAACCAAATGAACAGGTTGTCTAAGGTGTGCTTAATATCTAATATGATCAAAGTGTGGGTTCATGGCCATTGCCAGAATATGTGTCAAAGTATTTGAACTGAATGCCAAAGTATGTTTGGAAAAAAAAAAAGGAACAAAACCCCAAGAGTTACCCCAAAAGAGGATATATTGCACATTAAAAGGTGTTTTAAGAGGTAAAATAGCATAAAATTAGGTAGAGAGAGGTAAAATGGAGAAATTGTCACATAGAAATTAATCCTCTTGGAATTAGGTGGGAGTGAGGGCACGTATTACTGGAACCTTATTCTCATGGGCATAACAGAAGAAGAACTAGAATACCTAAGTAAACCTATTTTAGAAAAAATAAATTAAGCAGGGCAAAAAAGAGCTTCCTGAGAAAAAACCATCAGCAGCGGATGGATTTGAAAGGGAATTTTACCAAACCGTAATTCCTATGTTAAATCATTGATTTGGAAAAATAGACAAAGAAAGGGTACTAAAAACTTCTTTTATGAAACAAATATGGTACTGATACCCACATCAGGAAGAATAAAAAAGAGAAGGAAAATAATAGAGCAATTTCATGAATGAATATGGATGCAAAAATCCCAAATAAAATTCTAGCTAAGGAATAACCACAACATATTACAAAGATTGCACATTGAGCCCAGTTTAGATTTGCAAAGGGAATGGAGGGATGCTTAAACTCAGAAAATAATCTACATAATTGTATAAATAATAAGTAACAAAAAATCTTAAGGTTACATTAATAGCTGAAAAATAAGCTTTTGATCAAATGCAATATTCATGTTTATTAAAAATTCTTGAAAGTATGGCTATTTATAGATTTTTTTCTTAAATTGATTTTTAAAAAAAGCATTTAAACACATCAGTAAGCATTATTTGTATTGGGGATAAGCTAGAAGCCTTCCAAGTAAGATCAGGTATGAAATAAGGATGCCCACTGTCACCTATACTATTCAGTGTTGTATTGGAAATACTAAGGAAAACAATGAGAGGAAACAGAAGCAGTCAGAATGGGGAATGTGGTCATCAAATTCACGTTTTTTGATAGATGATATGATGATTGGATAATCCCAAAGACTCAGTCAAAAAGTTTATTAAAGCACTTAATTTTAGCAAAGTAGCAGGTATAATTTAAACCTGCATAAATCATCAGCATTCCTATATATCACCAACAAGGCCATGCAGGAAAGATATGCCATTTAAAATAATTACACGGTATATAATTCCTGGTAGTACAGCTGTGGAAACAAACCCAGGGACTTGTAGAGCATGTGCAGTTTTCATGATCTCTTTATTAGGTTTTGCATTTCTCTATCACTTTCATCAAACCAGTTTGGATGTTTACAAGTGTCCTGGCCCAGATGAGTAAATGTGGTGATGTCCAACAAAGCTCTGACAGCTCCTCAACTTCTTTTTTTTTTTTTTAAAGCAATCGGGGTTAAGTAACTTGCTCAAGGTTACACGGCCAGTTATTTCTGGGTGTGGTGCTGAGTGTCTGAGCCCGGGATTCGATCTCCAGGTCGTCCCAACACTGGAGCCGGTGCTCTTACTCGCTGAGCCACCTGGCCGCCCCTAAGCAATTGGGGTTAAGTAACTTGCTCAAGGTTACACGGCCAGGTGCTCAACTTCTTTTCTGCTGGAATGCTGCAAAGCCTGTGCTGGCTCAGTTTTCTCTCCAAGTTAGTGACAAACTGTTCTCCCGTGGAGAATCCCTCTAATCTGTTGGCATTAAGTCTGGGAGCCATCTTGCCTTGTGGCTGCTGCTTTTGTTGAAGGTGAATCTTTAATGTAGTGAATGAGTCTCTGATGGGTCCAGCCCTCTGGGGTATACACCTCCTTTGTCACGCCCACAGTCTGTCTGTCTCCTCTTCTTACAGTGATAAAATGTATCGAATACCAGTGTTTCCTCTGAATTACACAAAGTTTTGTTGCGTTTAGGCTGGTGATGAGAAAGTCATAAACCATGTAAGTCTCAACTAACCATTGCTATTGCATATACTTATGTGTGTATATCTTTTGGTGTTTATGTGTTTGTTTTCTTCAGATGTAGAGACCAGGTTTGAAGTAAATGAGGTGACTAGACTAAATCTTGGAATTTTTTTGGAAAAACATGACCTGCAGAGATTCATGAGTGATGGTCCTTGGGACTTCAAGTTGAGAGAAATCCACGACTCTAATATCAAGGTAGAGAGAAATCCAAAGAGTGACTGTGAAATTGATGAAATTGGAAAGAGATTCAGACAGTCTTCTGTTGCAAATCATTATAAGGAAATGACCTCAGGGAATGACTATCTTCAGGAGAATGAATATAGCAAATACTTTGTTGAACAGGTACAGCTTTTTCAGTCCCATGAGAAAGCTCCTCAAATTCCAATGTGTCCATGTAACCAATGGGAAATGGCCTGGAATTGGAGTTCAGACGTCATTAGACATCAGAAAAGCGATACTGGAGAAATGCTTTCTATAAGTACTAAAGATGGGAAGGCCTTGAGTCACAACTCTAAGCTAATTAACCATCAGCAAATTCTCATTAGAAAGGAGCCTGATGAATATAATTTATGTGAAGCAACCTCATCCCATCACTCATCTCTTCCTTGCCAGCCTAGATTTCACCCTGGGGTGAGAAGTTATGCCTGTCCTAAATGTGGGAAAGCCTTTGGTTTCAACTCAGATCTTGATGGATCTCATAAAATTCATACTGGGGAGGAGTTTTATGAATGTAATGAGTGTGGGAAGGATTTCTGCTACAAATCTTTCCTTGTAGACTATCAGAGAATCCACACGGGAGAGAAACCTTTTGAATGTAGTCACTGTGGAAAGACTTTTAGAAAGAGCTCCCATCTTACTGCACATCAGAGAATCCACAGTGGCTGGAAACCTTTTGAATGTAACGAATGTGGCAAGGCTTTCACGAAAAAGAGCAATCTTGGTGCGCATCAGAGAATTCACACTGGAGAGAAACCTTATGAATGTAATCAGTGTGGAAAGACTTTCACAGACAGGGGGAGTCTTGCTGCACATCAGAGAATCCACACTGGAGAGAGACCTTATGAATGTAATCACTGTGGAAAGGCTTTCCGAAATAGGTGCCATCTTGCTGATCATCAGAGAATTCACAGTGGAGAGAAACCTTATGAATGTAATCAGTGTGGAAAGGCTTTCATACAGAGGTCCCATCTTGCTGACCATCAGAGGATCCACACTGGGAAGAAACCTTATGAATGTAATCAATGTGGAAAGGCTTTCACAAACACGAGTAATCTTTCTGCACATCAGAGAATCCACAGTGGAGAGAAACCTTTTGATTGTAAACAATGTGGAAAGACTTTCAGAAGGAGCTCCCAGCTTGCTGCCCATCAAAGAATCCACAGTGGAGAGAAACCTTATGAATGTAATCAGTGTGGAAAGGCTTTCAGAACGAGGTGCCATCTTGCTGACCATCAGAGAATCCACACTGGAGAGAAACCTTATGAATGTACTCAGTGTGGAAAGGCTTTCACAAACAGGGGTAGTGTTGCTGCCCATCAGAGAATCCACACTGGAGAGAAACCTTTTGAATGTAATCAGTGTGGAAAGACTTTCAGAAAGGGCTCCTATCTTGCTGCCCATCAGAGAATTCACACTGGAGAGAAGCCTTATGAATGTAATCACTGTGGAAAGGCTTTCACAAACAGAAGCAATCTTGCTGTACATCAGAGAATCCACAGTGGAGAGAAACCTTTTGAATGTAATCAATGTGGAAAGGCTTTTGCAAGCAGTAGCAATCTTGGTGTCCATCAGAGAATCCACACTGGAAAGAAACCTTATGAATGTAATCACTGTGGAAAAGCTTTCAGAGACAGGGGCACTCTTGCTGCCCATCAGAGAATCCATACTGGAGAGAAACCTTTTGAATGTAATCTATGTGGAAAGACTTTCAGAACAGGTTCCCATCTTGTTGCCCATCAGAGAATCCACAGTGGAGATAAACCTTATGAATGTAATTGGTGTGGAAAGGTTTTCAGAAAGAGGTACCATCTTGCTGCCCATCAGAGAATCCACAATGGAGAAAAAACTTTCTGAATGTAATCACTGTGTAAAGACTTTCAGCAACAGGGGCAATCTTCCTGCACATCAGAGGATTCATAGTGGACAGAAACCTTTTCAATGTAATTAATGTGGAAAGGCTTTCACAAAGAGGCAAAATTCCGTTCTCATCAGAGGCTCTACAGTGGAGAGAGATCTTTTGAATGTAGTTAATGTGGAAAGACTTTCAAAAAGAGTTCCCATCTTGCTACACATCAGAGAATTCACACTGGGGAGAACCCTTAGGAATATACTCAATATGGAAAGTTTTCACAGTGAGGCAGAGTCTTGCTACCTACCCATCAGAGAATCCACAGTGGAGAGAAACCTTTTGAATGTAATCCGTGTGGAAAGGCTTTCATAATGAGGCTGTATCTTGCTGCCCATCAGAGAATCCACACTGCTGAGAAGCATTATGGATGTAATCAATGTGGGAAGACTTTTAGATACTCCTGCAATCTTGCTTCTCACCAGAAAATCCCCACTGGAGAGAGATCTTTTGAATATAATCATTGTGGAACGTCTTTCTTATTTTTTTTTAAAGTCTTTCACATGGAGCTACCATCTTGCTTTATATCAGAGAATTCACACTGGGGAAAAGCACAAGAAATTAATTAATGTGGAAAGTCTTTCAGACAGAGCTGTTCGACATAAAAAAACTGATACTGAAGAGAAGTCTTTTTAATGTAATCAACATGGAATGATTTCCCACTGATCTCAGATTTTGCTCAATGTCAGAGAATCTTCAGCAGAGAGAATCTCATGAGTGTCATGAATTTGGCAGAACTTTTAGTTCCCACTCTTAACACATGTAGCAAGAGCTTCTACATTTGGAAGAAACCTTATGAATATAACAAGGTGGTGATGCCTTACGGCAACAATCGTGTCCTATTTCTCATCTCAGAATTCATTTGAGATAGAAATCTGATCGTTGTCAGGTGGAAGGAAAGGCATTCAGGTGGAGTTCAGAGCTTCTGCAGGATTAGAGAACCTGTTCTGAGGAGCAGGTCCTTGTGGTCTCATTGGGGGAAGGCTTTCAACTCAGGATCATCTCTTACTTTCTATCAGAGAATTCCCTGGAGAGAGAAGCCTTATAAATGTCCTCCTGGTGGCCGTGGAGGAGGATCAGTAGACGGGGCTATTCCTGTTGGTATAAAGGTGGATAAAGGCAATGAATGTGGGAAGAGCTTCCCCTAGAGCCCCTACTTGACTGTACTTTGGAGAAAACCTGCTGGAGATAAAGCTTTGGGATCTAATTACCAAGGGAAGACCTCCTGCTGCAGCATAGACTCATTAGACCTCCCAACAAAAAGAGACGGCATTAAATATCCCCAAATTCCATCCTGTACGGAAAACCCTATTCTCTGAAATCCTGATGCTTGTCTTCCCTCTTCAATATTTCATGGCGTTCATAGACTTCATTTCTTTAGCCATTCCCCCATTAATTGGTATTCACTTTGTTTCCTCTTGTTTGCTGGAAGAAAAATTCCTTCTTTAAATGTTTTGGAATCTGTTGGACGCTAATTTCTGTAATGCTTTAAAGGGCTAGGTGACACAGGGAATGAAGTTCTGTGCTTGGAACCACAAGGCCTGAATTCCAGTTCAGTCTCTGGTACTTCTACTTGTGTGTTCCTTGGCAAGCCGTGCCACCTAATCCTTCCTGAAGCTTCCCATCTATTGAATGGGGATAATAAAGTCATCTACTTCCCAAAGTTGAGGTAGCATTTGTTAAATGCTTTGCAAACATTAAATCACTGTGGAAATACTAACTGTTTTTATGATTCTCATTCCTTGCATCATTACTCTCCTAGTAAAGTCAGTTGGTGTAGGATAATGGAATGTAAGCTCTTCCCCATCTATGAATAGGCCCATGTGGCTACACTACTTTTCCCTTGGAACAGGAGCTGTGTGCCCAGGTCTAAGGGCACACAGGTATCTGAATCACAGATGTCTTGCTGCTTTGAACTTCAGCTCAGTTCACAGCTGTGACATCCCCTGAGTCACATTGAGCCAAGGGGAAGCTTGCTTACTGGAGGCTTGCTTGGAGGAAGGCTTTCATGCCTCTGGGTACTAAACCAATTAGGCACTGAGTCCTGTGGGTTGTGATGCCTTCTGACTGAAAGTATATATATAGTCTGAGGTGAGATTTTGCTTTGGGGCTTACTCATGGCAAGAATGTTTGTGTGATTTGGCCAATGAGAGACTCTGGGTAGCCATTCCCCCCTTTGTGAACCCAGATGTTGGCACTCCCTACTCCGCTGATTATGTATCTATTACTTTGTTTAGGCATTTGAGCCTATCTATTGTATCTCTGTGCTAATTTCTCTTTGTTTCTCTGGTTATATTTTCTCCACCTTCAGGGTGCTGACCTTTCCCCTGAAACAGTGAATGACCTTTACCTTCTTTACTTCTCTGCTTGTAGTTTCTCTACATACAGAGTACTGATTTTCCTCCTGTGCTAGTGAATGACATGTGTTTAATTAAAGTAAGATTGTTGACCCCTTTGAAACTGTCTTTCCTTTAGAAAAGTAAATCAAAGAACCTGTGATAGCAGGTGTAGCAGCAAGCACCCCAGTGTCCCCAGGGTGGCTGCCAAGACAGGTTCTTGCATCTGCTTTGTTAAAGGAAAGCAACTCAAAATGGGTTAACAAGTTTACTTTAATCAGTCAAATATGTATCGTTTACCTAGTTCAGGGGAAAAAGGTCAGCACCCCAAACTTCAGACTATACAGGCAGAATGATCAAGACAGAGAAACAGATCAAGTAGACAGATTTTCAAACTGTCCAACCATTACATCCATACCAAATCAACATCTGGGTTTTTCAAATCCAAGGGGAGGCTCTCAACAACGGCTTCCCAGAGTCTCATCTGATCAAATCACAGAACACTTCTCAAAGTGAGCCCCAAAACAAAGCCTCAAATCAGGGCTTATATACTGTGTTTCCCCGATAATAAGACACTGTATTATTAAATTTTTTGGACAGAAAAACACCAGAGGGCTTATTTTCAGGGGAGGGCTTATTTTAATGAACATTGACAGCAATTTTAATAAACAGGTAAATGTGAACAATAAAATGTACCTTTATTCAATAATGATCATGTCATCTTCTTCAACAACATCGTCATAAGTGTCCATACCCTGAACTCCGTCCTGGATGTCTTGCACCTCCATTTCCTTCAGAAGAAGTGGACCCAATCTGTCATGTCCAGCAATATAGCTCTCTTTAAATGAATATGTCTTGTCTAGGTAACCTGCTCGTAGTGCAGCTCGGAGCACGGCGTGCGTTTCACCCAGGGGAGGCGGGACGGTGCATACAGAGGGTACCGTAATGTAGTGTGTAGCGCAGGGGATCACCTTCACTACAGTAGCAATCTCAATAGGGCTTATTTTCGGGGGAGGGCTTATTTTAGAGGAATCTTACACAGTAAGGGGAGGGCTTATTTTCAGGAGAGGTCTTATTATCGGGGAAACACAGTAGCCTTCTCCTAGCTCAGAGAATGTAACAACCTTCTGGACCCACTGGCCAATCAAAAAGTATCTACTGAAAAACAAGCCTCCAACCCCAGGCTCCAGGTGCACTTTAGCCTAGGGGCAGGGAAGATCTTAAAAATTTACATTCCCATTACTGCAGGCCATCCTGCATGTGGTAAACATGGATAGCTCAGCTGAGAAAGAGAGAGGGAGACAGAAAGAGAAAGAGACACAGTCTGAGACAGAGACCCAGATCTTACCAAGGGAGATTTGCTTCCGATTCTTAATACACCAGAGGAAACCCATTTTCAGCCAGTTACAGTATATATGTAAAACATAGTTTTGTTTGAGATCTGTTGGTATTGTTTTAAGCTAATGGTCCTTTTAAAGAAAGGAAGTGGGAAAATGATCAAAGGCAAGTGATTATTATATATCTATCATATGAATGTAATTACTGATCCCCCAGTCAGTGGAGGGGGGGGGCTAGTTAATCAAATGTTTCCTTATCCCAGGGGACATCAGCAAGGTCCTCACACAAGACACCAAGTGAAGCCTCTGGCAAAGGTTCCTTGGAAGTGTCAGACCAGACTGAACACCAGAGCAACCCCAATGTGCCCAGCACTGTGCCAAGCCCTGGAGATAGAAAAAGTGGCAAACAACAGCCCCAGCCCTCAGGGAGTTTACAGTATAAGGGGAGACAACCTACAAGTCAGCAAAAAGTGAGCTATACACTGGGTAGATGGGACATAATCAGCAGGGTTAAGACCCTGCAATTAAGAGGACTTGGAGACTGGCTGCCAAAGGCAGGATTTTAGCTGGGACTTAAAGGAAGCCAGGAAGGTCAGTGGTCAGAGCAGAGGGTGGAAGGTGTCCCAGGCATGGGGGACAGCCAGAGAAAATGCTGGAGGAAGAGCTGGAGGGTCTTGTGAGTGAAACCTCCAGGAGACCAGTGTCACTGGATAGAGGAGGAAATGTGGGGGAGAAGGGAGTAAGAGGACTGGAAAGGTGGGAGAGGGCCAAGTTATGCAGGGCTTCAAATGCCAAGTAGACAATTTTGTACTTGCTCCTAAAAAGAGTAGGGAGCCACTGGAGTTTCTTGCGGGGAAGAGGGGGCAGGATATGGTCAGCCCTGCACTTTAGGAAAATGACTTTTGGGCTAGACTGGAATGGGGAGAGACTTCAGACAGGCAGACCCCTTCCCCAGCATCTATTGTAATGGTCCAGGGGTGAGGTGCTGGTGTTTTGTTGAAAGGTGATTGAGAAACCTTAATGCGAGGTATAAAGGTGAATGATTCTAAGTCATTAGTATTTTGTAGGGAAGAAGGGGCCCTGGGTAAGTGGGGAGGGAGCAGGCTACAGGTCTTTGTTTCCTCCCAGGCCCAGAAGAATACCTGAGATCTCTCTAGAGAGTCCTAAATCTGATTGAGTCTGGCATTGGGGTGGATGGAGATCAGATCCCCCAGTTCAAAGGAAGGAGTGTCTGCTTGGAGACTTCTCTGCATTATTGGGGCAGGGGTGGCCGCACTGAACACAGGCCACCTAACTAAGACAGGCTGGGTAAAGTGACCTTGGGCCTTTCAGCCCTCCCCCCCACCTCTCCCACACCTGGACTAAGAGGAGGCCAACCACGCAGGGTGGAATCCAGTTTGAACTTGCCTTCTGAGAAGTGCCCCTGGGATCAATATGTCCAGTTTGCATGAGTCACCTAACCAGGCACGTGCACTAGACACAGAGTAAGTGTGTGTGATGGAAGGAGCCTGCAGTGAGTCACAGTCTTGCTCACTCCCAGATGCCTTTGCTGGTGTTCACTGGCTGACCTCGCTGGTGTACACCCCCATCCCCAAACTAGGCCCAACCAGCCTTGCAGTCAGCTGTTCCTGCTAAACATCCTGCTTCTGGATCCCCCTGATCCGGGGAATGATTGTCCATCCTTTTCCCCAACACTCTGAACCTCCCCTTTGTGGTTTTCATGCATAAATCTCCCCTGCCCCTCCTGGGCTGGTGGGTCTTTATACAGCACTAGGGGCTGATTTTCTTCCTAATAAAACTTCTGCTTTTAACCCAGCTTGGCTCCTCTGCATTTTCAGGAATGGGCTTCACGTGGCTGACAGAATAAAACAACCTTTGGAAGGAAATTGTAATGTCCCTATTAATTGATATGGTACATGTAATCACCATACTGATAATTTTGTTTTCTCCAGAGCTGGGTCTCTGGTTTGGGAGTCAGAGCTCACAGTGACTCGACCTGAAGTGAGGGGAATGAAAGACTGTAGAGCCTGTTCCTGTCACAGATCTCTGATTCTGTACTTTGGGGAGGTGGTCACAACCCCCGCAGACCTGACTCCAGAACTGTATTGTGGGCCTCATGGAGTTGTCATGGGAAACCACTAAAGAATTGTTTGTTAACCGCCTTCCCCAGGTGTGACTTAAGTGTAAAACCTGTGCTTTTCCTTCAGCTAAGAGAACAGCCCTCTATCTGAAACTGATTATTAAACTGCTTGGTCGCTGGCACTCCAGTCTCTAGGCCTGCTTTGTCTGGCTCTGAGCATTCTCAGGTTAGAGACTTAACACTGGTGTCAGCAGTGAAGGGGTGGAGGCAGGGAGGGCGGAGCCTTGAACTCTTCAGTGCAGGGAGAAGGGACAGGGGCTGCTGGATCCTTTTTCCTAGAAATCTCAGCTCACTTGACTGACAAGTTCAGTGCTCCCCAGTGTAGCTCCATTAGAGGCCCCAGCCCCTGATCAAGCCCAGCTTTTCATTGTGAGGAATGTTCCACAGCCCCCTTTTCCTGAGCTGGATCCCATTGGTACATCGGTGGTTTGATTTGTTTCTTTGGCTGTTTTTTGGCACACAGATTTAGCTCTGGATGTGCCTTTTCACTTATAATGATGGGCTAGCTATGGCCTGTGGTTTTTCTCTTTTCTTTTATAAATGCTGTCCTTGGGGGCAGCTAGGTGGTGCAGCGAATAGAACACAGGCCCTGGTGTCAGAAGGACCTGAATTCAAATTTGGCCTCAGACACTTAACATACTAGCTGTGTGACCTTGGACAAGTCACTTTACCCCAATTGCCCTGCCTTCCCCCCTCCAAAAAGCAAAAACAAAACAAAAAACAAATGCGGTCCCTGCGGGTTTTATTTCTGCACGTGGTAAAAAAACACACAAAACTTTTGTGTAAGAGTGGCTTGCTCACTTGGTTTTGTGTGCAGTTAAACCAGTTGAAATTAACTTTTTTATCGTGTGCTTGGTTAGAAATGTTTACTTCTGTAATTCAAATGAATTGCTGGCAGAGTGTGCATATTTGTGGTTGTGTACTTGTGTTTTGTGTATTGGTGTCATTATATTCCCTTAGAGTATGTGTGTGTGTGGTGTTGGCTGGTTGTTGTCCCTTTTGGAAGAGGACCAGAATGACATCGCTGTGCTAGAGTCAAGTTTGAATGTGTCCAGCTGTGGCTGATCCAACCTCTGAGCTCGGGATGCTCTCCCACGGGTCGTCCACAAATAGTCTGTGTGAACATCTGGGGTGGATTCTCTCCATGTGCACATCCTGCATTTTCTTTGAGCTGCTTCAGTTCTGCTTTGTTCATAGAGCACAGCACCTTGTCTGATGGGGGCTCACCATGCTGAGTGGTCCTGTGCCAATGTCTTCCAAGTCACCCATTCAATTCTAAAGTTCTATAGAGAGACCTGGAGAGTGACCTTGTATGGCTTCTTCTGACTTCCATGTGACCTCTTCCCCTGTTTGAATTCTTTGCAAAATAGTCTTTTTGGCAAGCATACATTTTGCATTGGAACAAAGTGGCCAGCCCCTGAGAGTCGTGCTCTCTGAAATAGAGTTGGAACACTTGGCAGTTTAGTTCCAGAAAGGACCTCCAGCTCTGGTTCCTTATTTGGGAAGAATGGTGACAAAGGCCCTGGTCTGCCCTCAGCGGAGACACTCTACCCCAGGAGCAGGGCAGCAGGGAAGGTAAGGCTTGGAAGTGAGCTTGGTCTGAGCAGGAAGGGGACCTGCCTCCCTCACTAACTCATTGTCTTTGGCCTCATGCCTCTTTCCCATCCTGCTGAGACCCAGGAAGCAGAAGGGGCTTGGGATCCTGTATTGCCAAGGCAATATTCGCAGCAACTATGAATATGCCGGCATAATTCTGAATTGCAAAGTACAACAGACTCCATATATAAAACATTCATTCAGACACCAGAAAACCAAATCCATCATAGCAACAAAGAAGTTAATACACCATAAAACAGGAGGGGGCCACACCACTCCTAGCTGTCTCCTTGCCTGCATCCTCTCCTCCCTCCAGCTCTAACTGCTCTGACGTCCATCTTTGTGCTCTAAAACTCCTCCCACCCCAGGCTCCATAGGATTACATTCAACCATTAAGGGTCAGGGAAGATCTTCAAATAGGCCTATTGAGGGACAGGGAAGATCTTCAGATTACTATTACATTTGACCCCAAGATGTATAATGTTTCTTACATAGCAAAAATACATTTCATTACATAGGCTAATAGGAGTTGGATCAATAGAATTTTATAACAATGTCACAGGGATAACACAAAATAAGCACATAAAACAATATCTTAGGGTGAGGCTTGAGCACAAGCACCCTATCATTCCCTCCTGTAACAGCAAGAACCCTAGCATACCTGATCGGACATATATATAATTCACTTAGTTCAGGGGGAAAAGCCAGCACTCTGAACTTCAGAAAACACAAACAGAAATTACAAGCAGACAAAAAATACAGAGAAAATAACACAATTCAACAGACCAAGAGACAGAGTTTCTAGCTGTCTGGCCATTGCATGCATACAGTGTTAGTTACCAGTGAGAGAAGCGCCACATCTGGGTTTTCAAAGCCGGGGGGCTCAATGACTATCCAGAGTCTCATCTGACCAAATTACACAGCTCTTTCCAAAGTGAGCCCCAAAGTAAAACTTCACCTCCGCGATAGATATAGCCTTCTCCGGGGTCAGAGAACATCACGACCTTTGTGACCCACTGCCTAAGTGCAAAGCAGCAAAAGGTGGGCCTTCCTGAAAAACAAGCCTCCCCTAAGCAAGCTTCTCTTGTTGGCCTCCCAGTGGGACCCATTAAGGGGCAGGGAAGATCTTCAAATTCCCTTACCATTACATCCCCTCAAAGAAATCGGCAGGTAGAGGGTCCCAAGCCTGCAGGAAACACATCTAGCAAACAACTTTGACAAAAAGAAACAAGGAGACAATACCCTACTCAGAAGAAGGGTAAATATAGTGTCAGATGTGCTTCTGGAATCCATGAACCCACTGTCATAGCCTCATTCACGGTAGAAGATGTGAATTAAGGGTCCAATTTGCTAATCATCTTCTCCTGAATAAACAGCAGTTACTGTATTATCTTTCCTGTGTGCTATAATTTCCACAGCCTTTTGAACATCGTCTGGCTTCCAGTTTACCCGTACTTTAGCTCTCAATTTTATTCTATCAGTAAAACCACTCAGTTATTTCACTTTTGGACTTTTTGCCACAGTAGAACTCTGTTACCAGAAACGGGAGCTTTATCCCAAATGTTGGGGTTTTCGCAGCTGCCAAAGGTATCATTTGGGTGCCCCCTCTGAAGCCTCCACACACTCTGGCAAGCTGGTGGCATACCCCAGGACCTCCACCCTAGACCACAATCCAGATCCAAGCAGGCTAAAGCAAGAGCAATTACCCCTCAGACTGGTTGCCTGGTCCCCTTACACTCTGCAGGCCAGGAGCTAAAGCTGCCATGTGGGGGTGGTGGCCACAACGCCTCAGCTGCTTCTCATCCCAGGGGCAAAAGCCGGTGCACTCCCAGCTACTAGATCCCAAAGTCCACACCGCACCGACCTCTCATTTTGTCCTTGGCATCTATGGGTTGATAATTCTGGAAACTGCCACAGCTGCTTGTGATCTGAAGTCCCTCCAGCCAGTGGCTGGTCAGGCGCTCCCTGGGGCTAAAATGTCTGGCTGGGCTCGGCTGCACTGGCTGATTCCTGCCATCCTGCCGGGCTGTCCTCAGTGGGAGGTTCGCTTCTCTCTGTCATTTTGTGGGTTCTGTAGCTCCAAAGTTTGTGTAGAGTCATTTTTTACATGAATTGGGGGAGGTGGAAGCCAGAGCTGTGAGGAAGTCCTGTTTCTACTCTGCCATCTTGACTCTGGCCCTATCAGTAAAACCAAACTCCTCTCTTCCTCTGATAGTTATAAGGAATAATAATTTCTTGAACTATTCTATCATTTTTACAAAACTGTATAGGTTCTTCACCTCAATTTTGGAATGTCACAATAATTTCTCCTTGATAATTAGAATCTATTTCTCCAGCCAACACATGTATTCTTTAAGCTGCTAATCCCAATTTAGGTAATATCCATCCAAAATTATTTTTAGGGATTCTCATGTATATTCCAGTGAAGATTTTTCTTATTTCTTTTCTCTCCAACCCAAAGTCCTCTAAACAATGTAAATCATGTCCTGCTGAACCAGGTGTTCCTGGATACAGTGTTGGGACATCTGGCCTCTCAGTCCAGTACTCAGTATTTGTTTTATTTGTTGTTTGTTGTTTATAATTTGCAGATTTGGGGTCATCATTCTGGATAATGGTGTACTTTCTCCCAATGGTCTATTATTCATACTACATAAAATAGTGAACAAATTATCTTTCCAATGTTGATACAAATTATTAGAATATAACTTCCTTAACCGTTCTTTCAGTAATCCAGTCATTCTTTTAGTTAACCCAGATGCTCATGGATGATATGGAATATTATATATCCCTTCTATATTGTTTAATATGCAATATCTCTTCATTTCATTACCTTTGAAATGTGACCCATTGTCACTTTGAATCTGCTTTGGAGTTCTGTAATATAGACTTACGATATCTAGAGTTTTACAGGTGTTTTTCTGGGTTGCATTCTTATATGGACAAGCCACTAGTACACCTGAATAGGGGTCAACACAAGTACATATAAATTTACATCCTTTATCTTGGTGTCAAGGACCAATATGATCTATTTGCCAGATTTGGACTGGAACTTTTCCCCTTGCTATCTCTTCAGTTACTACCCAAGAAACAGTTCCTTCCTTTTCCATTTGACATATTTGACATTCCTCTGCTACCTGTTATAACAATGAATGAGAGGTAGCAGTACCTTGATCTTGTGCCCAAGGGTGTCTGATTTGGAGCCCTAAATGGCCGACCATTTGATGGACCCATTTTGCTAGTACTGGATCATCAGTTGGTGTCAGAGTGGGGACAATATTTTGACTAGCAATCTTTTCTAGTCTATTAGCATGTGCATTGTACTTACATTTGGTGAGGGCTATGTGAGCATTAGTAACCAGAAACATGTCCCATCTGTTTTCCCATAATTCTTTGTCCAAAACTTGTCTGCCATGAATTTCCCAATGGGCGTCCATGTAGCTAACCCATCAGCTACCATGCATGAATCAGTAAAGATATGACACTGCCCTTCTTGTTCTGTTTTAGTGGCATGATGTGCCATAAGTTCAGCATATTGACTACTTCCATCAGTCCCAATACTTTCCAAAGTCTGCCTTGTACATGGGTTATAAGCTACTGCTTTCCAGTGCCTTCGATGGCCCCAATATTTTGCTGTCCCATCAGTAAACCATACATGTTTCCTTTGTTCTTCAGTTAATCCATCATATCCCTCTTTCCATGTTACCAAGGATTATACCCACTGTTGCTTTGGTTCAGGAGATGTATCATTTCCCTCAGTTTCTATATTTGCTATAGATTCACGTAGAGCAGAAACTCCACTTTTGCCTGTTTTAGATCTATTTTGAATATGCCATTTCCATTTAATTATGCTAGCCTCTTGTGCATGTCCAATTCTGTGAGAAGCTGGGGTACTATTACCCAGGTCATAATTGGTATTCCAGGCCTTAATATCACTTCATGGCACAGAGTTAGTTGTTCCATGTCTACCAAAGCCTAATATGCACCTAACAACTGCTTTTCAAAAGAGGTATATTGAACTCCAAGTGAAGGGAGTTTCTAGACAAAAATCCTAAGAGCCTATTTTAACTTTGTTGTTATTGCCATAAGTTCCAGTTTGCTTATTCATCCTGTATAGTCACCTGTAATTCCACCAGCCATTTTGTGTACACATAAATCCAGGGCCAATTGTATAGCAGCCTTGGTTTCCTCAACAGCTTTACTCTGCTCAAGTCCCCAATCAAATTAATATTTCTTCCTGGTTACTTTATATAAGTTTTTCAAAATCTGTCCCAGATGTGGAATGTGGTGCCTCCAATATCCCAAATAATCCTTTAAATTTTTGGATCTCTTATCGGTAGGGATAGAAAATCCTGAATCTTTTGTCTGGTTTGCAGGAGAATCTCTCACAGCACCTTACTCCATTGTATACACCAACATTTTACAGTTTGAACTGGCCCCTGAATCTTTGCTGGCTTAATTTCCTCCCTTTGCTTTTCATATGCTCCAATAAAAGCACCAAACTCTTCTCCACTTTTTACGTTTTCCCCCCTGTTTCATGATATCTAGGTAGTTGCTGAGCTGTACATCAGGTAGCTCTAACTCATCCAAATGTACAGCCCCAATCCTGTGACAAATAGTGGAGCCAAGCAGATAAAAGTATATTGTCTGCCCTGCCAAGTGAGAGCAAAACGTCCCATTGTTTGGAATCTATTGGGATAGTAAAGAAAGCATTGGCTAAATCAGTAACTGCATGCCAAGTGCCATCATATTTCTGGGTCCTTTCTATTAAGATAAAAGTATCTGGAACAGCAGCATACAAGGGTGAAGTCACCTTATTCGATTGTCTATAATCCACTGTCATTTTCCATGTCCCATCTGACTTTTGTACTGGCCAGACAGGATTATTCCATCAAGTGGTTGTATGGACTAACACTCCTGCCTCACATATTCCTTTATAGTATTGGTTATTTCATCTTGTTCCACCTGGCATATGAAACTTCTTTAAAGTAATTACTTCAGAAGGCTCAGGCAAAGTGTTTGGATCCATTTTTATTTTCCCCACTAAAACTATATTAATTCCTGTCTTCTTAATGCAAATTGGTATCTCCCCCCAGATAAATTTAAAATCATATGTCTTAATATATATATATATATTCCAATGATGAATTCAGGTAATTGTCCAATTTTCTTTATTAGTTTGACTTATCTAACTGTTATTTCACCCCATCCAATTCCTGTGATGGTAATAGGAGTTCCATGTTTAAATTGATCAGCATTCTCATGTATAAGGAAGGCCTCAGCCCCAGTATCTATTAATGCCCTAGTTACAGTATTTGATTCATTTTTCCAATGGATGGTTAAACCAATACGGGGTCTGTAATCCTGTCTGTGTATTTCTTTAATCTCAACTGGGGATTGGCCAATTTCCTATTTTCCCTGAACATGTGATGGACTTGGATACAATAATTTAGGAGGATTTTTAGGGGGCAGTTCTTACTTCTGTATTCCATCTAATATTAAATTCTTTTTCTTGGTACGTTTTATATACTTCATTAGTTGGAATGCCATCTATTCTTCCGAAATTTGCCCCTGCTCTTAATAGAGCTGTAAACAATTTTTTTCTTGTCAATCTATTCTGACTTTGAATCCGCTGGCCATTTAACTCTTCTCTCTCAAGGAAATTTATTTTTTTCCCATTCCTCTAAGTCACTTAGCTGTGAAATCTTACCCAGCACCTCTGAAAGAGTGCCCTGTCTCTCCAATTAGTAGAGTCACAATTAGGTGCTTAAAAGTAGGAGGAGCTGTCTTTACTATGATATTTCTATGAGAGACTGCCAAGGAGATACTGTGATATGCATTTGTGTTTCTGACCATGCTAGCAGTTTTCATTACCTCTTCCTTTAACTATCCATCCACTGGCAGGTCTATTTCTGTCTTTACTCCTCAAATCCCAGTCTCTAATGGGAAGGGGAGAGGTGCAGAAAACAGAAGTGTTAGTCCTGGGGCACAAGGATGGCAGGAAATTATGAAGGAGACCAGAGAAGGATTAAGTAGGGGATTGCTGTTGGTGATAGGGGAACTCATTACCCCAACACAGTATCCCTAATGATCTTTCTGGCATTCCTTTTTTTTTTTTTTTTTTTTTACAAAAGTCCAGCAGGCCCCACCCTCCAGGACCTTATCTTTCCATGGGGAGTGGTGGGCAGGGAGGTACTCTATGGCTGTGCTGGGGAATGGGTATAGATTGACACTCACAATCCAGGTATTGCAGCAGAGTAGGTACTGATCTTGGTATTTGTTAGCTGAATTGGAAAGAAGAGGGAAAGTTTTAGGATGAAAATGAAGCCAAAAGAAGGAAGATAGAGAAAAATATAGAGATATATACACATACACACACATAATTCTTGGATTGGTGCTAATGCTTTCTGCTCAGTTGAGAAGAGGTTTTTTTTTTTTTGTTTTGTTTTTAAAGCAATTGGGGTTAAGTAACTTGCTCAAGGTTACATGGCCAGTTATTTCTGAGTGTGGTGCTAAGTATCAGAGCCCGGATTTGATCCCAAGTCATCCTGACTCTGGGGCCGGTGCTCTTACTCATGCTACCTGGCCACCCCAAGAAGAGCTTTTTTAATAGAGCTTTTCAAGGTAATTCAGGGATTTTAGGAGAGAGATGGCATTTTACGCATGGGAACAGCTAGCATAAAGACAAAGCCTGGGGGTGGGTAGGTGGCACAGTAAATAGAGCATGGGCCCTGGAGTCAGGAGGACCTGAGTTCAAATCTGACCTCAGACACAACACAAAAACTAGCCGTGTGACCTTGGGCATGTCACTTAACCCCAATTGCCCTCCAAAAAGCATAAAAAAAGACAAAGCCTGGGGATGAAACATCACAAAGGAGAAGCCAAAAGGCCAGTTTGGCTGCTCAGTGCTGTGTGAAGAACTGTGGGTAACCAACTTGGAGAGGAAGCTAGGCCAGGTTCTGAAGAGCTTTAAATAACAAACATAGGAGTCCATAATTGTCCCCTAGATATTATGGCAGCCATTGGAAATTACTGAGTGGAAGTGATATAGTTAGGACTGAACTTTAGGCCTCTAGAGATTCATCACCTTCAGCTTAGATTTTTTTTCAAATCCTATTAAGTTAGGTAAATTAATCCAGTTAGGTTTCTGGATAGGTCCCATGAGTGGAGGTGGCTCATATGGATAATTCTGTTTACTTGGCCACATAAAAGAAAATTCTTACTGTAGTCAGTATTCTGGTGTGGATCAGGAAAATAGTGGAGGGGAGAGCATGCAGATAGTATGTGAAAGAATAACGTGAAATGGGGGCTGAGCTAAGATGGCAGAGTCAAAGCAGGAAATAGCATGAGCTCCCACACCAACCACCCCCAATACCTGTAAAATATAATGCTAAACAAATTTTAGAACTACAGAGCCCACAAAGTGAGAGAGACAAACAAATCTCCCCCTGAAGGCAGCCTGGCAGGTGGACAGGAAGGGACTGTCAGACTGAGCTGGGAGCCAAGCACAGTCCCATGTGAGCCACCATGGCCCAGACCCAGGGCAGCCCTGAACAGTGGCTCAGACTGGCCAGAGCACACTTCAGGAGAGTGAATCACCAGCATATGAGGCAGTTTCCAGACTTCTCAACCCATAAATGCCAAAGAGAAAGTAAAGGTCAGTGGGGAACTCTGTTGGAACTGGGTGATGGAAGAGTGCAGTCTGGCCCCTGGCCCTGGGGTGAGAGGTGGTGGAGGCGCAGCGGCTGCAGCTGCTTGACACATGGCTGCCTCCAGAGGTTCTGGCCTGTAGATCGTAGGGGGACCAAGGAACCATTCAGAGGGTAATCGCTCTTGCTTTGACCTGCTTGGATCTCGGTAGCTGTCTTGAGCGGTGGTCCTGGGGTGAGAAATGCCAGTGTGCCAGAGCTTGTGGTGGCTGTAGAGAGGGTGCCCTCCTCAGACCTCTGACAACATTTGTGAAAACACCAGCAATTTGGGACAAAGCTCTCTCCACTCTGGAAGCAGAGTTCTACCTTGGCAAAGAGCTCAAAAGTCAAGTAATTGGCTGGCAAGATGATCAAGCAGAGGAAGCACAATCAGACCACAGAATCCTTTTTTGGGGACAAAAGATCAAAACATGGAATGAGAAGTCAACAACGTCAAACTGGCTACAGGCCATGGAGAAGCTCAAGAAGGATTTTGAAAATCAAGTAAGAGAAGTGGAGGAAAAATTGGAAAGACAAATGAGAATGATGCAAGAAAATCATGAAAAGTGAGTCAACAGCCTGCTAAAGGAGACCCAAAAAATACTGAAGAAAATAACACCTTAAAAAAGAGACTAAAATGGCCGGGGCCCAAAAAGTCAATGAGGGGAAGGATGCTTTAAAAAGCCAAATTTCCCAGATGGAAAAGGAACTTCAAAAAATCACTGAAGAGAATAATTCCTTCAGAATTAGATTGAAGCAAATGGAAGCTAATGACTTTATAAGAAATCAAGGTACTATAAAACAGATCCAAACAAATGAAAAAAAAAATAGAAGGCAATGTGAAATATCTCATTGGAAAAATCCATTGACCTGGAAAATAGATCCAGGAGAGATAATTTAAAAATTATTGGACCATCTAAAAGCCATGATCTAAAAAAGAGCCTAGAAATTGTCCTTCAAGAAATTCTCAAGGAAAATTGCCCTGATATTGTAGAACCAGAGAGAAAAATAGAAATTGAAAGAATTCACCAATTGTCATGTGAAAAAGGTCTCAAAAAGAAAACTCCTAGGAATATCATAGCCAAATTCCAGAGTTCCCAGGTCAAGGAGAAAATATTACAATCTGTCAGAAAGAAACAATTTGAGTATTGTGGAAACAGTCAGGATAACACAAGACCTAGCAGCTTCTACATTAAGGGATCAAAGGGCTTGGAATATGATATTCTGGAGCTAAGATTAAATGGAATATGATATTTAAAGTAGCTAGGATTAAAACCAAGAATCTACCCAGCAAAATTGAGTATAATGCTTAAAGGGAAAATGTTGTCGTTCAGTGAAATAGAGGACTTTCAAATATTCTTGATGAAAAAAAACAGAGCTTAACAGAAAATTTGACTTTCAAATACAAGAAGCAAGAGAAACACAAGAAGGTAAAATGAAAAAGAAATCATAAGGAACTTAGTAAAGTTGAACTATTTACATTTCTACATGGAAAAACATTAATTGTCACTCATGAGACTTTTCTCAGTATGGGGATAGTTGAAGGAAATATATATGTATATATATATGTGTGTGTGTGTGTGTATATATATGGGATGATGTATGTGTGTATAAATACATATGTGTGTATATATGTGTACATGTATACATAGATGGCACAGAATGAGTTGAACATAAAGGGATGATCTAAAAATAAAATTAAGAAGTGAGAGGAATATAATGAGAGAAGGAGAAAGGTAGGGATGGAATAGGGTAAATTATCTCATATAAAAGAGGCGAGAGAAAACTTACAATGGAGGGGAAGAATGGCAAGGTGAAAGGGAATGGCTCAACCTTACTCCCATTGAATTGGCTTAAGGAGGGAATAGCATACACATTCAGTTTGGTATGTTACATACAGGAAAGTAAGGGGGAAGGGGAAAAGAGGGGGGATGATCGAAGGGAGGGCAGATTGGGAGAGAGGGTAGTTAGAAGCACACACTTTTGAAAAGGGAGAGGGTCAAAGTAGAAAATAGAATAAGTAGGCAGCGGGATAGGATGGAGGGAAATATAGTTAGTCTTTCACAGTATAACTACTATGGAAACATTTTGCGTTAACTACACATGTACAACCTATATTGAATTGCTTTTCTTCCCAGTGGGTGTGGGTGAGGAGGGAAAAAGGGAAGGATTTGGTAAATCAAAGTTTAAAAAAATGTTTTTTTACATGCAACTGGGAAATAAGATATACAGGCACTGGGGTATAGAAATCCATCTTACCCTATTAGAAAACTAAAGGGGGGATGGGAGAGGATATAAGAGAGCAGACTGGGGGAAGGGGTATTCAGTAGGGTCACTATCTTAGGGTGGGGGTAGGGAAAAGACAGGGAGAAAATTTGTAATTCAAAATATTATGGAAATGAATGTTGAAAACTAAAAATAAACAAAACAAAAGAAGAAAAAAGAATAAAATGAAATGGAAAAATAGAGAAACTAATACTTGGGAGATAACAATGTACCATTTTCAGATTCAGATAAATGAAAAGGAAAACAAGAAAGAACTTAACGACATGCAAAAATTTGAGAAACATCAGCTTTAATAGCCCTGTTTATCACTGGACTGGAATAGAAAGGAGTATACTTAGCTAAAATATTTCTTAATTGTTGTATCCATTCCCTGGAATCTGACTCTCCATGATCTAATTTGGGGTTTTCTTGGCGAAGATACTAGAGTGGTTTTCCACAGTGATCATGTAAACTCTCTTCTGAAATTAGGTTTTTCTGATTTCCAAACTTTGGGCTTTTTTTTCTGGACTGGAAGGAATATGTAGTGTACCAGGCAGTTAGTTCTGAAGACCAGGTAGGGCTTCAGAGCTTTATCTTTGGCATCATGGGAGGCTGTAATGTAATGCCAAGCAAAGGCAACTTCCCAGGTTCAAAATACCAGCATAGGTGCTCTCTATTTTATTCAGTGACAAACCAAGAACAGAGAAGATCAAAACATGACATCATTCAAAATACAGCATTTACTAAGTGTGATTAAATAATCTCCAAGTACTACCCCACCCCCAGGACCTTCCAATCATTCAATCAATTACAAAGTCTCTGTTCTAAATACTTCTCCACCCCTAGGCTATACCTTAATTAAGTCCACCACAAAGCCCCTCTTCTCAAATGGAGATTAGTTTCCAAACATAAGGTCAAAAGTTCCCCACCCCTGGATCACAATTGAATCTACCCCAGAGTTACATCAAGCTTAAACACAGCACTTAATACCCAAATGGAGGTCTTTTCTTCATCTTGACACGAGGCAAGTTCTCAGCAATCTTAGTTCCTGGGGAGACAAGGCTTAGCAAGGCCATAAGATACATTGCCAGTCCCTTCATGAATTCATCCTCTGTCTGTAGAACAGTCTTAGAACCCCTGAACACATTAGCGAAGCCCTCTCCCAGGATTTCTGTAAACATACAACAAGAAAATCCTTCTTCAGGGCTTCTGAACCAACAGAAAGACTCCCAGACCCCTGCAACAACAGCACTGTCCTTCACCAGTGGACAGTATTCATTCTGTCTGCAGGACAGTCTCCAGACCCCTGCAACAACAGCACTGTCCCTCACCAGTGGACAGTATTCACTCTCTGTCTGCAGGACAGTCTCAGGGCTTCTTAGCGAACAGCCAGGTTCCAGGACTTCTTCAACAAAAGGACTGTCTTTCACCAGTGGACAAATCTGGCAAAACAACATCAAAACAGACAGACAAAGTACCAGCAAAACAGCCATGTCTCCTCAGTCCTTGGCAGCTCAGGGGGCAGGTCTCAACAGTCCAGGGCAATTCAAAGCGGCCACCAGCAATTCTCTTAGTCTCTCTCTCTCCACGAGGTGCTGCTTCCAAAAAGATCTTCCACCTCTCTCTTGTCTCTCCAAATCTACGTCACCAGCTCCTCCCAGTTCAGGACTTTCTTTTCACATCAAAAAGTCCATCCCACAGGTGGGATTAACAAGCTCTGGGTTTTAACACATTTTGAAAACCAAGCCAATACAGGGGAATCTTTAATTGCCATTACTATCACAGAGGCAAAGCCTTGAAACAGGCTCATATCTGATAGATTAAGATATAATTATGGTGTGAGTGTGGTTGAATGTACTTATATAAAAAACACAGACATACTTCCAACACAACCAAGAATTGCCCTTTGAATGGACTGCATTTCATTCAAAAGCTGAGTTTTTAACTGGTTTTCACTGTCACAGATCCCTCCTCCCTCCTCTATTGGTTTCTTTCTTTGTATTTCCAACTATATCACCAATTCAATACCCAAAGCAGCTGTTATGAATAAGGAGGTGTATTTGCAGGTTTGAATCACAGTATATAGCAAACTCTCTTCCTCAAAGACGAAACCAAGATATTCATATACCAGAAAGCCAAATCCACCATGGTAATAAAGATGTTGGTATACATTACCAATGCAGAAAGCACCGACATTCCCAAGCCTTCCCTCTGTCAGGCCTCCCCACAAACAAGCTCCCTTAAGCAAAATGCCGCTGTCTCACTCACACCAGCTTCTGTGCCTCCTCTGCCTCCTCTCCCCACTCCACTTCACAATCTCTCTGCTTTGCTTTAGCTCTACCTCTTCCTGCTCTACCCATTTGGCAAGATTCTCCCACCATGGGCTCCATGTCATCACATAGGCCTATTAAGGGGCAGGGATGATCTTCAGATTATATTCAGCCCCAAGATCTCTCATGTCCATTACATAGGCCAATGGAACTTTAGGGGTAACTGATATTAACAGAACTTTACAAAAATATAATAGAGATAACACAAAGTAAACATTTAAAACAGTATCTTAGGGTGGGGGCTTGAGCACAAGCAGCCCATCATTTCCCCAATCAAAGAATGGGACCCAGAATCCCTTGGGGGAAGGGGCAAAGGTCTCTTCTTCTGTAGCTACTTCCTGCTGAAATTAGATGTAGAGGTGTCCCTGTCCTGACAGGTCCCATTCAATGGGTTAGTCCCTTAGCAGGCATACAGAGCTTGGTTGATGCCAGGTCCTGGGGTGATGCATCACAGTTTTGGACAGAAGGTGACATGCAGCCCAAGCAATCAGTCATCTACAAGCAGAGGGCACCAAGCCTGCAGGAGACAGATCTAGCAAACAGATGAAACAAAGGCCAAAAGAATAAGGAGACAATAACCAGCAGCAGGATAGATATAGCATCAGCTGTGCTTCTGGAGTCCACGAACCCATCATCATAGCCTTATTCAGGGTAAATATATGAGTTAAGGGCACAACTTGGCAACCATCTTTTCCCAAATAAAAGTTACAGCACTATCCTTCCCACGTGCTATAATCGCTGCAGCCCTTGGAACATTGTCTGTCCTCCATTCTACCCACACTTCAGCTCCCAATCTTATTCTATGAGTAAAACCAAAATCTTAGTTCCTCTGACAGTTATTTTGGAAGGAGGGTCAGTTTTCACAAGGAGTATTATTTCACAAGGAATAATGATCACTTGAACTATTCTATCATTTCTACAAAACTGCATGGTTTCTTCACCTAAATTCTGTAATACTACAATAATTTCTCCTTGATCATCAGAATCCATCACTCCAGCCAATATAGATTGGCTGCTAAAAACTAATCTAGGTAATATCCACCCAAAATGATTTCTAGGGATTCTCATACACATTCCAGGAGAGATTTTCCTTATCTCTTTTCTTTCTAACTGGAATTCCTCCAAACAACACAAATCATATCCTGCCCAACCAGGTGTTCCTGGATGTGGTGCTGGGATATCTTGCCTCACAGTCCAATACTCAATATTTGTTATCTTATGTACTTATGTACTTGCTGTTTTTTAATTTGCAAAAAGTCATCATTTTGACTAGAAGTGTAGTTTCTCCCAATGACCTCTTATTCAAATTATGTAAAGCAGTGAACAAATTATCTTTCCAGGGTTGATAAGAATTATTAGAACTTAACTTCCTTAAATGTTCTTTCAACAATCCATTCATCCTTTCAATTAATCCTTGTGGATAATATGTAACTTGATATATCCCTTCTATATTGTTTAATATACAACATCTCTTCATTTCATTGCCTTTGAAATGTGACCCATTGACACCTTGAATCGCATGGGAGTTCCATAATACAGACTTATGGTATCCAGAGCTCCTCAGGTATTCCTCTGTGTCACATACCCATAAGGACAAGCCAAATAAGTGTCAACATAAGCACACACATAAATTAGCATCTTTTATCTTGGGAAAGGGGTCCAATACAATCTTTTTGCCAGATTTGGGCTGGGACCCTTCCTCTTGCCATCTCTCCAGCCACCACTGAAGGAGCAATTCATTCACTTTCCAGTATATTGTTAAGCTGATATGCAGTGTCTGTATTTCTTTAATGTAAACTGAGGCATGGCCTATTCTCCCTGCAGGTGTCACAAAGTTGGATACAATATTTAAGGAGGATTTGTAGGGCCGTTCTTACTTCTCTATTGCATCTGATATTAAGTTCCTTTTCTTGGTATATCTTATATAGTTCATTAATTGGAATACCATCTATTCTTCCAAAAATCTGTTCCTGCTCTTAATAAGGTAATAAACAATTTCCTTGTGGATCTATTGTGACTTTGAATCTTCTAGCTATTTGCTCTTCTCTCTTGAGGAAATTTATCTTTTCCCCATTCCCCTAAGTCTCCTAACTGTGAAATCTTATCTAGCACCTCTCAAGGGGATACCCTATTTCCCCAATGAGTAAAGTCAGAGATAGGTGCTTATAAGTGGGGGGAACAGTCTTCACTATTATATTTCTGTGAGAAACTGTTAAGGGAGTGCTCTGATATGCATGCACATCTCCAGTCATTGTGGTTTTCATTACCTCTTATTTTAACTTCCTCATCCAGTCTCTAAGCAAATAACAGGTTCTGTCTCCACTAGGCCACATAAAGTCAGGGGAATACTGTTTATTGCATCCCTCTGCAGCTGAAGCTAACAGATTAATTCCATTGTTACCTCCTTGAATATGATAATCCCTAAAATCTTGTTGTACCAAAGGATTCTGACTCATGAATTTCAAATAATCTATGTTATCTACCCATACTCCTCCAGTCTCTTGGTCACTGATTCTCACCCTCCAAGATACTAATGATTCTCCCATTTTGGGGGTGAATCTCCTTTAAATATCTGTGACCTCTTGCTGAGTAAAACCCTCAGTGACTTTCTCAAGCACTGTGGGCCCCTTGGTTCTCCTGTTTCCTCCTTAGTATTTTATGTGCACCCACACTCTTAGAAACCTCATCTAACTTTGTTTCATTTTCCTCCCACATGTCTTCCTCCCAGGTGTCTGGGTCCCCACCAAACCCAGCCTGTGCAAGGGCTGCATGCACCCTCCTCATGTCAGCTTTTCTCCTCACCTTCTGAGCCAAACTCACAGCAGCCTTCTCCACTGTCACCTGAAACCATCCAACCCACTCTTCTAAAGGGAAGTTCTAACACTAGCATAGAAAGTTTCTCATGCAAATCAGCTAACTCCTTTTTCCTCCAGCAATTTGTCGGTGCTTTTACATATAATACCATAACTTATTAATAAGGCCCATCCTCTTCTACACATCCCTGCCATTTCTTTCCCTGGTTCTATTGGTCTTCCTTGCAAACATTATTCTAAATCTATGGATTCTCCCTTCTGTAATTTCAGTTCCCAGTTTTCACAGACTCCTGTGCTTTTAGCCCATTCTCTCACCAGGGAGGAATAAGGTAAATCCTCCTATCCTGGGATACCCTTTTCCTTCCCTGGAGCCTTCCTGTATCCAAGTAGAGGTTTTATATTTTGTGATCCTGTTCATGATGTATCACCCACAGCAGCTACTATGAATATGCAGCCATATTTCCAGGTTTCAGTCACAAAATATAATACACTCTCTTCCTCAAAGATGAAACCAAGATATTTATTCATATACCAGAAAGTCAAATCCACCATGGTAATAAATAAGTTGGTACACATTACCAATGCAGAGGGCACCAATATCCCCAAGCCTTCCTTCCATCAGGCCTCCCCACAAACAAGTTCCTTTAAGCAAAATGCCCCTCTCTCACTGATGCTAGCTCCTCTGCCTCTCTCTGCCTGCTCTCTCTCCAAGCTCCACCTCACTCTCTGTTCTGCTTCAGCTCTGCCTCTTCCTGCTCTACCCATTCAGCAAGCTCCTCCCACCATGGGCTCCAGGTGATCACATAGGCCTATTAAGGGCCAGGGAAGATCTGCAAATTCCTTTAACATTACACCAACTTGGCCAGAACACAAGATGACACCATATTCTCTGAAGCTTTGAGATTTTACACACAAACTTTTCCACTCCCTTGACCCCATGCTTTCTTTGACTAATCAAATCATACATCAGGAAAAATGTCAGCAGCTAGAACACAAAATACAGTCAATGTTAAAGGCATATAGTCTGCCTTACATAAAACAAATTAGCATGGGCAGTAAGTCTCAAGACACTCAATCTTCTCCTGCTGGTGTGAACTCCCTTTTCATAGGACTTAACATTCAGGGCTAGGTAAAGGACCTTTGGCAGTTGAACAGATATCTTGATATGCATAATGGCTTGGTTCCAGGTCACAGCCAAAGGCTGAGGGTCCTGAAGCCTGTGGTTTGGTGATAGAGAAACTCCTGTCTTTTGAGATCCATAAATGCTGACCCAGGTTTCCCCTAGGTTTGGGCTCCTACGCTTTCTCCATCACTGGCCATTATTTATACATGGCAGGTGAATAAATTTTCTTGTTCTTCTTCAGTTGTTTTAGTCATATCAAACTCCATTACCCCATTTAGGGTTTTCGTGGAAGAGATACTTGAGGGGTTTGCCCTCCTCTTTTTCAGCTCCTTCTTCAGCTGAGGAAACTGTACCTAAATGGGGTAAAGTGACTTACCCAGGGTCACGCAGTAGGTGACTGAGGCCGGATTTGAGTTCAAGATAAGTCTTTCTGACTTCAGGCCAGGTGCTCTATCCACTGTACTACCTAATTGCCCACCATTTCTTGGTGAATAAATACATGCACCCAAAGGGTGAATTTCATAATAGTCATGGGTACAACTCATGCTTTATGACCCTAGTTGATTGTGCCCACCTCCTCTCCCCACCATAATACCACGATGTTCTGAAGGAGCTCAACTGGGTGTCCCAATTCAGCTTCCAGGGTGCCTCCCCTTTGTTCCTCTAGTTTCCCTCACCACCATGATTGTGTGTGTGTGTGTGTGTGTGTGTGTGTGTGTGTGTGAAGAAGAGTGGGAGGAATTTGCCTATGGAACTTGTTTGTGGGGAGGCCTAACAGAAAAAAGGCTTAAGATATCATTGCTCCCTGGATTGATGATGAGTACCTTGCTAAATCTTAACTCCTGGTATCCTAATAGTGATGTTCCAAATAAGAATTTTGGTTTTGCCTTTGAGGAAGAGAGTTTATTATATTTTGCAAATCTACTTTGGAAATGCATATGCATCGCATTGGTGTTACATTTGGTGACAAGGATGAAATCACAAAATATGAAACCTCTGCTTGGAGACAGGAAGGCTCTAGGGAAGGAAATGGGTATCCCAGGATAGGAGGATTTACCTTATTCTTCCCTGGAGAGAGAATGGGCTAAAAGTACAGGATTTTGTGAAAACTGGGAACCAAGGCTACAGAAAGGAGAACCCATAGATCTAGAAAGATGTTTGCAAGAAATACCAATAGAAGCAGAGAAAGAAATGGCAGGGGTATGTAGGAGATGATGGGCATAGTTAACAAGTTATCATATTATATGTAAAAATAGAGACACATTGCTGGAGAAAAGGGTTCAAGTGAAAAAGGATTTAGCTGATTTGCATAAGAAACTTTCTATGTTACAGCATTAGAATTTTCCTTTAGAAGAGCAAGGTAGAAAGTATCAGGTGGTACCAGAAAAGACAGTTGTGAGTTTAGCTCAGAAAAAGAAAAGTTAACAAGAGAAAGGTGCATGCAACTCTTGCATGTCTGGTTCCTGATTGGGACCTAGACACCTTCGAGGAAGACAGGGGAGGAAGATGAAGCAAATTCAGATGAGGAGGTTTCTAGAAATGTGGATACAGGTCCAATAATATAAAGGAAGCAGGAAAACCAGGGAGGCCACGTAGTGTTTAAGGAAGTTGTTGAGGATTTTACTCAACAGGAAGTCACGAAAATATTAAACCACAAAACAGGAGAATCACTGGCATATTAAATGGTGAGAATCCATGACCAAGGGGCTGGAGGAGTATGGATAGATAGCACAGATTGTTTGAAATTCATACGTATGAGTCAGAATCCCTTTATACAACAAGCTTTTAGGGATTATCATATTCAAGGAGGTAACAATGGAACTAATCTGTTAGCTTCAGCTGCAGAGGGATGCAAAAGACAGTATCCCGCTGACTTTATGTGGCCTAGTGGAGACAGAACCTGTTATTTGCTTAGAGACCACATGAGAAAGTTAAAGAAAGAGGTCATGAAAACTGCAATGATGGTGGGAGATGCAGACATGTATCACAGCACTCCCTTGATGGTTCCTCATAGAAATATGATAGTGAAGACGGCTCCTCCTACTTATAAACACATCATTCTCATTCTACTATTTGAGGAAATAGGGCACCCTCTTTCAGAGGAGCTGGACAAGATTTGACAGTTAAGTGACCTAAGGGAATGGGAAAAAGATAAATTTCCTCTTTTTTTTTTTGAGGGGAGAAGTCAAGACAATTGGGGTTAAGTGACTTGCCCAAAGTAACATATCTAGTAAGTGTCAAGTGTCTGAGGCCAGATTTGAACTCAGGTCCTCCTGACTCCAAGGCCAGTGCTCTATTCATTGTGCCACCTAACTTCCCCAATAAATTTCCTTAAGAGAGCATAACAAAGAGCCAATGATTCAAATTCAAAATAGATTAAAAAGAAGAAAATTGTTTACTACTTTATTGAGAGCAGGGATAGATTATGGAAGAATAGATAGTATTCTAACAAATTATATAAAATGTACCAGGAAAAGGGACTTAATATTAGATGGAATAGGGAAGTAAGAACTGCCCATACAGATCCTCCTGAATCATTTTATCCAGATTTGTCACACCTGCAGGGAGAATAGGAAACTGGTCAACCCCCAGATCAGATTAAAGAAGTACACAGATGGGATTACAGACTCCATATCAGTTTAATCATATACTGGAAAAATGGATCAACCACTGTAACTAGGGCATTAATAGATACTGAAGCAGAGATCTCTTTTATATATGAAAACCCTGATAAATTTAAACATGGAACGCCAATGCAGATTCAGAGTGACAGTGGGTAACATTTTAAGGGTAGTGAAATGAAGAGATATTGTATATTAAACAATGTGGAGTGAATGTATCATATTCCATGTTATCCATGGGCATCTGGGTTGATTATTGAATGGTTGAATGGATTATCAAAAGGACACTTAGGGAAGTTAAGTTCTAATAATTCTTATAAACATTGGGAAGATAATTTATTCACTGCTTTATGTAATTTGAATAAGAGACTGTGGGGAGAAACTGAAGCTCTAGCCAGCATGATGACTCCACATCTCCAAATTGGAAAACAGGAAACACAGGATCCCAAATACTGAGTATTGAATTGTAGGGCAAGATACCCCAGAACCATATCCAGGAATACCTGGTTCAACTGGATATAATTTACATTGTTTGGAACCCTAACCATCTTTTTTTTTTTAAAAGCAATCGGGGCTAAGTAACTTGCTCAAGGTTACACGGCCAGGTGTTTCTGGGTGGGTAATAAGTGTCTGAGCCCGGATTCGATCCACATGTCATCCCGACACTGGAGCCAGTGCTTTTACTCACTGTGCTACCTGGCCGCCCCTCTAACCATCTTTTTTTATGGGAAAGTTCACTGAGTTCCAAATGAAGGTAACAGTCATATGGAGCCCATTGTGGAAGGAGCTTGCCCAACCAAAAAAGAGTGGGAGGAATTTGCCTAGGGGAACTTGTTTGTGGGGAGACCTAACAGAAAGAATGCTAATGAACTCTGTGCAACAAAATTTTGACATAATTTTCCATAAGCCCTCACATCTTGGGCAGATCTTGGCCTTGGGCAGATCTACAAACACTGTGTATTGTTCCTGTTCTGTTCCTGGCATTTCTCCTGGACTCGTCAGGCAGCAAACATCATATCAAACATTTCTCAGCCCTTTCTTAAGACACACTGACTCTAAGGTAAATGACCATCTTCCAGATGAAGGATCAGCCTTTTAAGGAGGACTCTGGTGAGAATTTTGTCTGCAATGACTAAGAGGGAGACGGTCACCTCCCAGTTATAAAGAAGCACCATGGATGCCAGAGAACAACTTCCCAAAAGGTACCTGTGCAGGTGAGGGATCGACAAGGAAGCTGATGGAATTCATTGTAAGCAGCCTGTTACCTGGTCCTCCAAATGGCAGGACTATTGGGATATTAAACATATCCTTTTGACTTCTTATACATTGAAGAATGATTCTTGGAATAAATCCTGCTGGTAGATTCCTTTGTCTATTAGAAAATAGACTTATTAGAGGATATTGGATACAATGGTGTTTCCCCAGTTGTTCAATTTCACTCTAGGTTATGATCTAGGTTATGCACCCCTTCATTGAAGGTCAGAAATGTTCTAATAGCCACAGTTGTGAAAGTGACCCCATCCTTTTCAATATTTCCTATTGGGTTCTCTAACATTCAGGTCATCTATGTTCTTTTTTTCTCTCCTGTGCCCATTTTGACCTCATCATGGTGTGTGGTATTGGTTTGAAACTCATATCTGCTAAGCCTCTTTCCAGGTTTTGCTGCAGTTTTTATCAAATAAAAAGTTGTTCTTCATGCAACTAATGTTCTTGGGTTCATAGAATCCTTTGTAGAGTTGAGCTCGTTCTCATCTGTCCTCTTCTTGTCTGTTCCACCATTCTGCTTTTTCTTTTCTCATCAGTGTTAAGTAGTTTGATGGGGGATAATTTATAACAAATTGTGGAATGGGGGAAATCATAGAAGGTAAAAAACCAGTTTGGATCATCAGCAGTTAAAAAGCTTTTGCAGAAGCAAATTCATTTCAATCAACCTAACTTCTCTCTAGCCTATCCTGTGAGAAAGTAATTGATCACTTTCAGATCTGGGAAGAGACACTGACCCAGAATTAAGAATTTGATAACTTTCTTACCCTGGCCATTTGTTTAATTTTCAATTTCATATTTCTGTGACCATACCTGTTGCTTTCTTTTATTCTTGGAGTCCCTCTCCTCAGAGTCCTTACCTCCAAATGACTTCCATTTCCTTCTTATGCTGCTCAAGCCATTCTCCTGTCTTCCTCCTCCTCTTCCCACAATGGTCTCTGACAGAAGTCACTGTCACAAATATTGAACATGGACTACCCCAAACTTGTGATGGTTTGAGAAGCCCTCCCTATGTGCCCAACAAAGTGCATGGGTCTTTCTTTGACTGTGACTCATGGTTCCTGGCTGAGCCAGACTGTGTTTGATGTTTCAGCATCTGTTGACATTCATGGATGTGACTTGGGATGTTACATTGGAAGAATGGAGATACTTGAACTCTGTATGGGGACACTTTCCTCCCTTCACTAGGGTGATTCTACAAAGGCACTGTGTCTACTGGTTTTGATGAACCTCTGTTTCTTTTCTCTTTTAAAATATTTGTTAGAAGAGAAGGCTTGCTGGCTTACTTGGCAAAGGAGGTAGGCTAAAATTCATGTCATGTAATGACAAAAACCATCATTATGCAGAACGAAAATTATCACTCACATTTATGGCCCTTGAAGGCTGACAAAGAGCTTTAGATACATTATCTCAGGATCCTCACAACTATCCTGCAAAGGAGGGGCTGTTACTCTACAGGTGGGGAAACTGAGGCTCAGGGCAATTATGTGCCCAGTCGCACAGCTGATGTCCAGAGCAGGATTAGGATGCAAGTCCTCATGGCTTCCAAGTATGACACTAAATGAACTACACCATAATGTTACAGTCCAGTAAAAAAAAACACACACACACATTTACCCTATGATATTGCTGTGAAACAATAATATTTTAGCCAGCATTTATATGGCATCTTAAAGTTTGCAGAGTGATTTACAAATATGAGCTCATCTGATTCTCAAAACAACCCTGGGAGGGAGGGGCTGTTATGGTCCTCATTTACAGATGAGAAAATTGAGGCAGAAGGAGGTTCAGTGCCTTGTCTAGGGTCACCCAGATACTGAATGTCTTATGCAGTATTTGGACGTGGGTCTTCCTGAGTCCAGACCCAGCACTATGTCTCGTGTCTCCCATCTGTCTTTTTTTATGGGAAAGTTCACTGACTTCCAAATGGAGGTAACAGTAACAAAAGCCCTAGCTAGGGGCACCCTGTCAGTTTCCAAATGGGTACTGGAGGTCTTCCACCTGAAGGCAGAGGGAGGGTTTTAGGAGGCTGGAGGGGAGGAGAGGCAGTTGGATGTCCAGTTGGAAGGAATAGGAAAGTCTGAGGGAAGGGTCTTGTGGGAGTGAGGTGGCTGTAGTCTGAAAAATGTGGGTTGCTATGAGGCAAGGCTAACAGAGGAAGGAGGTAGTGAGAGAGAGGTGGAACAAGAGATAAATGTCCCCTCCCTTCATTCTTTCTGTTTTCCCTTCAAGCCCATGGAGAGGAACATGGAATGTGGACAGCATTTGGGGGCTAAGTATCCTAGCACAATAAGAAAGGTCTCCACTCAGCTTCCTACCCCACCCATCAGCAGAAGGGGACACTGAGTCATGAACCTAAGTGAAGGAAGACATCCTAGGCAAAGATGGATGTGGGAGGGACAGGAGCAAAGGAGAAGTTTCTAGTCACACTTGATAACTCCTATCTCATCAAATCAAAAGCATTTTTTAAGCGATTCTTATGGCCAAACACTAGGTGGACAAAATGTCAGGATACCAACATGAGGGAAAAACCAATCTCTGATCTCCCAGATTGAAAAGGTGAAGACAATAAATAAGAGGGAGCTGAAAGGGGGGAGGGGCATTGCATTTCCAGCCCTAACTTGACCTTTTCTCATACTTTCTTCACAGCAACCCTCTGAGGACAGGGCTGCACATCTCACTATTCCCATTTTACAGGTGAGGAAATTGGGACTCACAAAGGTTGTTACTTGCCAAGGATTAGGACTGGAACTCAGGCCTTCTAGCTCAACACCTAAAACTGTGGGGTCCTATTCCAAGCTGCTTCTTTAAACTCTAAAGACCATCTGAGAGGGAAAAATGCTACACCAGGGCTCAAAAAGAACTGAGTTTCATTTCTACCTCCCAAACTTCCTGAATGTGTGACCATTGTGTCAATAAGCCTCAGTTTCTCTTTTGTAAAATGGGGCCAGCAGTCCCTGTAGTACTTCCTTTTCAAGGCTGTTGTGATCCCCAAAGGAGGTTATGTGGGTAAAATGCTTTGAGAACCTTAAAACACCACAGAAATGGGGGCAGCCAGGTAGCACAGCGAGTAAGAGCACTGGCTCCAGTGTTGAGAAGACCTGGAGATCGAATCCCGGACTCAGACACTTGAGCAAGTTACTTAACCCCAATTGCTTAAAAAAAAAAAAAAAACAACAACACCACAGAAATGGAAACTCTTCTGACCACCTGTGTGTTTCCAGCATGGTACCTATAAACACAGAAATAAGCCAGGAGAAACAAATACAAGGTAGATGAGTGACTAATGCCTTTAGGACAGAAGAAATTGTTTTTGAGGTGACTTTCCTCATCTAAGCCATGTATGAATCAGGAGCAAATGTTGATCTATTGTACAAGATGCTGGCTTTATTTTCTGCTAGACTACTTTCCAGTGTTTTCAGCACTTTGTAGAGGTTAGTATGTCCTGGCCCCATAGTAGAGGTCTGTAGATTGAACACATGGTTATTCCACTCATCTTCTTTTGTTTACTACATGCCTGAACTCTTCCATTTCTCAAGATCTTTATTTTTAAGTAGGACAAAGAGTCTGGATGACTATAGCTTTCTGTAAGTTTCAGATATGCTCCCGCTAGGCATCCTTACTAGAACATTGGAAGAGGCTGTGGAAAGAAACAAATGAGTGTACTTGTAACGAGAACATATATTTAGAGTTAGAAAGGATTATGTTAGGCACATAGGCCAATCTCATTTTAGAGATGAGTAAGGTGAGGCTCAGAGAGGTTATTCCTTGTCCAGAGTGACAGAGCTAGAGAGTACTTGAGTCAGGATTTAAACCCAAATCTTCCTGATTCCAAATCCAGAGCTCTGTGCTTTAGAACTATTGTTTTCATCAACACAGTTCAGAACGTCAATTTGAATTAACAGAAAAGTGTCTCAACTGTCCAGAGGTTTAAGCATACTGACTTAGGACTCAGGAAAAAAAAAGTCATTGAAAAAGTGAGCATTTCCATAGTGATTTAAAGACTTGTAAGGAGTTTGACAAGTAGTGTCTCATGTGTAGGTCACATCAATCCTGGGAGGTAGATGCTATTATTATCTCCATTTTATGGAGGGGAAAACTCAGGCAAGAATAGTTTAAGTGACTTGCTGAGTGTCATTCAGCTAATAAATTTCAGAGAACTGAGGACTTGTGGCTGCAAACACAGCACTCTATCCCCTGTGTTACCTAACTGCTTAAAGCAGTAGAGAAACAGATGTTCAACAGATATAAAAATATTTACATGAAGAATATAGTACCAATTAATTTGAGAATTGCTGAAGAAGGTACAGTATATGAATGTCATGAAATAATGAGGAGTACTGAAAAACATCACAATTTTCAAGAAAAATCCATTTCATTTAAGGACTTTATGTACAGCATAAAATCTGGAATGTCTAAAGAGGTCTTATATTGGGAGATCTAATGAAGTCTGTGCTACATCAAGACGCCTTCTCTTATCAATCAGATCCAAACGTTTTTTCTCTAACTCTAGGTGAAAAAAGCCCTTTCCACAATTATTGCTTTTATACATCTTCATTCCAATATCAATATTCTGTTATCTAGTGATCTTGCTCTTTGAGAGAAAGCATGTTCCCTTTGAGAACACTGCTCAGTCTTCTCTCCAATATGAATCCTCTTGTGTAAAGTAAGAGAAGAACTCTGGCTAAAGGCCTTTCAACAGGGAGTCCATATAGAGATTCTCAAAACGACTTTACTGCTGAACTAGTTCTCTAGTCCATTTGAATGCCTTTCTTTATTCATGAGTGATAAGATTCCTGTCTAGAATGAATTCTCTCATGGGAAATAAGGGATGAATTGCCTGAAGGGCTTTACAATATTATATTCCCAAAGTTTCTTTCCAGTGTGGATTATCTTATGTCCAATAACAGTGATAAGTAAAAACTCTGCCACATTCATAAAGTTTATCTGTGTTGTGTATTCTTTGATGTTTAGCAAGGTAGGAGCTCTGTCTGAAAGACTTTCCACATTGATTACATTCGTAAGGCTTCTCTACACTGGATTCGCTGGTGTTCAGCAAGATTGGAATTAAATCAGAAAACTTCACACTGATTATGTTCATAAGTTTTCTCTTTTTCTGAATGGATTCTGTTATCAATGGAAACAACATTGGAATTCCATTGGAAAGCCTTTCTGCACTCATTACATTCATAAGGTTTCATTCCAGTATGAACTCTCTGAGGTTTGCAAATTACTTGTTCTGTTGCAAAGTTTTTCCATGTTGATTGCATTTACAAGATTTCTTTCCAGTGTGAATTCTCTCATATAGAATAAGGTAAAAGTGTTTACCAAATGCTTTACCAAATTTCTGACACTGATGAGATTTTCTCCTTTGAATTCCTTGATGTCAAGGAAGATTAGAGAATCATTCATAATGATTCTCTCTAGTGTGGATTTGCTGATGTTTATCAAGAGTAGAGCTGCATCAAGAGTGAAAGGAACTGAGTTTTTATTTAAGTAGATGTTAAAAATTGTTCTTACATGTAATTGGGTAAAGTAAAATTTGAAAAAAGAAAGGAGTTTCATCTGAAGGCCCTTTGTACACTCATTATTTCAAAAGGTTTCTCTCCAGTGGGAATTTTCCAATGACCAATAAGGATTGGTCTATAACAGAAATTTTTCCCACATAGCTTCTCTCTAGTATGAATCTTTTTATGCCTAACAAGATCTGAGTTCCAATGACAAATGTTTCCACACTGATTGCATGTATGCATTTTCATCTCACTATTGAAATCTAGAATGGGAAGGAAGAGAAGATAATGCAGTTGTACCTTCATTACATTCATAATGTTTCTTTTGAGAGCAAATTTTCTGATGGTTAATAATCAGAGTTCATGCTGAAGGGCTTTCTTCCTTCATTACATATACTTTTATAAATTTGAATTTCAGTTGGTTTTGCTGGGACTGAATAACATCTACCTGTGCAATAAAGCATTTTCTAAATTTACTGGAAACAGTTATTCCTTGAGGTCATGTTCTTGCACTGATTTAAAACTGAATATTGTGTCAATTTCTTTCCAACTTTATCAAATTTCAGGGATTCTTTGGATTTTTATCTACCTTGCTACCAGAGACAGATATTTCTCACAAACTGAAGTCAGAAGGGCCATCACTCATGAATCTAAGGTAGCAGGATTCTTTCACAGAAATGCTCAGTTTTCAGTAGTCTAATTCACTTCAGATATAGTCCCTGCATCTGAAGAAACAAACAAACAAATATAAATGAACACACACAAATGTATATCCTCCATCCTCTGGTAGCAGGAAGGAAACTGATTTTTTTCCCTTTCATTTCACTAGTCACAAAGAAGAATTTTCAAACCTAAAGAGGCGGAATCAATCATTTGAAAAAGTCAAGAGCTCACATCAGAAGGATGATTTAATTTATAAAGTTTCATGTATAATAACACTGGATCTTCACAACAGATCTATGACACAGTCAGGGCAGGATTCTCATGATATTTTACAATTCAGGCTATCAGCTCAGGATGGCAGAGTGAGAGATCCAAGATCATTCAAACAAAGGAACAAAGAGAGAAATCCTTACCTTCCTTGCAGCAATCACCAGACCCCATAGAACATCTCTGGGGTCATCATGACCTTCATATCCTGGCTTCACACCTCATTCCACTGAGTACAGAATGGCTGAGTGACCTGAACCAAATATTTGCAGCTGGAACCAGGACTTAAAGCCTGTGAGTAGGGTAGGGGAGCTCCTTACACAGTACAAGAGGGCTTTTCTCCATTGAACTTTCAATAATTTCTTCAAATACCTATTTCATTATACCTTTTATTTTGTCAGTCAGGTAATTTTCCTGCTTTTCTGTACTAATAAGCTCTGGTGCATTATCACATGGTACTTTTAAAATTTCTTCTGATAAGATGAGAAATGGGTTTACTCTTTTGAACTGTCATGTAATAATATACACCAATAATTTTCAGTGCGGTATTCAATTTTTTCTCTTATTCTATCAAGACCAATTGATATTTTGTCATTTGCTGGACATATACACAATGTTCATATGATTTGTCTATCTATGAAATCACTATATATAATAATTTCCCTGAACCTTTTTAATATTATTTTCTTCGTTTGACAGATCTGAGACCACAACATGACTAGCAGCCACTTTTTTATCTTCCTGAGATAGAATAGATTGTTTTGAGCAATTACTTCTTTAGGATACCTTTTACCCATGTATTTTTTTAATGCTTTATTAACTTCTGATTTACATCCTTCGTTTCTGCCAGATTTTGAGTTACAAATTTTCTCCCTGATTTTCCCCTACCCACCGCCCCAAAATAGCAGTCCCACAGGATATCCCCTTCTCCAATCTGCTCTCTCCCATATCCCTTTCTACTTCTCCAGTGGAACTCTATGCCTCAGTACCTGTACATCTTATTTCCCAATTACATGTAAGATGGTAATAATAATAGTATACATATATATATATATATACACACACACATATATTTAAATATTTGATTTTAAAACTTTCAATTCCAGATTCATTCCCTTCCTTCCTTGTCACCCACCCTTACTGGGAAGATGCACAGTTCAGTATAGGTTGTACATGTGTGGCTAATGCAAAACAATAACATAGTAGATATTTTGTAAAAGACTAACTATATTTCCCTCCCTCCTATCCCACCTCCCACTTGTTCTATTCTCTACTTTGATCCGGTCTATTTTCAAAAGTGAGTGCTTCCAACTTCCCTCCCCCCCAGCCTACCCTCCCTTCTATCATCCCCCCTCTCATTCCCTTCCCCCCCTATTCTCCTGGAGGGTAAGATACCCTATTTAGTTTGTATTTCACTCCCTCCTCAAGCCAAATTCAATGGGAATAAGGTTGACCCATTCCCTTTTGCCTTTCTATTCTTCCCCTCCATTGTAACCATTTTCCCTTGCCTCTTCTGTATGAGATAGTTACTCCAATCTCTCTCTCCCCATCTCCTCTCATTATATTCCTCTCACCTCTTAATTTCACCTTTTAAGTATCATTCCTTCCTGTTAAATTGGTCCTGTGCCCTCTATCTATGCATACCTGTAAACATATACACACACATTCACATATGTATTCATATGCCCATATACCCTCATATATAGACAAATATATGTGTATATATATATTTCTAATCCCTTCAACTACTGAGAAAAGTTTCATAAATTACAATTATCATTTTTCCATGTAGGAATGTTAATAGTTCAACTTTGATAAGTTCCTTATGATTTCTTTTCCCTGTTTACCTTCTCATGCTTCTCTTGCTTCTTGTATCTGAATGTCAAATTTTCTATTCAACTCTGTTTTTTTTCAGCAAGAATGCTTGAAAGTCCTCTATTCCACTGAATGACCATATTTTCCCCTGAAACATGATACTCAGTTTTGCTGGGTAGGTGACTCTTGGTCCTAATCCCAGCTCCTTTGCCCTCCAGAATATCGTATTCCAAGCCCTTCGATCCCTCAGTGTAGAAGCTGCCAGATCCTGGGTTATCCTGATTGTGTTTCCACAATATTCAAATTGTTTCTTCCTTGCTGCTTGTAATATTCTCTCCTTAATCTGGGAATTCCGGAAACTGGCTATAATATTCCTAGAAGTTTTCTTTTTGGGATCTTTTTCAGGAGGTGATCGGTGGATTCTTTCAACCTCTATTTTGCCCTCTGGTACTAAAACATCAGGGCAGTTTTCTTTGAGAACTTCCTGGAGGATGATTTCTAAGTTCTTACTTTGGTTATGGCTTTCAGGCAGTCCAATAATTTTTAAATTATCTCTCCTGGATCTAATTTCCAGGTCAGTGGTTTTTCCCATGAGATATTTCACATTGCCTTCTATTCTTTCGTTTGTTTGGATGTGTTTAACAGCATCTTGATTTCTCATAAAGTCATTAGCTTCCATTTGCTCCAGTCTAATTCTGAAGCAATGATTTTCCTCATTGAGTTTTTGAGATTCTTTTTCCATCTGGCAAATTCAGCTTTTTAAGGCATTCTTCTCCTCATTGCCTTTTTGGGCCTCCTTTGCCATTTGAGTCAGTCTGCTTTTTAAGGTATTATTTTCCTCAGTCAGGCTGTTGACTCATTTCATAATTTTCTTGCATTGTTCTCATTTCTCTTCCCAATTTTTTCTTCCACTTCTCTTATTTAGTTTTCAAAATCTTTCTTAAGGTCCTCTATGGCCTGTAACCAGCTTGTATTTTCCTTTGAAGCTTTTGGTGCAGGAGTTCTGACTTCACTGTTTTCCTCCTGTTCCATGCTTTGCTCCTTTTTGTCCCCAAAATAGGAGTGTATTGTTGGAATCTTCTGTCTGCTTTGTTTCCTTTGCCTGCTCATTTTGCCACTCAATTACTTGATTTTTGCCACAGTAGGACTCTGCCCCCAGACAGGGGAGCTTTCGTCCCAAACGCTGGGGTTTTCTCAACTGTGGGAGGTATTAGATGGGTGCCCTCTCTGAGGTCTCCACACGGTCTGGCAAGCTGGACACACACCCCAGAACGTCCACCCTAGACTGAAATCCAGATCCAAGCAGGTTAAAGCAAGAGTGATTACTCCTCAGACTGGTGCTTGGTCCCCCTACACTCTGCAGGCCAAGAGCTGAAGCTGCCATGTGGTGCTGGCTGGCTGTGCCGGGGTCTCAGTAGCTTTTTGCCCTGGGAGTAAAAGCCACACTCTCCCACTTACTGGTCCCAAAGTCCAGACTGCACTGACCTCTCACTTTGTCCTTTGTGTCTATGTGTTGATAAATCTAGAAACGGCCACAGCTGCTGCTGATCTGGAGTCCCTCTGGCCAGTGGCTGGTCAGGCCCGCCCTGGTGTAAGGGTTATGGGATTTAAAGATCTTCCATGCCCCATTGGACGTGCTGACGTAGCAGGAAGGGGCGGAGAAAGAGAAAGTGAAAGCCAGAGAAAGCGAAAGCCAAGCTAGTGTTCCTGCAGTGGCTGGTGGTGGTGGCCACGGCGGCGGCAGCAGCAGAGGCAGCGGCAGCGTGAAGCCCTTTTTGAGTTAGGACTGCTAAGGATTTTCTGCTAAGGACTCCTGCTGAGGACTGCCAGGGGCCGGAGCTGCTGGGAGCGTGCTTCCAGGACGCTGGGTGGTTGCCGTGCGTGGGGAGAGGAGGACCTTTGCCTGAGGTAGCCTGTTCTGTTTTAAAGGCTTGAAAATGTGGGTGCTTTCTACTTTATCTACCTGTGCCAATGTCATAACTACTCTGATGGCTTTCACTTTCTGGTTTTGGGACTCAGTCTTTTGGTATCTTAATAAATTTTCTAGTTTATTTCCCCATATGGCAAGCATGACATATTTTGTGATGGATAATTATATCAGCATATTTGTAATCTCTATAGGCATTGTGAATATGGCATTGCTGATACACCTGGGACTAAAGCCTTGGCGTGGGGCTGGGCTCAGCTCCCAGAGCACTGTGCTGGATTCCTGCCGGACTGCCAGGCTGTCCTCAGCAGGTTAGCTTCTCTGTGTCATTTTGTGGGTTCTGCAGGTCCAAAGTTTGTTTAGAGTCCCCTTTTTACATGGATTGGGGAGGGTGGAAGCCAGAGCTGCTGGAACGTCATGCTTCTACTCTGCCATCTTGGCCTACCCATGTATTTTTAAAAAAATGTATCTTCAGTGACTCCAAAGTATCATGATCAATATATATATCACACTATACAATGATGTTGGTGTTTATGCAGTAATTATGTCAAACTCTATCCACTTCTGACCAAATGAAACAAATTCTGTCAGTTTCTCAATCTGACATCAAATTGTTTTCAAACTTCCAGAGAGCTAGGACATACAATTGCAAATTAATTCCCAGTGGATGGCCAAAGCTATGCACAAATCTTCATTGCTTTTCTGTATACTGCATCAAAGTAGTCACTGCATTCCAAGGGTACTTTATACTCTCATGTCACCAGGGCTGTAGTTGCCACATCAATATGCTATGTTTGTAATTCTTTCATTGCACAAAGCAGACTCTTTGAAAAACATTATTGGTAGTCATATGCCTTAAACCATCATGAAACCATCATGGGCCTCCCCCACCCCCTACATTCTTCAAAAACAGTTTTTACATTACCTTTCATTGAAGTGGCAAGGCTACTTTCTGATTTGAACTTATTTTCTATTTGTTACTATTCTTTGATGTGGGAGATTTTCAAGGGAACTGTTTGGTAACACAAGTCAGTCCTTTCCTTAGTTTCTGTGAGTGTAACCAGTGTTTCTGTCGTAGAAAGAAGGAAACAATGTCTGATGAATTGTTCCCTTCCAAAGGTGGTTGTATTCTGTCAACCAAGTAAAGCCCACCCATCAAAATGCAGGGAAGCCCAAGCTAGGTTGAAACAAGAAAAGTTTTATTAGGAAGAAAATCAGAGCCTAATGCCATACAAAAACTCAATAGCCCAGGAGAGGCAGGGAGATTTGTGCATGAAAAATGCAGGAGAAGTTCAGGGGGGTGTTGGGGAAAAGGATTGATAATCTTTCCCAGGATCAGGTGAACATAGAAGCAGTATGTTTAGCGGAACAGTTGACTACAAGGCTGGTTTGAGGTAGTTTGGAGGGAGTGTGTTTGTACAACTCAATGTGGTCAGCCAGTGAACATCAGAAAAGGCATCTGGAAGTGAGAAGACTATGGCTCATTACTGGCTCCTTCCATCAAACACACTTACTCTGTGCCTGGTAAGGTAAGTCATGGAAAATTGACATATTGATCTCTGGGGAACTTCTCAGCAGGCAAGTTCAAACTCAGTTCCACCCTGCTTGGTTGGCCTCCTTCATCCAGGTGTGGGAGAATTAAGTGGAAGGGAGGGCCGAAGGGCCAAAGTTCATTTTACCCAGCCTGAGTTATGTCTGTGTTCAGGGCTGCTACCCCTGCCCTAATAATGCAGAGATGTCTCCAAGGAGACACTCCTTCCTTTGAGGTTGGGGATCTGATCTCTCATATACCCCAATGCCAGATTGAATCAGATTTAGGACTCCCAAGAGAGATCGCAGTTACTCTTCTGTGCCTGCTCCCTCCCCACTTACTCAGGCCCTTTTCTGCCTAACAAAATAAAGAATTAGAATCATTCACATTTATACTCCACATTAAAACTTCTCAATCACCTTTCAACAAAACACTATCACCTCACATCTGGACTATTACAATAGCTGCTGGGGGAATAGGGTCTGCCTGCCTCAAGTCTCTCCCTATTGCAGTTCAGGCTGAAAGTCATTTTTCTGAAGTGCAGGTCTGACCATGTCATCTCCCTCTACTCCACAAACTCCAGTGACTCCTTACTGTTTCCAAGAAGCAAGTACAAAATTCTCTGCTTGGAATTCAAAGCTTGGCATAACTTAGCTCACTCCTACCTTTCCAGTGTTGTTACACCTTTCTCCCCCACATATCTTCTTTGATCCAATGACACTGGTCCTCTGAATGTTTCATTGACAAGACCCTCCATCTTTCAGTTCCAAGCATTTTCTCTGGCTATCCCCCATTCCTGAAACACTCTCCAACCTCTGCTGTGACCACTGACCTTCAGCTCCCTTTAAGTCCCAGCTAAAATCTTGCCTTTGGCAGCAAGTCTCCTCCAAGCCCTCTTTTTAAAATTTTATTTTTTATTTTTAAGCAATCAGGGTTAAGTAACTTGCTCAAGGTTACACGGCCAGTTATTTCTGGGTGTGGTGCTGAGTATCTGAGCCCGGATTTGATCCAGGTCATCCCAACACTGGAGCCGGTGCTCTTACTCGCTGAGCCACCTGGCCGCCCCTAAGCAATTGGGGTTAAGTAACTTGCTCAAGGTTACACGGCCAGGTGTTTCTGGGTGGGTGCTAAGTGTCTGAGCCCAGGATTCGATCTCCAAGTCATCCTGACACTGGAGCTGGTGCTCTTACTCGCTGTGCTACCTGGCCAACCCCCCTCCAAGCCCTCTTAATCCCAGGGTCTTAACTTGGCTAATTATGCTCCATCTATCCTGTATATAGCCTACTGTGTACATATTTGTAGATTATCTCCCATTAATTAATTAAAAAAAAAAAGTAAGCTCCCAGTGGGCAGGGACTGTTATTTGCCAGCTTTTGTATTTCCAGTTCTTAGCATAGGTTCCTGACACATTGTGGATGTTCTGGTGTTCAGTCCTGTCTGACACTTCCAAGGGACATTTGCCAGGGGCAATATGAGCAACTGCTATGAATATGTGTGTATATATATATTTGAGGATCAAATCACAAGGAATAATACATTCTTCACTCAAAACTAAACCAGCATAGCATTTATTAGGACAAGACAAAACATCATTATAGAAATATAGAAAAACAAAGCTCAACAGAAATATTTACACACATCATCAGTCCCAGGAGCACTGACATCCAAATTCTTATTCATGACCGGGAGGCTCCTTGGTAATCGCTACTTAAGAGTCCCTAATACAAGAAATCAAAAAGTAAACATCCTTGCCTTAAATGACACCCCCAAGGCAAAAACCCCTCATGAGAAAGCCCCCCACCTTCAAGGCAATATCAACCTTTCTATTATATACAGACTCTGCACCTGGTTGGCTTACTGCTAAGAGGTGTGAAATCCCACTTGACTCAGTGGTCATTGGCTCTGTGTGACTCAGGATGGGATGTGCCACAGTTGTGACCTGGGCCAAAGTTCAAAGGAGCAGGACATCCATGACTGATACAGTAAAATACATGTGTACCTTTAGATCTGGGAACACAGCCCCGGTTACAAGGAGGAAAAGGAAAAACATGCAGTCACAGGCATATTAATGCATGGGAAGATCTCTTCCGTTAACTCTTCATGTCTTATTTGGCATCTTGTTTGATGACCTTGCTGACCTACACTGGCATATGGAAACATCTGATTAACTAGTCTCACTTCGTCCACAGACAGTAGTTACATTCATATGATAATCATTTGTCTTTGATCATTTCCCCATTTCCTGTTTTTAAAAAGGCCCACTAGCTTAAAACAATATCAACAGATCTCAAATAAAAGAGTACATTTTACAACATACACTGCAATTGGTTGAAGAAAAGGGGTTTCCTCTGTAGTATTAAGAAATGTAGGCAAATCTCCCCTGGGTAAGATCTGGGACTCTCTGTCTCTGTGTCTCTCTCTCTTTCTGTCTCCCTCTCTTTATCTCACTTGAGCTACTCATGTCTTAGCCAACTGACTTTCCTATGAGACTACTGAGGAGGGATGGCAAACAAAGAGGATTTCAGTGAAAAAACATTACATGTATAGGGTTTTATGCACATGATAAAATCTGGGGATGTTTAACGAGGTCTCTTTTTTTGAGTCTGTGCTGCACCAAGAGGGCTTGACTTGGTAATTACATCCCTAACTTTTATATCCAGCACAATTTCACCAAAGTACAGTGAAGTAGGAACTCTGGGGGAAGCCCTGCCCACATCCATTGCCTTTATCCACCTTCATTCCAGTACAAATAAGGTTGTCTACTGACCACCCTCCTCCAGAGAAAAGCAAGACTTCTCTCCATAGCGAAGCCTCTGATAGTAAGAGATGATCCTTAGCTGAGCCTTCCCACACTGAGGCCACAGGGACCTGCTCCTCAGAATGGTTTCTCTAATCCCGAACAAGCTCTGAACTCCATGTAAATGCCTTTCCTTCTTCATGACAACAATCAGATTTCTATCTAATATGAATTATAAGATGGAAAATAAGATGATTATTACCTGAAGGCATCAGTACCTTGATTATATTCATAAATTGTCTCAAATATGGAACCTTTTTTATGCTGAGTGGCAATTTAAAAACTCTGTCAAGTTCATCAAATTCATGAGGTTTATCTCCAGTGTGGAATCTGACATTTAGCAAAATTGGAGCTCAGTGTGAAATCATTCCACATTGATTAGAATCATAAGGTTTCTCTCCAGTATGGATTCTCTGATGTTTTGCAAGACTGGAGTTCTGTGTGAAAGTCCTTCCACACTGATTGCATTCAAAAGGCTTCTCTCCAGTGTGGATTCTTTGATGTTCAGCAAGATATTGCCTCATTATGAAAGCCTTTCCACAGTGATTACATTCAAAAGGTTTCTCTCCAGTGTGGATTTTCTGATGTTTACCCAGACTAGCGCTCTGTGTGAATGCCTTTCCACACTGATTACATTCAAAAGGCTTCTCTCCAGTGTGGATTCTC
>NW_027186289.1:1625498-1733239 GCF_028583685.1 Petaurus breviceps papuanus | reverse complement strand
CTGATTACATTCAAAAGGCTTCTCTCCAGTGTGGATTCTCTGATGTTCAGCAAGACTCTGCCTCACTATAAAAGCCTTTCCACATTGATTACATTCAAAAGGTTTCTCTCCACTGTGATTTCTCTGATGTGCAGCAAGATTGCCTCGGTATGTGAAAGCCTTTCCACATTGATTGCATTCATAAGGTTTCTCACCAGTGTGGATTCTATGATGGGCAGCAAGATGGCACTTCTGTGTGAAAGCCTTTCCACAGTGATTACATTCAAAAGGTTTTTCTCCACTGTGGATTCTATGATGGGCAGCAAGATGGGAGCTTGTTCTGAAAGTCTTTCCACATTGATTACATTCAAAAGGTTTCTCTCCACTGTGGATTCTCTGATGGGCAACAAGTTTCTGCCTTGTTGTGAAAGCCTTTCCACATAGATTACATCCATACGGCTTCTCTCCCGTGTGGATTCTCTTATGTTCAGCAAGACTCTGCCTCATTATGAAAGCCTTTCCACATCGATTACATTCATAAGGTCTCTCTCCAGTGTGGATTCTCTGATGTGCAGAAAGATTGCTCCTGTTTGTGAAAGCCTTTCCACAGCAATTACATTCATAAGGTTTCTCTCCAGTGTGGATTCTATGATGGGCAGCAAGATGGTACCTCTCTAGGAAAGTCTTTCCACACTGATTACATTTAAAAGGTTTCTCTCCACTGTGGATTCTCTGATGGGCAGCAAGATGGAAGTTCATTCTGAAACTTTTCCCACATTGATTACATTCAAAAGGTTTCTCTCCACTGTGAATTCTCTGATGTGCAGCAAGAATCTGCCTGCTTGTGAAACCCTTCCCACATTGATTACATTCATAAGGTTTTTCTCCACTGTGGATTCTCTGATGTGCAACAAGCTGGGAGCTGGTTCTGAAAGTCTTTCCACATTGATTACATTCAAAAGGTTTCTCTCCACTGTGGATTCTCTGATGGGCAGCAAGGTGGGAGCTCTTTCTGAAAGCCTTTCCACACTGATTACATTCATAAGGCTTCTCTCCAGTGTGGACTCTCTTGTGGGCAGCAAGATGGGAGCTCTTTCTAAAAGTCTTTCCACAGTGACTACATTCAAAAGGTTTCTCTCCAGTATGGATTCTCTGATGGACAGCAAGATAGGAGCCCTTTCTGAAAGTCTTTCCACATTGATTACATTCAAAAACTTTATCTCCCATGTGGATTCTCTGATAGCCAATAAGGAAAGATTTATAGCAGATAGCATTCTCACATTCATAAAACTTCTCCTCAGTATGAATCTTATGAGTCCTATCAAGATCTGAGTTGCAACCAAAGGCCTTCTCACACTGAGGACTAGCATATCTTTTCACTCCAGGCTGAAATCTAGGCAGGCAAGGAAGAGTTGAGTGATGGGATGAGGCTGTTTCACATTCATTATATTCACCGGGCTCCTCTCTAATGGGAATTTGCTGATGAGGAATGAGCTTAAAGTTCTGACTTTTAGTATTTACAGAAAGACTTTCTCCGGTATCACTTTTCTGATCTCTCATGAGATCTGAACTCCAGTTCCAGGCCATTTCCCATTGATTACCTGGATACACTGTCATTTCAGGAGCCTTCTCATTGGACTGAAAAAGCCCTACTTGTTCAACAAAGCTTGTGCTATATTCACTATCCTGAAGACAGTCATTCCCTGAGGTCATTTCCTTATAATGATTTGCAACAGAAGACTGTCTGAATCTCTTTCCAATTTCATCAATTTCACAGTCACTCTTTGGATTTCTCTCTACCTTGATATTAGAGTCATGGATTTCTCTCAACATGAAGTCCCAGGGACCATCACTCATGAATCTCTGTAGGTCATGTTTTTCCAAAAAAATTCCAAGATTTCTAGTCACTTCATTTACTTCAAACTTGGTCTCTACATCTGAAGAAAACAAACAATTAAATAAATATACACCAAAAGATATACACACATAAGTATATGTAATAGCAATGATTAATTGGGACTTATGTGGTTCATTACCTTCTCATCAATCTAAATGCAACAAAACTTTAGGTACTCTCAGAGCAAATATTGGCATAGAATAAATGGCATCATAGTAAGAAGAAGAAACAGGCAGGCTGACAAGAGTGACAAAGGAGGTGTACACCCCAGAGGGCTGGACCTATCAGAGACTCATTCACTCCAAGCTAAACATTCACTTTCAACAAAAGCAGCAGCCCTACAAGGCAAGATGGCTCCCAGATTCAATGCCAACAGATTAGAGGGATTCTCCATGGGAGAACAGTTTGTCACTAACTTGGAGAGAAAACTGAGCCAACACAGGGTTTGCAGCATTCCAGCAGAAAAGAAGTGAGGAGCCTTCAGAGATCTGTTGTAGAACACCTCATTTACTCATCTGGGCCATAACACTTATAAACGTCATTGATGAAAATGATGAGGACACGTAAAACATATTAAAGAAAGAATGAAAACTCTGTAGGGTCTGCCGGTCCCTGGGTTCGTTTCCACAGCTGCACTCCCAGGAATTATATACTTTGAAAACTATTCCACAAATTGTCACGAAACCACGTTTTTACCATATCGGGTAGTAAGCGCGCCTTAGAGAAACTGACCATTTGGCCCCTAATAGGGCTGCTTATAGCCCATCACGGGTTTTCAGTGGCGCTTACATCATGTGGATTCACGTGCCATTGAAATAAACTATTTCTACCTCTTTGACAAATTAATTTAAAAAATTTTTTTTGAATTTATGTAATGAAAAAAGCATTTCAGTAACATAGTTATATAAAAAAGATCATTGTACATGAAACTGCTAGTCTACTCTGGACAGCTTCCTATTCCTTTTGAATTGGGAACAGAATGATCATGTCAATGTCTTGTTTTTTCTCCCTTCCCTCAGAGCTGGCCACCGTTACATACAAATAGGTGTGAATGTGTGTGTGTGTGTTTGTGTGTATAGTTTCAGACACACTGCTTTCCAGTTTTCCCAACAATATTTTACTAAATAAATGAATTCTTATCCCAAAATATCAAGTCTCTGCACTTCCAAATACAAGCTTATTATGTTTACTTGCCAGTGTAGGCATACATTCTTCTGTTGCTCTGTTTTTCCATTTCTTACCCAGTACCAGAGAGTTTTGATACTTACTGTATTACAATAGAGCATAAGATCTGGTACTGTTAAACCTCTGTCCTTGACATTTTTTTCCATTATTTCCTTTGATATACATTCTTGACTTTTGGTTTTCCCAAATGAATTTTCTTACTATTTTATCTAATTGAGTAAAAAATAATTTTGGTAATTTTATTGGAATGGTATTGAATATATAAATCAGTCTGGATAAAATCGTCATTTTTATTACATTAGTCCTGCCTACCCATGAGTGATGAAAGGTTCCCCAATTATCTAAACCTCATTTTATTTGTTTATAAAGGTTTTTACAATTTGTTTTATATAGTTCCTGTTTTTGTTTTGGCAGTTGGGCTCCCGGATAGTTTATACTGTCTGGAGTTTGAGGCAATTTGTTTTCTTCCTTTAAGGGGATTCTTGGAGAGCCAAGTATTTCCTGTCCTATGATGCCACCTTGCCAGAATTCCCTCCCATTCTTTTTAGTATCACATTTTCAGTGAAGTTGTTAGACACCTTCACAGAGGAGATATGGCATCAAGGTATGACATGAATTTGCTAGAAAAGTTGACAAGCCAAGACCAAAGTGGATGTAGGGTTGGTGTACACAGAAGACTGTGCACTCAATATAGTTTCGAGGCTGAGATATGCCAATATGGATCCATTCTCTGCCACTTGTGCTAATTTTGCCTGACAATTAATATCAAGAAAAGAAAGGAAATGGTCCTTACCCAGGGACAGCAGGTTCTGGACATTCTCCAGCATGACCTCCTTGTACAGCTCTTTCTGAGAAGGGTCCAAGAGGCCCCACTCCTCCTCGGTGAAGTCCACAGCCACATCCTGGAATGTCACCAACTCCTAAACCATCAAGTCACATGATTTAGAGCTGAAAGAGAGACTCCAGAATTCAACTAGTCCAACCCTCATCAGCTTAGAAGAGGAAACTGAATGAAGAGAAGGGATTTTCCTACAGCTCATATAACCTTTGTGAGTGTTATAGTCAAAACTTGAAATCAGTTATTAAGATCTCAATGGAATATTGCATTGGAGAAAAGCATTTTGCATTTGAAGTGAGAATCATGATGGAAAAATAAAAGCTAGAAAAATGTCTTACTAGACAATGCTTTTCCTGATGGAATTAGGAACAAGATATGTGCTCTATGAGTGATGCACAAGGATCTGTGGAGGAGATAGGGAGGTCATGTGTCCTAAGTGACATATTAAGAATATTCCATGAAAAGAATTCTAAGGAGAGATTTCTCACAATTTGACCTCAACTGAGTGTTATGAAACCATTTGCAGCCAAGTGCAGAAGAGTTCTCTATTTTTATACTGAGTGTTGAGATGACCCTGGGTATGATGAGTCATACTCAGACATCTGTTTTGCTTTACGATTGCTTTCAATTGTTCATGGAACATTCATTCATCTTAATATTTAATTATAGAGAAATAAGAATAACTATGTGGGGAAAGAAGGCTTCCTTCCTTCATTAAAAATGTAAAATTTTATCAAGTGGGGTTAGAGATTGAACTAATGTATAAGAAAGACATTGACAGTTCATGAAAAATAAATTATTTCAACATTCTGCTACAAGTCTAGAACACTGGGGTGAGGGTTAGGGAATCAAAAGAATAAGTCAAGAGACAGACTGATGGTGATTGGACAAGAAAGTGGCCACTTCTTCACATCCTTGGATTCCAATCTGCTGCATGCAAAACAGGTGTTCAGCCAAAGTGCTTGGGATCTGATCCTTTTCATTTCTAGCAGAATGGTATGACTCCCTGTTTAAGAAGTTGGATTATTGTGCAGCAATTCTCTTTCTTGTAGATTAAAATCTCTTCACATTTTCAGCATTTTGATTTCATAGAAGACTTCTGATTTATCTTGTGTTGATATTTTTTCTTCATGTGTATTATTGAACTTCTGAGCAATTAAAGAATATTTTAGTCTTTTCCTGGTATTTTTTAGATTCCCAAGAATTTACATTTCTTTTTGTTAGGTGTTCTGAGTCATGCCTCTTCATTCCATTCTTTTCATGATGTGGACAATCACTACAGGAAGGCCATGCTTTTCTTCATCTCTGGAATCCCTAACTTGCCCTTACCAGAGGCCCTTGCCCATCTCTTTCCTCCCCATCCTCCCACATTCTCTCTTCCCCACCACGGGCTGAGCTCATGGCCTCCAAACACCTACATGAGAAGAGGGTCAGCTCACACATCTCCACACTTGCACCTTGTGCCCTACTCTGGAACGTCTCACTGACTTTGCCAGCCTGTCCCGGTGGCTTCTGCCCAAAATCTCTTCCTGTGGTATATTTATCTTCCCACTGCAAAGGTAATCTCTATGGGGACAGAACAGTCTTTATTCTTTTGTATTTGGATCCCTGAGCCTTAACACAGTGCGTGACATCATTGTTGTTTTAGTTGTATCTGACCATTTTTGACTCCATTGGAGATTTTCTAAGAGAAATGGTTTGCCTTTTCCTGCTCATGCTCATTTTAAAAATGATGAACTGAGGCAAACAGAGTTAATTGACTTAAGTGACTCAGGATCACACAGCTAGTAAGTGTCTGAGGCCAGATTTAGACTCATACCCAGGAGCCTTCCTGATTCCAAGCCCAGAGCTCTACCTACTTGCTGCCCTCTACTCACTCCTTAACCCTTTACACAGCTTAGCGTTCATCCTTCCTTTCTCTCTGCAAACTGAGCATTGATACTTTAATGGCCAAATCTGACAGACTTGTCCGGTAAAATTTGGATTCAGTTAAAAAGCCGCATTTATGAATCCAGAAGGTCACAGGTGCCCCACCCCTGCTCCAGACTGATTGTATTCAGACACCAGGAGAGAGTCATTTTGTTCCAATGATGTTCTTCACTCTTATCTTTATAATCTCTGAACAGATGGCCTTAACACCCAATTTTAAGAGTATTTTGCATGAATTTATGACCTTCTGATAGAGGGTAAAACATCCCAAGTATCCATGTGACTTTTAGAGGAGATCATATCATAAATTAGTTTAGGACAAACTCAGGTCCATTTGCTGCCAGGACCTCAAAATATAGGGCTCACTCCTGTGGATTAGTATACTGCCAGAGGTTTTTTTTTTTTTAAAGCAATTGGGGTTAAGTAACTTGCTCAAGGTTACACAGCCAGGTGTTTCTGGGTGGGTGCTAAGTGTCTGAGCCAGGATTCAATCCCCAGGTCATCCCAACATTGGGGCCGGTGCTCTTACTCGCTGTGTTACCTGGCTGCCCCGGTTTGGTTTTTTTTTTTTTCCTTTTGGAGGGCAATTGGGGTTAAGTAACTTGCCCAAAGTTACACAGCTAGTTTTTTTTTTGTGTGTGGGTGTTAAGTGTCCAAGGCCAGAACTGATTCTGGGCTGGAGCTCTTACTCACTGCGCCACCTAGCCGCCCATGCCAGAGTTTTCTTGTGGCAGTCTTTCTACTCAGAAGCAGAAGGGACTCAGTCCCCAGATAGAATGAAGCAGGGAGAATGGGAGTTGATGGACAGATGAGGGAAGAGGAGCTTTCATGCGGAACCAGTGTTTTGCATTTTGATTCAGGTAGAATGTGAGCCTTGGAGTGGAAGTGGGTGCACCAGGGCTAGGGCAAGGTAGAAGAGGGGTCCGCATTGCAGCTGATGGAGACCAGGAATAGGAGTAGAGAAGAAGGCAGAGGCTTGAGTTTCTAGCCATGAAAGTGAATGGAGAAACAGGATGATCCTGGGGCCTCAGGACTGAGGCAGAAAGAGACTGGTGGACCTTCTCAGAAAGGCCTCGGTTCTCTGAGGCCCATAGGGCCTTCTGCTTTATATATGGCCCACATTTCTAAGGCAACTTTTGCCTTTGTCTCCTCCTCCTGGCAGACTCCCTGGCTGGAATAAACAGTCCTTTTCCCTGAGATAAATATATCTCCTAAAAATGCAGTGCTGGGCTTGCAGTTCCCAGGTAGGACTGAGCCAGGAGGTCAGAAAGGTCAGATGGCCTACCTGTACTGTGACTGACTAGCCTTCAAAGACCAAGAAGTAGTCTTTTGATGCCACCTTCAGGCCATGATTCCTGCTTCAATGAGCCCTCCAGAGCGTGTCTCTCTCCCTCCCCCCCTCCCCCATCAGGCCTTCTCACCTGATTGGAGAGAGTTCACCTCAACCAGCCCAAGCCGTGTCCCCTCAATGCTGCTCTCTGGTCACACACACCCCAACCCCAGCTCCCCCCTTCCTGCCAATCCATTTCCTTCTTTAACTCTGGGAAGCACACTCACATCTTTGGCACTCATATTCACCAAAGCTGATCACTGAGGCTTTCACATGGCAAGTGGGCAATGGTTTTTATAAGTGAATTTTTGAGAAACTATGACTGACTCCTTATACTGGCTGTTCTGAGGTCAGTGTCCTTGGTGTCCCCTTCAGTACCTCCCTTCTCCCAGTCTCTGAGAAAACTCACAGGACTCACTTCCTTTTCTGTTATTCTGTCTAAGAAGGCACAAAGGGCTTAGCAAATGATGATGAATTACCTGCTTAAATAAGCAGCTGCCATTTTCTTTGGAAGTAGCCATGCTAAAGAACTTTGTAACAGACCTTCCTGACTCTATCTCTATCTCCACATTTCTTTTCTTTTCATAAAAATGTCCTTTCCCTCTCTCTGTCCCCTAACCTCATCTTACCCCAAACATCTTTGTAAGGCTGCCTACAACACCTCAGGGTTCCTACCCAAAGGGAGGGTCATGTAGCTCAGGAGGAGATCCAACTCTGGCCTCTGTGGAACTGTGAGATACACATGTTCATCAGGGAGCCTGTCACATTCTTGAGTGGATCAATGAACCACAGTTTACTGTATGTCTGTGACCTGTGCTCCCTTTTTCGGCCTGTCCCTGGCAAGGACCCTAACAATTGTCACAATAGGATTAAATGAGACAATATTTATATGGCTCTTGGGACACAGCTGCTCCCATGCCACCAGCCCCTCAACCCTTTCCAGTCCATTCCACCTTGGTCCTCTTCTCTCTGCCCCAGAGACACCTGCCTCCTGGCTGACCCTTGACCCAGCCCCTCCAGCCCCTGACCCTGAGCCTTCCCAATGGCTGTGTCTCACACTTGGAATGTCCTCCCCCCTCACCTCGGCCTCCTGGCTTCCTTTACATCTCAGGTAACATCTCCCCTGAAAATAAGCTGTTCTGGTCCCTTCCCTCTCATGGCGCCTCCCTCCATTCTGTACAGAGCTCGTCTGCACACAGATGATGACATATTTTCTCCCAATCAGACTGAGCTCATGGAGAGCAGGGCCTGTCATTTTTTAAAAGTTCTTTGCACAACCAATCCGTTAGCACAGTGCTTGGCACAGAGGAGCCACTCTCTAAATGCTTACTGACTGGACCCAAGAAATGGTAATTGGGAAACATTCAGAAAGACCAGGGAAGACTTGTGTGGCCTGAGGCAGGCCATGAGCAGAACCAGGAGGACAATTTCTGCTCTGCTGACAAAAGGACAACCTGAGTCTAGCAGGATGAAGCTTCCTTGGCTCTCTCTGATTCCACCTTTGCTGATGGTGATCAGGTCTGTGGATGGACTGCACTCACCTAGCACTTCTGGGACATGACAGGGAGCCTGGACAAGCAGTAGGGGCAAGGCCCAGAGCCAAGGCTTGGAGGGAGGCCTGCTCCTGACAAGCCTGGAGGACAGTCAGCGACAGGCCAGATGGGGAAGATGAGGCCCAATGGAAAGGCCAGTCAGAAGTGGGGGGGGAAGGCCCCTCATTCAGACCTACCTGGCACCTGCAGGTGCAGGGCTGACTCCCAGAAGGCAGAGAGATCTCAGCTTCAAGGGAAGAAGGCACAGAGACCTTGGATCCACAGGGAGAAGGCAGAAAGATTTCAGCTCCAAGGGTTTCTGCTTCCTGCCAATCAACCCTGGGGCAGTCTTCCTAATCCCTAGAGTCCTGCCCTCCTCTGCCTGCCCTTTCAGAATCAAATTATGATTTGCCAGTCTGTGTCTCCTAATGAAATTCATTAGTCAGATGCCTGCTTAATGGCATTGTTTCTGGCCTGCTGTTTCTGTCATTCTCAGAGCACAGACTGGCTCAGTAACATCCTGCTAACAGGTCCATCTTCTGCCAGGAACCCTCTGCCGCCATGCCCTCCACCCCACCCAGGATGGATGTTCCTCAGGGACAGAGGCTTTATTTCTCTCCCTTCACAGAGTGCTTTGTGCTTTCCCTCAGCATGCACACACACGTCTTAGTACACAGGTGTGTGTGGGAGCCAGCATGAAGCAATGGCAAACAACCCACTGCCCACTGGCCTGAGATTCCTGAGTCCTGGGTTCAGATCCCACCCCTGCCAGTTATTACCTGTCACTGGAATCAAGTCACAGTCACTGCCAGGGCCTCAACTGGGGAGACAGGAAGGCCCTTCTAGGACCCCAAGCATGTGACAAGCTTTGCCAATTTAACATTCCTTCACTAAGGCTTCATTCACATTCACTGGGCCTTCATCTGAATCCCTGGAAGGAAAATGTGGATGGAATCAGGAAGTCCATTATAGTCTCAGACACTGGCTGAATCTGCAACCCAGGGCAGGTCACTTCATCTCTGGCTGCCTCATTTTCCCCTTCTGTAAAAGGGGATTAAGCTTCCTTGGCTCTCTTGGATTCCACCTTGGCTGATGCTGGTCAGGTCTGTGGATGGACTTCACTCACCTGGGATGAGGGTCTCTGGGCCCTAGGGGCCATTCTCCTTGGTCTCTCTCCTAGGACTAGGCGTTGGTCCACAGCAAGCTGACCTGGGGAAGGAAAAGAACCTCAGGGTGGAAGAAACATTGACTTGATTTCTCTTCCTAGGAAAGATGCTGGAGTGACTGAAGGTGAACTCTCAGAGCAGGTACAAAGGCCCTGCCCTGCCCTCAGGGGAGAGGCTCCACCAGGGGGGCAGGGCAGCAGGGAGAGTCAGGTTTGGAAGTGAACTTCTGTAGTAGCAAGTACCCCAGCGTCCCCAGGGTGGCTGATCGCACAGGTTCTTAGATCTGCTTTGATAAAGGAAAGCAACTCAAAATGGGTTAACAAGCTTACTTTAATCAGTCAAACATATATCGTTTACGTCATTCAGGGGAAAAAGGTCAGCACCCTGAACTTCAAAGTATACAGGCAGAATAATCAAGACAGAAACAGATCAAGTAGACAGCTTTCCAAACTGTTCAGCCATTACATCCATACCCAGTCAACATCTGGGTTTCAACATCTGGGCTTTTTCAAAGCCGGGGGGCTCAGGACAACGGCTTCCCATAATCCATATCAAATCACAGAACACTTCTCAAAGTGAGCTCCAAAACAAAGCCTCACATCAGGGCTTATATAGCCTTCTCCTGGCTCAGAGAATGTAACAACCTTATTGACCCACTGGCCAATCAAGAAGTATCTACTGAAAAACAAGCCTCCCACCCCAGGCTCCAGGTGCACTTTAGCCTAGGGGCAGGGAAGATCTTTAAATTTGCATTCCCATTACAACTTCTGAGCAGGAAGAGGACCTGCCACCCTCCTCAACTACTTCTTTTTGGCCTCATGCCCCTCCCCCATCCTCCTAGAAGGACCCAGGAGCAGAAGGGGCTTGGGAGCCCAGATGGGAGGAGACCAGTTAGAGCCTCAATGGCTCCAGACCCAGAGCTCTGCCTCCACCTGATACTGTGGGTGAGACGTAGATCAGGCAGCTGTGACCCAATGGTAAAACTGGGGATGGCAACTATCAACAGAACTTTACTGTACAGGTTTCTAACATGGGAAGGACCAGAGGCAAAACTTAGCTGGTCAGATGCAGTTGTGCCAGCAATCCAGGAGGGGTTTAATTAATTCCTTTCAGAGTAGGGGAGGAGATTTGAAAATCTGAAGTCCTCACCTTCTGGGACCTTATATGGCAATGGGGAGGGGGGGGCAGGGAGGGACTCTGGTTGAAAATGTTCCTGGGCTGGGCTGTGAAGCCTTAGGGATGACACTTATCCTTCAGCTACTGGAGCAGAAGGCAATAACACCTTGGTTCCCATTTCCTCAACTGGAGAGGAAAGGGAAAGTTTGGGGATGAAAAATAAAGCCGAAAGGAGTATATACACCTTCTTACTCACTTCTCTACAGATTTATATTGTCACCTATTTACACATATTTCTACATACCTGCTTGGCTTGTGGTAAAACTTACTGCTCAGTTGAGAATTAAGAACTTTTTTGGAAGGGGAGGCCAGGTGGCCCAGTGAGTAAGAATGCTGGCCCTGGCGTCGGGAGACCTGGGATTGGTTCCGGCCTCAGATACTTGGCACCCACACAAAATAACTGACCATGTAACCTTGAGCAAGTTACTTAACCCCAATTGCTTAAAAAAAAAGAACTTTTTTAGAGTTTTTCAAGGGAACTCAGGGATTTTAAGGACATCCTAACAATGGCTTTCTAACCATGGGAACCACCAGGGTAAATACAAAGCCTGTGAAGGAGCATCACAAAGGAGCAGAAGCCAAAAGTCCAGTTTGGTAGCTCAGTGCTGACAAAGAGGAACTGTGTGTAACCAACTTGGAAGATATCTGGGCTCAGGTTCTGAAGAGCTGTGAAATAGCAAACAGATGCATCTATAATTGCACATAGATATTGTGGGAGGCACTGGAATTTACTGAGTGAAAGTGATGAGGGGAGGACTGAACTTTAGACCTGTAGAGATCTGTCACCTTTGGCATAAATTTTCCCCCAATGCTTATTAAGTTAGTTAAGTTCCTGGACAGGTCCTTTGAGTGGAGGTGGCCCATATAGGCAGTACTGCTTACTTGGCCCCATAAAAAAGAATTCTTTCTGTAGCCAGTATTCCAATGTGGTTCAGCAAAACAGCAGAAGGGACAGGGACAGATAGTTCTTGAGAGAAAAAACTGAAAGGCAAAAATAGACACCAAAACTGCAATACTTGGAGATGACAATATACCACCTTCAGACTTAGATAAATTAAAAGGATGAACAGAAGATTTAACACCTAATGTGCTATTGGGAAAGGGAGCTAAGACAGAGCAGAGTCAGGAATGGCTTCTAGGTTGCTAATGTGGAAGAAATAAACTGAATTTGGGGGAAATAGCTTCTCTCCAGAAAGAGTTACCTCAGATATCAAAGAAACTGAGCTTCTTTACAGGTTTATGAAAACAGAGACAGAGCCTCAGTTGTACCTTTTTTCACAGCACAAGCCCACTGATTTTATCTTGAAGAGACCTCCAATAACTGGGAAGTCCCCACCAAGATATTCTGAGGGAATTAACTAGAGACCTACCTCCCCTGGCCCCACCAGACATTCTGGGCAAGGGAAAACATCTCCACTGAAACAAACTTTCCAACACCTGAGACCAAGGTTAACATTCTCCTCAAACCCAAATCATCTGACCTCCTGTCTCTGTTACCCAACCACCCCAACAAGGAAAGTTCCTAGGACCTCTGGGCTAAGGAATTCCCCAACACTCATTTCAATTTGCTTAAAACAAGACACTATTTCTCCTTTGCACCACAGTGCAGAGTCTGGGACATATAGATGAGGAAACTGAAGCTAAGGGATCAAGTCACCTGACATGGCTGATGGGTATCTGAGGCAGGGATTGAACTTGAGTCTAGCTGACTGAGGTTCAGCACAAACCACTGTTACACCCAGCCAGTTCCCATTATGGAGATGATCGAGAATTAGTTACTGATAATAATTTCATATCAATTTAATAGCCCTTAATAAGACCCAAGGCCTGAAATATTCCTGGGGAAGGAAGGAGGTGGGCAGGGAGCAAAGGAGATCAGGTCAGATCAGAGGAACGATTTTCTAAGAGCTTATGGAGCCCTTGGTTATCAGTCCAACAAGGAGGAGAACCAAGCACAAGTGTTTATCCACCTTTATGCACCTTTAAAAGAATTTATGACTTGTCAAAGTGGGGCTGAAATGTGGAATGTAATCGGAGGCTGAGACCCACCTGGGTGGGTTTTAGGCATCTGGATACATTGGGAACCCTGCTACTCCCAGACAGTGGGAGCAGGGGAGGGAAATGTGAATCAGGGCAAGTTTTAAAAATTTGGGTATTTGCCTTAAACAAATGTGACTATGTTAGGTTACTCGCTCTTGCAAGAATGAAATTAAATGCCTTCCTGGGTTTATTAATATCTTATTCTTTTGCAAGCACATTTCTCACCAAGTCTCCTAGGGTCTTAGATTGAGAACGATCCTCAGAGATCACCAATGCCCCTGCCCCCTCAGCCAATAAGTTTGAAGAGGCCAATCAATCAATAAACATTGATTAAACAGAGGACAGAGTGCCTAGTCTGAAGTCAGAGTTAAGTTCATATTCCAACCTTGGACACTAGCTGTGTGACCCTGGATAAGTCACTTAACCCTATTTGCCTCAGGTTTTCCTTGTTTCTAAAATGAACTGGAGGAGATGACAAATCACTAGTATTTTTTCCAAGAACACCCACAAGTCCCAAAGAGTCAGGCATGATTGGAAACCTCTAAAATGGCCCCCCCTCCAATAAAATCCAGCATCTTTTATGTGCCAGGTTCTGTGCTAAGGTCAAAAAGGCTTCTGGGAATAATTTTTGAAAATAGGTCAGTGCTAGGGGGAAGGGAGGAGAGTATTTTCTGTTTGTTCATTTGAAGATGCTATGAGAGAATGACCAAAAGGCCAGAGCCTGTCCCTGAGAGAAGGGCAGAACACAGCACAGTGGAGAATAAAAAGACTCCACAGGAATAAAATCAGTCTGGGAAAATTGGATCAGGGGAGAAAGCTGGTGGTTGGATGGGGATTCATTCAGGTCCCAACAATGTGTCTAAAGGACTCTCCCAATGGAGCCCGGGCCCCAGCAAGGCTGAGGAGCTGTCCAAGGTAGGAGAGAAGCAGGGAACCAGGGAACTGAGCTGGGACAGAGGTGGTTTCACAGACTGGAGTCCACTTTTTAAGAGACCAGCTCTCAAAGGACCCTGGACTAGAACCAGAGGGGCTATTAGAGCTCTAGGCCCTCATTTTACCATGGAAGATAAAGGCCCAGAGCAGTCAATGACTGTCCAAGTTACTGGAACATTAAGGAACATTCAGGATTCCAGCCTGGGTCACAGATTTCTAGAGAGTTGCAATTCCACTATTATTTTCTGACATCCTTCCAATTCCAAAAGTCTATGAGTTTTTTCCTGAACTGATTTCCAGATCACAGAAAGGCACATATATTTTATACCTGAAAAGGGCTTAGTTTGAGGTTACCAAGTCCAGCCCCCTTATGTTACAGAGAAGAACATTGACATTCAGTGACTTACCAGTGAAGGCTAAGTGGGTAGAGCCCTGGACCAGGAGTCAGTTAGACCCCAGTTAAGAATCCTCTCTCTGACCTGTCTTAGCTAAGTCTCTGGGAAAGTCACTGCACCTGGCAGCCTCAATTTATTTATCTGTGAAATGGGAACAACAGCCCCTACATGGCAGGGCTGTTCTGAGGATCAAACCAGCTCATACATACAAAGCACTATACAGAGTCTATCAGTGGGGCCTGAGAAGCTGGATTTGAACCTAGGTCCTGATTCCAAAGGTAGAACTCTTCCCTAACTCTACCAGGCAGCCTTCTGACATGGGTGAGTTCGAGGAATGCAGGTAAAGTATTCTCTCTTGGTTAGAAGGGAGAAGGATTCTTGGGGAGGGGGGGGGCATGAGACTAAAAGAATTTTGAAGAGATGCTTCATTTCCTAGTCCTGAGATGGTCAGTCTACCTAAGGAGGTGGGGAATGTTGTGAAGAGAATAAGAGAGAGCTGAGATCTGGGTTTTTAGATAAATTTAGATGTGGATTTTTGATCAAGCGTGTCTGGAGTTTACACTAAAATCAGGAAGCCCTGTATTGGGGTGCAGACTGAGTTTATAAAGGTAAAAACCACAATTGGGGAGGGGAGCTCTCAGAAGCAGTGACATACAGAAGCCAAGAACAGCCACTGGTTGGATCTATAGCTCGGGCTAATTTGGGAATCATGGTGCAAGGGTACAGGGGCGTGACCTTCCTTGTGACAGGGGTCCCTCCTAGAACAGGGTGGAGGGCACAGGGGAAGTGGAATTCCCAAAATAGGCTGGGGTCATAGAACAGGCCAGGGTCATATTCTGGGTGAAGGGTGTGGGGGACCCTGCTTGGTCAGTATCCTGGAACAGGGTGGTCTCTTGCATGGGATAGACTTGCCCCATGATCTCTATATAACAGACATGCACCATAATCCTGATTCAAGGCTTACTGATTTAGGGCAGTTCTGACTTAAGGAAAGCTAAGGGAGCAGGGGACTATGCCTTGGGTGACTCTTAGCCAGGACTAGGCCTTTAAGCTGTTACAAGCAGTTACAGGATTTAGGATAAAGACAAAGACAAATATAAAGGGGCTTAATGGTGGGCTCCAAGTCAGGGGGCATGTGATTTGGGTTACCTTACAACAGGGAGAGGGCAGATACCTGGGGGGCTGCCAAGACCAGGGTTTGAGGGGGGCACCTGAGACCCAGACTTACTTTCTCTGGCCAAAGACTCCAGGTTCTTAGATGTCTTCTCAGTTTGGCTAAAGAGGTGAATGAAGAGAGATGGCATCTGCTCCCTGGAATCTGTCCTACAACCTTCCATAAGTCCCATTATCTACATCTCTTCCCCCTCCACCCATTTGCCTTCCTAGGGAGGCAAGGTTAAATAGGGCTCTGCCCAGATCTGTCTCCTCCCAGCCCAGGTGTGTGTGGGCAGGTAGGGAGAGGGTAGAATGTCCAGTCTAGGTTAGGTGGCCTGGGGTCAGAGCTGCTCCCCTCCCCCAATAACGGAGAAATGCCTCCAAGCAAATACCCCTTCTTACTTTGAATTGGAGGATCTGATTCCAGACCCTCCTATATCCCGGACTGAAGCATATTTAGGGCTCCCTAGAGAACTTAGTTATTCTTCATGCGGGAGGAGAGGAGACAAAGACCTATAGCCAGTTACCTTCCCCACTTACCCAAGATACCTTCTTCCCTATAATATATTAATGAATTGGAATCATTCACCTTTATACTCCACATTAAGCTTTCTCAATCAACATTTAACAAAAACGGCATCACCTCACCCCTGGACTATCGCAATAGCTGCTGGGGGAGGGGCTCTGCCTGCCTCTAGTCTCTCCCCATTCTGGTCCAGCCCCAAAGTCATTTTCCTAAAGTGCAGGTCTGACCAGGTCACCGCCCCTCTCCCACTCAATAAAGTCCAGTGGCTCCCTATTGCTTCCACAAACAAATACAAAACCCCCTGCTTGGCATCCATGTCCCAGCATGTCGTTTAGCCCTCTCCCACATTTCCAGTCATCTTACTCCTTTCTGCCCCACCTGTCCTCCTCCATCCAGTGACACTGGTCCCCTGGAGGTTTCGCTCACAAGACCCTCCATCTCTCTGGCAGGCCCTTTGCCTGGGACATTGTCCCTCCTCTATTCTGACCACTGAGCTTCCTGGCTTCCTTTAATCCTCCCTTTCCAACCCCTCTGTATCCCAGTGTTAATTATTTCCTATTTATGCTCCACATAGCTCACTATGTGAGCATCTGTATGTTGTCTCCCCCATGTGACTGGGGGCGCCCCGAGGGCAGGGACTGTCTTTTGCCTCTTTGTATCCCCTGTGTTTAGCACTGTGCCTGACACATTGTTCTTGGTCCATCTTGTTTGACCCTCCCTTTCCCTCTGGACCACAGCACACCAATCCACAGGATGTTCTTGGTGACTATTCTCAGGCAGTTTGCCATTCCCTTCTCCAGTGGGTTAAGGTCAAAGGGCTAAGTGACTTCCCCAGGGTCACACAGCTAGGAAGTGTCTGAGGCCAGATTTGAATTCAGGAAGATGCCTCTTCCTGACTCCAGTCCCCCAGTCTATACACTGCAACAGCTACAGTGGCCACTAATAGTTAGAGAAATCCAAATCCAAACAACTCTGAGTTTTCACCTCAGAGTGACCATGTTAGAACAAAGATGGTGTGAAAGTAAAAGGTGGAGGGGCTGTGCCAATCCAGGCCCACTCCATTGTTGGTGAAGATGTGGATTGTTCCCAGCACTCTGTAAAAACATGGAAATGTATGAAGAGACAGAAACATCTCTATATTGGGAGTCAGAGATGCCACTGGAGGGCATATATCCCAGCAAGGTCAATGACAGATGGAAGAACCCCACATATGCCCAAAATTTTCAGCAGTTTTTTTTCTAGCAGTAAAGACCTGAAAACCAAGCAAATGCCCATCAGTTTGGGAACTGAGAAATAACTTTTGGGCAGCTAGGTAGTGCAGGGGATAGGGTACTGTGCCTGGAATCAGGAGGACTTCAATTCAAATCTTGTCTCAGACATTTACTAGCTGTGTGGCCCTGGGCAAGTCACTTAACCCTATTTGCTTCAATTCCTCATCTACAAAATAGGCTGGAGAAGGAAATGGTAGTCCAACATCACTGGGAAGAAAACCCCACATGGAATCATGAAGAGTCACAAAGGTCACTCCTGAAATGACCCGATAGCAAGAACAAAGAAAGTTTCCTTACATGAATGCAATGGAATATGTTCCTGTGCCATAAGAAAGCTGAATACAGAGACCCCTGGGAAGGCCCCAAGTGACACAGCGGATAGAATGCTGGACCCAGAATCAGGGAGATGAGTTCAGATCCAGCCTTTGACACTTGCTGGTTCTGTCTCTTAATCTGTGTCTGCCTTAGTTCCTTCATCTGTAAAATCAGAATTATGACAACAGCATCGATCTTCCAGGGGTGTGGTGAGGGGAAAATAAAATAATATTCATAAGGTGCTTTGCAAATCCTACAATCCTGTAAGAGTGCTAGCTATTACTACTGTTATCATTGTAGTTGCTGCTATTGCATATAAACTAATGAATTAAGCAGAACCAGAAAACAAGATCTACTTTAATTTGAACAGAACTGGAACCAGGACAAAACAACTGAGGCTGAATCCTGTGACATTATCCTGCCCGAGCTTGGCCTTGAACTGGAGGTAGGAGAATGCCCTCCCCCTGCCTCCATTTCTTTGTAGACCTCCACATGCTTCAGTGTAGCCCCAAGGAAACACAGAAGAACCCCACCTGGCCATAGCATATGGCAGGCACCACCACTGGGCCCACAGTTCAGGATTAGGTAAGGTGCCAGAAGATTCCAGCTTCCAGTGGTCAACATCTGAGACCCTAGCTCACAAAGCTAGTGACCAGGCCCTTGGCACCCAGCACAAGAAACTGGGGATAGTGCCCCCTGTGTTCCAATAGGAGAGCTCAATGTTAAAAGTCATAAAATAGGCAAACAAGATGAACAAGAAGCAAAAATGAACACCGACCATTGAGTTTTTATGGGGACAGGGAAGATCAAAATATAAACTCAAAAGAGAACAAATGTCAATACACCTACATCTGAAACCCAAAGGGGAATATGAATTGTTATCAAGCCCAAAAAGTCTTCTTGGAAAAGCTCAAGAAGGATTTTAATAGTCAAAAAAAGAGAGGTAGAAGAAATACTGGAAAAGAAATGAGAGGTATGCAAGAGAGAGTCAACAGTTTGGAAAAAGGAAGAGGAAAAGTGACTGAAGAAAACAACTCCTTAAAGAATACAATTGGCCAAATGGAAAAGGAGGTTCCAAAGCTAAATGAAGAAAATAATTTCTTAAAAATTAGAATCAGACAAGTGGAAGCTAATGAATCTATTAGTCTTCAAGAATCAGTCAAACAAAATGAAAAGAAGAAGAAAATGTAAAATATCTCAGTGGAAAAACAAGTGACTTGGAAAATAGATCCAGGAGAGATAATTTGGGAATTATTGGACTACCTGAAAAACCATGATGAAAAAGAGCCTGGAAAGCATCCTTCAAAATTATCAAGGAAAATGGACTTGAGGTTACCAGAGGGCAAAATGGTCATTGAAAGAATCCACAGATCGCCTCCAGAATGAGATCCCAAAATGAAAACTCCACGGAATATTGTAGTAAAATTCCAGAATTTTCAGGTCAGGGAGAAAATACTGCAAGCAACCAGAAAGAAAAAATTTAAATATCATGGAACAACAGTCAGAATTATACAGGACTTAGCAGCTTCTATATTAAAGGATCAGAGGTGCTGGAACATGATATTCTGGAAGGCAAGGGAGCTTTGATAAAAACCAAGAATCAATTATCCATCAAAAATGAGTATAATCTTTTAGGGGAAAACTGGACATCCAATGAAATGGAGGATTTTCAATCATTTCTGGTTAAAAAAACAAAACCAGAACTGAACAGAAAATTCAATCTTCAAATACAAGACTGAATACAAGCATAAAGATAAACAGGAAAGGGAAAAAAGGTATCATTCAATAAGGTTAAAATGTTTATAGCCCTACACAGGAAAGTGATACTTGTAACTCTTGAGAACTATATCTTAATTATAGTATTTCTAAGGGGTATATATAGGCAAAAGGTATGGGTGTAAGTTGAACTTGATATGATGATTAAAATATTAATTAAGTAGTGAAAAAAGTGAAAAAAATATTTCACTGAGAAGAAGAAAGAAGGTGGCAGAAAAGGGTAAATTGTATCACAAGAAGAGGTGCAATGATCTATTTTTTTTTAAGCAATCGGGGTTAAGTAACTTGCTCAAGGTTACACGGCCAGGTGTTTCTGGGTGGGTGCTAAGTGTCTGAGCCCGGGATTCGATCTCCAGGTCATCCCAACACTGGAGCCGGTGCTCTTACTCGCTGAGCCACCTGGCCGCCCCGCAATGACCTATTACAGCAGAGGGAAAGAAGGGAGGGAGGTATGCAAGAGAGAGTCAACAGTCTTTGGATTTGGTCGAAAGAGGGAATGACAAACACAATTGGGTATAGAAATCTATCTTGCCCTATATAAAGTAGGAGGAGAAAGAAAGGGGGGGGTGGAAAAAAGGGAGAGAAGAAGTAGTATGTGAAATGGGAAAAGAAAAGGGAGTGGATGATAGAAGGGAGAGCAGATTGAGGGAGGTAGTAGTCAGAAGCAAAATACTGGTGAGGAGGGAAAGGGAGAAAGGAGAGGGAAAACCATAAATGGAGGTGGTGGTGGTGGTGGTGGAATAGGATGGAGAGAAAGACACAGGAATCATAAACTCTCACATAAAACAAAAGCAGACAGCAGAGTGGATTAAAAATCATAATTGCACAATATGTTGTTTACAAGAAGCACATTTGAAGCAGAGAGATATACACAGAATAAAAGTAAAAGGTTGGAGAAGAATGTATTATAAAAATCTGAGCAACTAAGTGAATTGGATAAATATTTACAAAAATATAAATTGCCCAGATTAACAGGAGGAAGAGGAAATCAAATACTTAACTCCATTTCAGAAAAAGAAGTTGAACAAACCCTCAATGAAATCCCAAAGAAAAAATCTCCAGGGACAGATAGATTTCAAGTGAATTCTACCAAACATTTAAAGAATTATTTAGTCCAATACTATATAAAATATTTGGAAAAATAGGCAAAGAATCCTACCAAATTCTTCTCATGGTACAAATATGGTGCTGATTCCTAAACCCAGGAAGAGCTAAAACAGAGGAAGAAAATTATAGATCAAATTCCCTAATGAATACAGATGCAAAAATTTTAAATAGAATATTAGCAAAGAATTTACAGCAACTTATCAGGACAATAATACTCTGTGACTAGGTGGGATTTATACCAGGAATGCAGGACTTGTTCAATAATGGGAAAACCATCAGCATAATTGGCCATATCAGTAACAAAACTAACAAAAACCAGATGATTATCTAAATAGATACAATTAAAGGTTTTGACAAAAAAACAACACCCATTCCTATTAAATATACTAGAACATAGGAATCAATGGAGTTTTCCTTAAAATGATAAGTAGCACCTATCTTAAACCATCAGCAAGTATTATATCAAATGTGGAAAAGCTAGAAGTATTTCCAGTAAGATCAAGGGTGAAATAAGGGTGGCCATTATCACCACTGTTATTTAGTATTTCACTGGAAATGTTAGCTTTAGCAATAAGAGAAGAAAAAAGAAATTGAAGGAATTAAGAAAGGCAATGAAGAAGCAAAACTATCACCCTTTGTAGATAATATGATGATATACTTAGAGAATTCTAAAGAACCAACTAAAAACTTCTTGAAATAATTAACAACTTGAGTAAAATTGCAGGATATTAAAATAAGCCCACATAGATCATCATCATTTCTGTATATTAATAACTAAACCCAGCAGCAAGAGCTAGAAAGAGAAGTTCCATTTAATGTAACTGTAATCAATATAACTATAAAATATTTGGGAGTCCATGGGTCAAGACAAACCCAGGAACTATACGAACATATTTACAAAATGTTTTTCACACAAATAAAGTCAGATCCAAATAACTGGAAAAATATCCATTGCTCATGGGTAAGCTGAGCTAATATAATAAAAATTAAAATTCTACCTAAATTAACGTGCTGATTCAGTGCCATACCAATCAAACTACCAAAAACTATTTTAAAGTGCTAGAAAATTTTACAAAATTCATCTGGAAGAACAAAAGTTCCAGAATATGAGGGGAATTATTGAAAAGAAATATAATGAAGTTGGTCTAGCTGTAACAGATCTAAAGCTGTATCATAGAACACAATCATCAAAACTACTTGATACTGGTTAAGAAACAGAGTGGTAGGTCAGTGGGAGAGGTTAAGTACACAAGACATAGTAATTTACTGTTTGATAAACCAAAAGACTCCAGCTTCTGGGATAAGAACTCCCTGTTTGACAAAATCATGGCAGAAAGTAGACATAGACCAACATCTTACCTTGTATACCAAAATAAGGTCAAAATGGGTACAAAATTTGAAAGACTTCAGCATTCTGATCAATGCCTTGATAAACTAAAAGTCCAAAAGAAAGAACATGCCACTCACCTCTTGAAAGAAAGGTAATTAATTTAAAATGCAAAAAGAGAAGAGCATTTTCAGTTACGGTTGTGGAAATATTTTCAGCCAGACTATGCAATGTTGTAGAGAGGAATTGGAATTGTGTTGGTTTTTTGTTTTTTATTTAAAAAAAAATTTCATTTGCTCAATGGAATAGGGGACGGTGGGAGAAATAGCCTGATTTTAAAAATAGTTGTTACTTCAAAATTAAAATAATTTTTAAAAATAAAAAAAAAATGTAATTGGGAAAAAGGAAAATAAGTATTGTTTAAATGAAAAAAGAATAAATTGAAATAGGAAACTAAAAGAAAAAAGAGAATTTTGAATTCTGATTCTTTCTTCCCTCTCCACCTTTCCCTGATCTCCTGCATGTGTGTGTGTGTGTGTGTGTGTGTCAAACTTTCCCTCTCTTTTCCAATTCAGCTAGCAAGAACCAAGATCAATATCTACTTGGCTCGGGTACCAGGTTGATTAGTGTCAATCTAGGCCCTAAGGCCCCACTCCCTGGCCCAGAAACTTTTTCAACCATTAAGCCCCTCCCTGTCCACCATTCCTCATTACAAGATAAAGTCCCGGTGGGTGAGGACTGCCTTTACTTTTGAGAGGATGTCCATAGATTAGGGAATGGCTGAACAAGGTGTGGTATATGAATGCAATGGAATGCTATTGTTCCATAAAAAATGATGAGCAGCTGGACTTCAGAAAAGCATGGACAGACTTAAACTGATGCTGAGTGAAGTGAGCAGAGCCAGGAGAATACTGAGAGGGGTAAATGCAACATTGTGTGATGACCAGTTTTGTTTCACTTAGCTGTTCTCAGCAATGCAACAATCCAAGAGGATTCCAAAAGATTCACGAAAGAAAATGCTGTCTACATCCAGAAAAAGAAGTATGGAGTGACAATGCCATGTTCAGTGGGATACTTCTGTTAAAAAAAAAAACACTTGAAAGTATAGGCAAAAATGGATTTTATCTTAAATTGATAAAAAGCATTTATCTAAAATTATCAGCAAGCATTACTTGTAATGGTGTTAAACCAGAAGTCTTGCCAGTAAGATCTAATGATAAAGGATGGCCACTGTCAACAATATTATTCAATATTGTATTGGAAATCCAAGAATAGCAATAAGAGAAGAAAAAGAAACAAAAGCAATCAGACTAGGGAATGAGGTAGTAAAAATATCTATTTTTGTGGACAATATGATGTTATTCATGGAAAATTTCAAAGACAACTAAAAAGTTAGCTGAACCCATAATTTTAGCAAAGTAGAGAAAATAATGTAACTCACATAAATCATCAGCATTTCTATATATCACCAACAAAACATTGCAAGGAGAAATAGTAAGAGATACCCCATTTAAAATAACTCCAGACAATATAAAATTCATGGGGGTACACCTGCCATGTAGGAACTACATTAATATAAATATAAAAAATGTATAGAAACAAAATCAAATTAAAATAATTAGAGTAATATTAAGTCTTTTGGGGTTGGCATGGCAAAGAGAATAACAATGACAATTTTACCTGAGGTAATTTGTATCTTCAATGCTATCCCAATTACATTATCAAAACCTTATTTTATTAAGTTAGAAAGAAAAACAAAATTCATTTGGAAGAACAAAAGGTAAAGAATATGAATAGAAGTAATAAAAAAGTCATGTAAAGGAAAAAGGTTTAGCAGAACCTGATCTTAAGACTGTATTATAAGGCAATAATTATCAAAACTACCTGGTATGTCTAAGACATAGAAAGGCAGATCAATGGAACAGGGTAGACATACAATTTACAGCAAAAAATAAATGAAGGAAACTTGTATTTATCAAGTGAAAAGACTTAAGATTTTGGGACAGGAGTGCATTATCTGGTAAAAATTGTTGGGAAAACGTGAAGGAAATATGGCAGAAATTATGCATAGATCAACATTATTTATCAAGAGAAGGTCAAAATAGATACATGAGCTATATCTAAAGAGATATTTTACAAGAAAATGTGAAGATCCTGGTACATGTTACTTATTAGACTCATGGACAGGAGAACAATTCATGGATAAACAAGAGATAAGGAAGAGAGTGAGGTGTGAAATAGATAATTTTGATTACATTACATTAAAAAGGTTTTCTCCCAATAAAAGCAATGTAATGGAGATCAGAAAGAAAGCAGAAAATTGGTGGGGGGAGACTTATATACAGTTTCTCAGATAAAGTTCTAATATCTGAAATATAAAAAAATAGACAAAAGATCTTTGTAAAATCTATAAGAATAGGAGTCATTACCTAATTGATAAATGATCAAAGGCTATGAACAGGCAGGAGAAATCCAAATAATATATAGTCAAATGAAAAAATCCTCTAAATCATTATTAAGCAGAGAAATGCAAATTAAAACAATCTTGAGATATCATTTTGCACCTAAATGAAAGAAAAGGAAAGTGACAAATGTTGGAGGGCATGTTGAAAAACTGGGATACTAATTCATTGTTGGTGGAAATGTGAAGTGATTCTGGTCCCCAGGAACTCTCTCCCAACCATCCTTCTTAGGTTTGGAATCCTATGGAATCCACAAAACTACCATCAACTCAATCATGAAGTGTTAAGTTGACATCTGTAAGGATTCCTATGCCATTACCATATTGTCTGGTAATATCCCCATGGACCCAGGCAGTGCTAACAAGATACAGAAAGAGATTACAGTCCTAGCCTCCTGGCACAATGAAAACCAAGAGCTTTGCCCCACTTGAGCACAAATATTGTCTGCTTTGGAGTCTCCATCCTGGTCTCTCTCCACTTTCCAACAGATGTGGATCAGCAAGCAGGTGAATGAGAAATGTGGGCCCTCCATTGTCCACCACAAATGCTTCTGAATAGACTGTATGTTTTTTATGTGTTTTTTTTTGTTGTTCTAGTCAAAGAGTGTGACATGATGAATGGGCCCCCTACAAAAAATGAGATTGGCATGCCTTTTGGAGGGGAGGGCACTTGACTCAGCATTTAAAAACTGGAAAGGTGAAGATGATGTTGGAGATATGTTGGAGGCAAACATCCTCAACGTTCTACTGTGGTCTTAAGGATTCTGACTGTACATTTTTACAATGATCATTCCAAATACTGTATAATGTAATGTTACAGTTACTTGCCTCTAGGAAGGCTGTCCTGCTCCATAAAAAAAGGAGCTTTTTAACATCAATCCAGAGCAGGGAGAGGAGGATGGGGTGGGAGAGGTATTAGTATATGCTTTACCTGTAAATCTTGAGAAAAAAAATCTTTGTATCTTCTGCTTTAATACTTGGGTTTTTTTTCTTTTAATTGTCAGAGGGTAAGTGAATGGTCATCTAAATTCCCTCCCTGCTTTCAACACAGATGGAAAGGAAGACTTTACAGTCTCCCCAAGGGTATTAAGGGGGTGGTGACAATACTTGGGGGGGAGGGGAGGAGATTTACTTGATCACTGATCTAAGACCAGGTCAAATGAAAGCAGGCACTTTTAAGAAACTTCAGGAACAAGAATGTCAGAGGCCTGCTCTCTGTAGTACTGTAGAATGCTTCCTTTTTGATTCTCAGTTATTCCTTGAACCACTTGCTTACTTCATGGGGTAGTTATACATAGGCAGCCTGAAGTCCTTCCTTTCAGGGGGCTAGTCTAGAGGAAAATCGAACCCCTTGAGTATTTAGCAGTGTTTTAAAAATCAATCCTGCTATCTTTAGCAGTTCATTTCATAAGATGTTAACCTTATTTTTTTTGCCAAATGACAACAATTTAGTCCATTTCAAAGTAACTTTACCCACGCAGAATCACAAAATTTAAATCACAACCCTTTCATTAACTTAGAAGAATTTAAGGTAAAAGGCACTTTGTTATTACAGTTTTATAAAATTGTTTATCACATTCATTTTAAAAACTTAGTAGGAAATTGGCCCCTCTAACAACATTTGAAAGATCTAAGAAAAATTTCACAGAACAGTGTTTTTAAAAGCATCTTCTTCCAGTGAAAAGGCTTCACATTTCTAAGAATATGTCTAATATTGTTCCCAAATTCCACAAGAAAACCATTAGTCTAAAAAATATCGTGTTTGTTTTAAAACATGATGCCAAACTCCTCAAGTTCTTAAGTCAAATTTCATCTATTGAATTAGATTAAATCTTGTCCTTCTCAGAAAATCATTCACATTATTATCTTAGATATGCCAATTACTCCAAAACCTGGTAACAAGCCTCAGCATTTGTCCTGTGCTCAGTGTGAAGCACTTTAGAATTACTGCATTCCTCCAATAGCTCTGGGATGGAGGGGCCATCACCATCATCATCATCACCATCATCATCATTTTCCCCCTGTACTCTCCAAGGCTAGTCAAATTCCCCGATATTCTAGAATTGCAAGGTAGCTTCTAAGCACAATTTCCCCTCGAATCAGTGTTTTTTTTTTTTTTTGGGGGGAGCCTTTTGTAGGGAAATTTGGGGTTAATGTACTTGCCCAGGGTTAACCTTTTTACTTGTTATTAAAAATGAATTTGGTATGGGTGTTAAGTGTCTGAGGCCAGAAACGAACTCAGGTCCTCCTGACTCCGGGCCGGCACTTTCCTCGCCACCTAGCCGCCCCCAAGTGTTTCATTTTTAATAACAAGTGAAAATAACTAAACTTCTTTTCCACAAGGGTCCCATGCTTTTAGGGGGCTCATTAAAAAAAATATTCTTGGTGATGCTCCCAGCTCCCACAACTATGTCTTTATTTCTCTGAGTCCCCCAAAGAGCCAAATCAAAACGTTTTACTTTTCAGACCTTATCTTACCCCATGAGCCTTCAAGCATTTCTCAAAAAATTCCTCCAATATTTTTTAATCGGGATCAAAGCTGAATTTAAATGAACAGTCTCCCCATTACTCTCACTGTTCTGTGAATTGCCCTGAATGAAATACAGATGGAGAGTTATTAAAGGGAACGGCTGAAAAATCCCAACTTGGACTATGGCCGTTAGTGGCCAAGATTTCAAATTTCAGGGTCCGATATTATCAATGTCCTTCTGCTCTATTTGTGCTTAAAGGGGGCAGGAAACATCCTGAAATACTTTCCAGGGTCTGTTTGGTTCTCCCCAAATGCCAGGGTTTTATGCCCACACTTCTAAGCTACATCCTCCTTTACAGCAGACCTTCTGTGGTCTGAGCCCCCTCTGTTACATGCCCATGAGCCTCATTCATTCCCACACCTTTCCATAACGTCTTTGTCTGGTTCAAGTCTATTTTTAGCAAGTCTTCCCCTAATTTAGTATAAAGTTCACACACAGACACATACTTTTGTTTTCTCCTGGCACGTTGGTCTCCAGAAGCAGGAATTCACTTTGAACTTTTTTGACTTTTATTCCTTTGGTGACTAAGGTCCCTGTAAAACCTGTTCCCCAAAGTGACGCCCCCCAAACCCCGGCTTCTGCACTCACCGGGGGAGTGCCGGTTCCTTCTAGCCCTTCGCTGCTTTCGCAGTACAGCGGGCTCTGGCTGCTCTGCTCCCCCCAGCACAGCTGGGTCTGGCCCCTCCGCTGTCGAAGCACAGTTAGACCGTCTGTCGCTCGGTTCCCCCAGCACAGCTGGCTCTGGCACTCCTGGTCAGCAGAGGTTCCCTCGATCTTCCTGGGGTCAGACGCCCAGCTCCCCTCACTATCCCGGGGTAAAAGTCCCCGTAGCTGGGCCCGGGCCACCTCTCAGCCCCACTCACCCCAGGGCTCACCGCTGGGTATTATGGGGACCCCGACCTGGCCCTGTTTACTCCTCCCAGGGAGGAAATCACCTGCTTGGCCCTGACTCTAATTAGCTTTTCCAACTCTGTGTCCACCCTGAGATGCTATTTAATCCCTTTTGTGGGAGAAAATCTGGGGAGCGTGAAATGTTCTGACCTACTCCGCCACCTTCCCAGAATCCTCTCTGAGAACCATCTCCAAGGTGACAGCAGAATCTCTTTAGAAGAGGGAAGCCGGAATAGAGACAGGGAAAGTGCTCCTGGCTTAGGATATGCGGAGAATAAAGGAGGAGGATCTCGCTGTGAGGGTCAGGAAGGCCGAGGAAAGGGGGGCAGAGTCAGAGAGACAAAAGAAAGGAGAGAAATAGGGGAGTGTGTGCAAGGGAAAGCACAGGAAATGAAATTAAAAAAGGAAATAGCGTGAAGGGGAAAACAGGAAGGGGGATTCTATTGGACAATTAACTGAGGGGGAGGAGAAGAAGAAGAATTAAATACTTAGATAAGAGGGAAAAACAAAGAGGGAGCATTAAGCACAAATCTGAATCTAGGAAACAGTTTATCCTGAGAGGATGGGAGAGATGGAAACCTAATGCATAGCTTTAAGTGAAAGTGAAAAAAAAAAAAAAGCAAACAACAGCCAGCGCGAGACATTAAAGAAAACCCTGTGTCTTGTTTACGTGAAACGCATTTAAAATATTTAAAAAGACACAGAAGAAAAATAATCATCTGATAAAAGGTGTGCTACTTCTGAGGGGAAAGCAGGATTCCAGTCTGGCTGTCAGAGTCAGCAGGAACAGTCATGAAAACATGGGAAGGGATAAGCACGGCAAAGACATGATTCTGGAGGATCCACAGAGAGCCAAGCAAGAGCAGCGCTAAGATGCCAGGCTCCAAATGCCTTCCCATTTCCATCTATAAAGAAAGCTGTAATAGAAGTGTAAGCAGAGCCAGGAACATGACAGCACCAATAATAGTCCCATCTATTCTGGATTAAATCTCACATTAAGATAAGAAAAACAGAGGCGGCCAGGTAGCACAGCGAGTAAGAGCACCGGCTCCAGTGTCGGGATCGAATCCGGGCTCAGACACTTAGCACCCACCCAGAAACACCAGGCCGTGTAACCTTGAGCAAGTTACTTAACCCCGATTGCTTAAAAAAAAAAAAAATAAAAAGATAACAAAAACAAAGCAGGCGGCCACTAGGTGGCAGTGAATAGAGCACTGGCCCTGGAGTAAGGAGGACCTGAATTCAAATTCGCCTCAGACACTTAACACTTACTAGCTGTGAGACCTTAATCCCAATTAAGTCACTTAATCCCAATTGCCCCTCCAAAAACCAACTACAACAACAACAAACCAAACAAACAAAAAAGGAATTTAGGCCTGGACAGGATGCCCCAGAGACTTATGGTGTCTCCTGAAAGGGAATTGCTCAATATATGTATTTCTCAACACTAAAGAATGTCGCTGTGCTTATATACTTGGAATGGGGGTTTGGTTTTGTTTTCTTTCCCAATTTTAGGTGGCTGGGAGAGGGACATGAAATTTTTCCTGATGAAAAACATATTTATTTTAAAATAGAAGTAAGCAGTCAAGTGATTTCACAACTGTGGCTAGGAGAATTCTTGATCTAATGTCTAGATAAAAAATATGAGCTTCTAACTACATAAAATTTAAGTGCTAATAAATGCAGACCAAGTTAGAAGAGAAAATGCAGGATGTAGAATATACCAAATATTACATAATAAAATCATCACAAAAGTCCATTCATATCCATGACAGGGAGAGAACTGGCATCCATGTGTATCAAGGAACCACTGCCAATAGACAAATGCTGAAAGGACAGAAAGTTTTCCAAAGTCCTGACAAGCATAAATGACCTATGAAAACATGCTCCAAAGCACTGATTAAAAGAGAAAGTCTCGTGAAAATATTTTTATCATTCTCTATTATATCTCAAAAATTGGAGAAAATGACAAAAAGGAAACCATTGATATTTGATTTTTTTAATTTTGAAAATCACAAATATGAAATAAAATGCAGATTTTGTATTCACCATAAAATAGAAAAAGAAGATGAATGAAATACACCTTTAGTTTGAATTTCTTTTTGAGTAATAATGAATTCAAAATAATACTTTTAAAGCACTACTTTGGGTCTTCCTTCTGACTGTTGCATGGATTATTATATCCGTTTCCTTCCATATTATTTTGGGGAGTGTAGGAACACAGGCAGGACAATCTTATTGCTAGTACCCCTCCCACTGTGATCCTCTCCAAAACTAGGGGGAAAAAACCAACCAACAAAACATCTGTAATGAAAGCACATAGTCAAGGAACAAAATTGTCATACTGTTCATTTCTCAAAAGTGTTTTTTCTTCCACATTTTCTATCCATCATCCCAGGGAAGAGGCATGTTGCACAGATCTTGACATGTCTCTGATATACTGGCTAACCATTAAGATGATAAGAGGTGGGGGGCAGCCAGGTGGCTCATCGAGTAAGGGCACCGGCTCCAGTGTTGGGATGACCTGGGGATCAAATCTGGGCTCAGATACTCAGCATTACACCCAGAAATAACTGGCTGTGTAACCTTGAGCAAGTTACTTAACCCCGATTGCTTTAAAAAAATGATAAAAGGTGGGACATCTTGCCAAGTTGTTGGCCTTCACCATGTTGTATGTTATGGAACACTCCCTGGGGTCTGCATGAGTCCATTCAACTGTTTCAGGTTTCACTGAAATTACCTGAGTTTCATGGCATGTTGTTCCATAACATTCACACACCAGAATTTATTCAGTTTTTGCCTTCTTAATTGTAGGACATCACATCTTACTTTCTAGTTCTTGGACATACCAAAAGGAGCTGGTACCAATATCTTTGTACACTTGGGTTCCTTTGCTGTCTTGAAACGTATATGCCCTCTAGTGGTATCACTGAGTCAATAATTTTCTGATTTGGTGGAATTTCACAACTTTAGGAAACCGATGTATGTTTTCTCTTCCTACGCTTCTAATATCTTTTCTTTTTATATTTTCACTTGGATGGGGGCTAAGTGGAATCTGAAAGTTGATTTAATTTGCATTCTACTAATTATTGATTTGGACCCAAAAAAGTTGCATTTTTTTTCCTCCTCCAGTGATCTCCCTTCTGTGACAGAAAAAAATAAATAAAAAACTCTTGTAACAAGTACATAATTAAAGGAAACAATTCCAATTACAATATTTCTGATGCTCGTCTTCTTACCACCTTCATGCATCTGAAAATCTTTCTAATTATTAGTAATTTGACTTAGTGATTATAAATGTAGAGCTTTTTTTCCTTATGATCATTGATATCTTCTTCCTTTATAAGTTGACTATTTATAGCTTTGGATCATGTCTATTGAAGTCATTCTATATATGCTTGTCTAAACCAGTACCTGTCCTTCATAGGCATAGGACATGAAGCCTTTGTAAGGGAAACACATTATGCACTGTGGGGTTTTAGTGGGATGAAAATTGCCCACTTAAAGTTTTTGTGATCCTTTCTATCCTGAATGTGGAGATTAGCTCTTCCACTACCCAATAAAGGATTTTCCTCAAGGTTCCTCTAACTCCTTTGTGGAGACCTTTTCTAAGTCACATGTATTCATCAGGAGTTAATCTTGGTCTACAGTGGGAACCATATCTATTTTCTGCCAGACTCCTTTGCACTGTTGCCAAGATATTGCAAAGCTTAGTAAGTATTGGGAGTGTAATGGAGGCCTTTGGAGTAACTGAACCCAAGGTTACTCTCCTCATCTTCCTTTCTACATGACATAGTTGATCTTGTCAAGTTCTCAAACTCTTTATTTCTAAGAAGTCTGATCTCATTGCAGATTTGGTCCTGCTAGGTGCATTTCCAAAGACAATTATTGAAAAAGGAAAAGAATCTATATGTTCTAAAACATTTATAGCAGCCTGCTTTGCAGTGGCAAAGAATTGAATGCCCTTCAGTTGGGGCATGACTGAACCAGATGTACTAGAAGATTGTTATGAAGTACTACTATACTAGAAGAAATAATAGTCTTGATCTTGGAAACACATGAATAAATTTGAACAAAATAATGAAGAGGTAAAAGTGCAGAACCAAGAAAACATTGGATACAGTAACAGATTTTTTTTTCATATCAGTAATGTTGCATAGAATTATAACACATGGAAAAAACCATGAGAAAGAAAAAAAACAAAATAAAACAAAACAAAAAAGACAATAGTCTGATTCATTCTGCATTCCAACTCCATAGTTCTTTCTCTGGATGTGACTGGCATTTTCTGCCATGTGTTCTTTGGAATTGTTTTAGGTCCTTGAAAGGCTAAGTCTATCAAAATAAGTCCTCCTGTTCATAATATTTTTGATTATTTTCTTTCTTTCTTTTTAGTTTACAACATTCAGTTCCACAAATTTTTGAGTTCCAAATTTTCCTCCCCTCCTCCCCCCACAACAGCATGCAATCTGATATAGGTTCTACATACTCCTTCACATTAAATATATTTTCATTTAAGTCATGTTGTAAAGAAGAATTAGAACCAATGGAATGAACCAGAAGAAGAAACAAAACAAAAAAAGAAAAGAGAAGAGAGAGCAAAACAATTTGTTTCAATGTGCATTCTGACTCCAATTCTTTCTCTGGTTTCGGATAGCTTTTTCCAACATGGCTCTTTTCGAGTTGTCTTGGAACCTTGTTTTGCTGAGTAGCCAAGTATATCAGTTAGTCATCACAGATATAATGTATCTGTAATCATGTACAATGATCTGGTTCTGCTCCCATCCCTCAGCATCAGTTCATTTAAGTCTTTCCACGTTATTCCGAAGTCCATCTGCTCATCACTTCTTATAGCACAGCAGTATTCCATGACATTCACATACCACAACTTGTTCAGCCATTCCCCAATGGATGGGCATCCCCTTGATTTCTAATTCTTTGCCACCACAAAAAAGCTGCTATGAATATTTTTGTTGATATGGGTCTTTTCCCTTTTGTATGATCTCCTTGGGACATGGTCCTAGAATTTTTATAGTCCTGTGGGCATAGTTCCAAATTGCTCTCCAGAATGGTTGGATCCACTCACAGATCTACCAAGAATGAATTAGTGTTCCAACATTCCCACGTCATCTCCAACATTTATCATTTTTCTGTTTTGCCACATTAGCCAATCTGTTAGGTGTGATGTGGTTGGTACCTCAGAGTTGTTTTGATTTGCATTTCTCTAAGCAATAGTGATTTAGAGCATTTTTTTTCACATTATAGAAAGCTTTAATTTCTTCCTCTGAAAACTGCCTGTTTATATGCTCTGACCATTTATCAATTGAAGAATGACTTGTATTCTTATAAATTTGACTCAGCTCTCTCTATATTTTAGAAATTAGGTCTTTATCAGAGATACTGGTTGTAAAAATTATTTCCCAGATTTTTGCTTCCCCCCTAACCTTGGTTGCATTGGCTTTATTTGTGCAAAACCTTTTCAATTTAATGTAACCAAAATTATCCATTTACAGCAAAATATTTTTAACAACTTTGAGTAAATACAATATTTTGACTATTACAAATGACCAAAAAAGTACAAAGGACATATAAAGGAAGAAGATGCTCTCTGCCTCCAGAGAAAGAACTGATAAATAAAAGTAGGTTCAGAATGATTTTACATATATATACACGTTTGTATCTGATGGTAGCTATCTCTAGGGCAAAGGGAGCAGGGAAGAACAAAAGAAACTTACACCATAAATTTATTATCTGTTTAAAGGAACGATAAGTTGTACATAATTTGCTGTTTCGTGTGCTATCATCTTTTCTTTTATTATGCCATGTTATGGAAGCACTTATTTTATTCCAGGAATTAAAAATAAAATAGATAACAATCTTAAAAAAACCCATAATGATAGTACTAAGACAACTGTCTGAGAGTTAGGAAGGCAGATCAGTGAAAGAAGGTAAACATACATGATATAGTAGCAAATGCTTCTAGTAACCTTGTGTTTGGAAGACGTCAAGACAAGTTTTTGTGCTGAGAAGTTCTGATTTGGGGAAAATTGTTGGTAAAGCTAGGAAGTAGTCTGTCAAAAACTAGACAGAGACCAGTAGCATACTCTATTCCCCAAGGGGTGGTCAAAATGGATACATGACCTAGATATATAGGGAGACATCATAGGAAATTAAAAGAACATGATGGAACATGTTCCCAATCAGACTTATGGAGAGATAAACAATTTGTGGATAAAGAAGAGATGGCATGGAGAGGTGCAAAATAAATCATTTTTGATTAAATTACATTAAAAAGGTTTTGTTCAAATGAAACCAATGTAGACAAGATCAGAAGGAAAGCAGAAAATTCAGAGGGAAATTTATAGACAGTTTCTCAGATAAAGGTCTCATATCTCAAATATATGAAGAACTTGGTCAAATCTAAAAAAAACATGAGTCATTCCCCAATTCTAAATGGTCAAAACCTAGGAATAGGCAGTTTTGGATGAAAAAATGAAAATTATATACAGTCATATGAGAAAATGTTCCAAATCATTACTTTTTACAGAAATGCAAACTAAAACAACCTTGAAATACCATCTTATACCTCTCAACTAGGCAATAATGAAAGAAGGGGAATGTGACAAATGTTGCAGGATTTTTAGGGAGCCAGTCTCTAACCTGAGCATGCTCAGAGCCCCACAAAGTAGGGTTAGGGATGGGAGTGCCAGTAATCAAGTAGCTTAATTAATCCATCTCAGAGTGAGGAATGCCCTTGTAGCAGAAGTGAAAGCACAGGTTATATAGCTAACTCACAGCTGGGGAAGGAGGGAGGAAGGTGCATTACAAACAATCGTTTAGTGATTTCCCAGGAAAAACTCAAGTCCCACAATACAACAATTCTGGAGTTAAGTCTTTGGGGATCGTGACCCCCTCCATTAGAGTACAGGACCAGAGTTCTGTGACAGGAACAGGTTCTACAGCCTTGGCTTTACTTCACTGGAGGAATGTAGGTAGAAAGATGCCGGTGATTCTGAGCCTTATCAAGGTATGATTTGTGAGTGTGATTCACAAGCTGGAAAAGGCAGCTCTTGAGAAAATGAAATTATTAGTATATTCATCACACATATCATCTTGATTGATATGAAAATCATAAATTCCTTTCTCAGAGGGGATATGGAAAATTTGGGACACTCATTTACTGTTGGAACTAAACTGATTCATGAATTTTTGTGCCTCGCCTTTGACTCAGTTATACTAGTCTTAGCTCTGTTTCCCAAGATGATTAAGGAAAACAGAAAAAAAAAATTATGCTGTAAAATACTTGTAGCAGCTCTCCTTTTGGTAACAAGAATTGTAAATTGCAGGGATGCCCATCAATTGGGGAATTGCCCGAGAGAGACTGAATACAACCTGAGGTAAATAGTCAGTAGCTTCAGGGTGGTTGAGGATGGTCTCTTGAGAATGCTATGGAAGTGTCCAGCCCAACTCTCCAGGATCATGTCCTTATCACTAATCAATGTGGCTCCATCAGCCCTGAGTAGCTGAGACACATCATAGCAAGTTTTTGACCCATACATAGCCTCGAGGGCATGATAAAAGCACTTTGTGGGGCTGCTAGGTGGTGCAGTGAATAGAGCACCAGCCCTGGAATCAGGAGGACCTGAGTTCAAATTTGACCTCAAGACACTTAACACAAAAACTAGTTGTGTGACCTTGGGCAAGTCACTTAAACCCAACTGCCCTCCAAAAGGCCAAAAAAAAACCACAGAAAAAAGATAAAAGCACTCTGTATTGTTACTCTCAGCACAAAACTGATTTTCATCTGCCTTTATACTGAGTCAAGAATCCTGAATCTCTCTAAGCTTTCCTTGCATTTAACTTTTGCTGGAGTTAAACATGGTCTTCTCAAAGATAGATGAAATAGGCCAGTAGAGTTCTCATTTTTTTTTATTTAGCATGTTCTGAATTTCTCCATAATTTTCATCAAACCACTTTAGATGTTTACAAGTGTTCTAGCCCAGATAAATTAACGGGGTGCTACTGTACAACAGATCTCTGAAAGCTGGTCACTCCTTTTCTGCTTGAATGTTGAAAACCCTGTTTTGACTCAGCTTTCTGCCATTAGCAAAAACCTTTCTCTCCATGTGACACACAAGATTGCATTTCCATATGAAAACCTTACCACACTGATTATATTCATAAGGTCTCTCTCCAGTGTAGATTATATGATGGGCAGTAAGATGGCATCTCTGTATGAAAGCCTTTCCACATTGATTACCTTCAAAAGCTTTCTCTCCACTTTCTGGGGAGTAAAAACTTGAAAACTTCTCAGAATGTGTCTTGTAAATTGGTGTCAGTTCTGACTGTTGACTTCACCCTTTCCTTCACTTCTGTCAATCAGCAGTAAGCCCTGTTAGGAGTCTTTCGACCCCCACCTAGCTTCAGTCCTTGGTCTGCTTTCCCACCTCTGTGGGCCCCTCTTCCTGGCCAGTGGGAGTTAGGGACAGCCTGAGCTCACCCCCCAACCAATGGGAGTGAAGGACAGTGGGGGAAATATGACCCAGCTGTATTAGGGTTTAAAAACTCTGTTGCCCCACATTACAGGCCTCCTCTCCTTGACCATCCTTTTCTGGGGGGGGGGGGGGGAAGGAGAGAATAAAACTTCCTGTTTTTATCCTAAGAAATGTCTGAGTTCTTGACTAAATTTTGAATGGGGTTTTTCATCCCACACACCACTGTGAATTCTCTGATGGACAGTAAGTTGGGAATGTGAGAAACCTGGCTGTGGCGTGTCCTTTCCCACTGAAGGAACTCAGAAGGAGTGGGCAGAGGAAGGCATTCACGTTCGGTGAGGAAGTGGGTGCAGTGCTCGGCAGTGCTCCCACACAGGCAGAAGCAGGAGCTCGGTTAAGCAGTCCACCCTCCCCCTCAGAGTTAGCGCTACTCCTGTGTCCTCGGGGTTACGGTCTTCAGCACCCCACATTCCCTTCTGCAGATCACGTGGGCATCCTAGTGAGGACCCTGGTCACCTGGCTGGACCCCGCAGGCTGGAAGCGGGTTTTCAAGGCTAAGCTTTCTAGCACCCCGGCTCCCGCATGGCCACGGTCTGAGTGAAGGGAGATACCCGGCTTCCCCGCAGCTGCGGGGTGTGGATGATGATGCCCCTTAACGTGCGTGGGAGCTAAGCCGGATGCCGCAGCATCATCCACAATGCCACAGCCGCCCCTGCGCTTCTCACTGAGAGCTCTGCTCCGCACTTCGTCCCGCACGTGAATCCTTCCCCCAGCCCGGAGGGGAAGGGGCAGAGGCTCGGCCGCATGCGGACAAGCTGAAGGGGGGCAGCCTAGGGAAGAGGAGCCACCTTCGGCGCCGGCTCCGCATCCTTCCTTCACCAAGCCTGAGGCTGGGCCCCGGGATCTGCATTCTGCAGCTGGGGAAACTGAGGCAAGCCTCTGCTCCCATCGCCAGGACTGAAGGGGTCCGGGCTGGGCACGGCCAGTCAGGCAGCCCAACGTGCAGCCGGACGCGTGCCGGGGCAGTGACCCCCATCCTGGGGGGGAGGGACACGGGGGTCCTTCAGGCTCACAGGTCACCTAGGCAGGTATTTATGTGTGCCCCCTGTGTCTATCTCCCGCGCCCCCAGCAGAGCTCCGAGGGCCCCTCCCCCCAGAGCCCCGCGGCGGGTGGGGCGGGGCAGAGGGCCCGGCTCTCCCCCAGGCACGGCCCTGGGGCCTTTCCCTGCCGCCCCGGGCCCAGGCCTCCAGCCGGCAGTCTGCCCCAGACTAGAGCCTGCTCTCGCCCCGTGGGCGGCGAACGAGGGAAGGCACCAAGGCTTCTCTGCGACAGGGCGCGGGACCACCCAGAACAGAAGCACAAAAGGGCGTGGAGGGGAAGGCCGGGGGCTGGAGGTGACGTCACAAGGCCCACAGCCAATCCTTTGATGCCTGCGCAGGGACGCCACGCCCATCTCTGCCCCTGCTCCAGAGTGCCCCTTAAGACGCAGGGCATGCTGGGAATCTCCTGGTGTGCAGGCGCACCTTTCCAGTGGGACAGGAAACTAGAGGAGTCAGTGCGCAGGCGCGGCCCCGCCCCCAGCTCCCCTGGGGGCCCCTCCCCCTCCTCCCAGCTCCAGTTAGTTATTTTAGTGGCGTCCCTGGGAGGGTGTGCCTGTGCAAGGGGTGGCGTGCCGGGGGGGGAGGGGTACGGGCTGGGGGAGCGCCCCCTGTTTGGCGGGGGCTTCACACTTGGTCCCTCGGGTGCTCTCGGGGCGAGAGGTGATGATGCCCTACCCCTCTTCCCGAAAAGAAGGGAGGGAGAGCATCCTCTGCCCCCTCCTCTTCCTGGTAACAAGGGAGGGGGAGCAGCCCCAGCCCCAAATCCCGGGGTCAAGGGATGTCACGGTCCGTAGTCACATGTGTGTTGTGCCTTAGTTTCCTCATCTGTAAAGTGGGGGTGATCCAGTGAGATCACAAAGCTCTTAGGACTGTGCCTGCATACAGTAGGTGCTCTATAAATGCTATCAGTCCTGGTCAATGACCCCCTCATTCCCCTGGGGGAAGTGACCTCATCTGAAGGAGTGGGGGTGGGGGACCTCCAAGGGGGCGGGACTGGCTCCCTGAGGATGGGAGTGGGACTCCTGGGGAGGGTCCAGGAGGGGACCCCAGGGCTTACCTCCCCACCCCCCAGGGGTTGATCACTGTCCAGCATCTGGTCCTTTCTGGTCCTGAGCAGCCCTGCCCAGCTCCTCCCTGGGCCTCACCCTCCTCTGAACTCCTTGGGTCCTCAGGCAGCATTTCTGTATCCTGTATTCAGGAGGAAAGGAATTGCTCCTACCTGGCATTTCTGTGCCCTGTGGGTGTGCCTCGGGCCTTACAAGTCTCTTGTCTCTGATTCCCAACAGAAACCTCGTGAGGCAGGTGCCACTCAGCGTAGTGTGCCCACATCAGAGAAGTGCTGTGCTCTGGGAGCAAAGCAGAACTGAGACAGCTCAAAGGAAATGCAGGATGGGCAAACTTAGAGCATCCAGCCCAATGTTGACAGGGTCTATTGGTGCCGACCTGTGGGAGAGCGTCCCGAACTCCTGCTGGTCTGGTCAGCCACAGTCAGAGGCATTGAAACCGGACTCCAGCAGTAATGTCACTTTGGTCCTCTTCCAGGACCAAGGACAGCAATCAACTAAGCAATCCAGTGCCTGCGGTGTGCTGGGTACTTAATAGGGGTCCTGCACAAAGAAGCAAACAGCGTCTGCCCACAAAGCGCTCACAGACTATGAGGGGAGAAGACACGCTCACAGTGATGTACAGACAAGCCATAGACAGGTCACGAGGCTATAATAAAGAGAGGGAAGGCTCTAGAATGAAGGGGAGCCAGAAACAGAGGGTGGGCTTTTGGATGAGACTTGAAGGGGCCCAGGAGGCCTCAGTGAGGAGCAGAGAATTCCAGCCATTCTGGAGAGCCAGAGAAAATGGCCAGAGCCTGGCCTATGAAGGAGGCCAGTGTCATTGGACCAGAGCAGGTGGAAGAAGGCTGCAGAAGTAAGTGGTGCCTGGGCCATGGTGGCTTTTAAAGGAAAGTAAAAAGCAAGATACTCTGTTGGGAGAGTCTGGGTAGTAATAAGCATGTGTTAAGGCCCTTCTGTGTGCCATGCACTGTGCTAAGGCCTGGAGATTCACACAAAAAAGAATGAAGTCTCGTCTTGTCCCCCATGGAGTTTACACTTTCAAGGGGAAGACAGCACAGCAAAGCAAGTGACTGGGGGCAAAAGACACTGGGACAGGGGGTAGTGCAGCCAGGTGCAAATGAGGAGATGTGTGAGCTGCCCCTCTCCTTATGTGGAGGACTGGAAGTACCTGAGCTCAGCCCATGGTGGGGAAGAGAGACTGGGAGGGAGGGGAAGGAAAGAGACATGGAAGAGCTTCTGATAAGAGCAATGTAGGGATTCCAGAGATGAATATTTTTTAAAATTTTATTTACATTGAGTTCCAGAAGTTTTAGATTTCCAATTTTCTCCCCTCCCCCCCCATGGCAGCAGGCAATCAAATATAGGATCTACAAATGCCTTCACATTAAACATTAGTCAAGTTGTAAAGAAGGATTTTAACCATTCAGACTCCATAATTCTTTCTCTGGATGTGGCTGGCATTTTCCATCTTGAGTCTTTTGGAGTTGTCTCATCACCTTACATTGCTGAGAGGAGCCCGATCTATCAAAGTCAGTCATCACACGTGCGTTGTGCCTGTGACTGTATACAAAGTTCTCCTTGTTCTGCCCCCCTCACTTAGCTCAGTTTATATAAATCTCTCCAGGTTATTATGAAGTTCATCTGCTCCTCATTTCTTATAGCACAGCAATATTCCATTACATTCATATAACACAACTTGTTTAGCCATTCCCCAGTTGATGGGCATCCCCTTGATTTCCAATTCTTTGTCACCACAAAAAGAGCTGCTATAAGTATTTGTACATAGAGGTCCTCCTCCCACTTGTATGGTCTCTTTGGGATACAGTCCTACAAGTGCTATTGCTGGGTCAAAGAGAGTGCTTATTTTTATAGCCCTTTGGGCATACTTACAAATTGCTCTACAGAATGGTTGGATCAGTTCACAACCTCACCAACAATGCACTACTGTTCCAATTTTCCCATATCCTCTCCAGCATTTATAATTTTTCTGTTTTTTCATCTTAGCTAATCTGACCCGTGAGATGTGGTACCTGACTTTTTTTTGGTTTTGCTTTGCATTTCTCTAATCAATAACGATTTAGAGCACCTTTTTCATGATTATAGATATCTTTAATTTCTTCCTTTGAAAACTGCCTATCCATATCCTTTTACCATTGATCAACTGGGAAATAACTTGTATTCTTATAAATTGTACTCGGATCTCTGTATATTTTAAAAATGGGGCCTTTATCAGAGACATGTAAAAATGTTTTCCTAATTTTCTGCTTCACTCCTAATCTTGGTTACAATGGCTTTGTTGGTACAAAAACCTTTCAACTTAATGTAATCAAAATTATCCATTTTGCATTTTGTAATGCTCTCTATATCTTGTTTGATAATAAATTCTTCCCTTCTCCATAAATCTAACAGGTAAAGTATTCCTTGCTCTCCCAGATTACTTACAGCATCAGCCTTTATATCTAAATTGTGAACACATTTAGCCTTTATTTTGGTATACAGTGTCAGACATTGGTCTCTGCCAAGTTTTTGCCATACTGTTTTCCAGTTTCCCCAGCAATTTTTGTCAAATAGTGAGTTCTTATTCCAGAAACTGGAGTTTTTAGATTTATCAAACAGTAGATTACTATGGTCATTGACTTTTGTGTCTTGCATGCCTAACCTATTCCATTGATCCACCATTCTATTTTTATTTTGATTACATTAAATTGAAAATTTAACTCTTCTTCACAAGGATGGAAAGTCTCATACCACTCAGTTGAGGCCAATTTGTGAGTAATCTCTCTTTAGAATACTTTTCACACTTTCATCTAGTTAAGAATTTATTTCTGAGTATCAGGGAATTTGCTAGATCCTTTTTCTTTGTTCTTCCCTCAATGATTGCTGTTAATCCTCCTCCCCCTGCCCCAATACACTGTACTTGCTAGCTTCTCACAAATTCTTCATAGAATTTTCTTAATCTGTCACTTAGAACACAAATGGTGGGGAGGAATTTTTCATGACTTTCTTTCGCTTCCATAGATTCTTATCTCACTGATGGCATACATACCTTCTCTATAATTCCATCTATAGAAGCATTGTCTAAGTATTTTTCCAGATTTTATGACTCCAACATGATTCTCAATTCAAATAGAAAATGCTTTTCTCAATATTTCATTGGGCTCTTAATGACTGGTTTTAAGTGCTGACTGACACTCATAAAGGTTATGAGTTTTAGACAAATTCCTTGTCTCCTTCATTTTTTTTTAAAGCAATTGGGGTTAAGTAACTTGCTCAAGGTTACACGGCCAGTTATTTCTGGGTGTGGTGCTGAGTATCCGAGCCCGGATTTGATCCAGGTCATCCCGACACTGGAGCCGGTGCTCTTACTCGCTGAGCCACCTGGCTGCCCCTAAGCAATTGGGGTTAAGTAACTTGCTCAAGGTTACACGGCCAGGTGTTTCTGGGTGGGTGCTAAGTGTCTGAGCCCGGGATTCGATCTCCAGGTCTTCTCAACACTGGAGCCGGTGCTCTTACTCGCTGTGCTACCTGGCCGCCCCTCTCCTTCATTTTCTTCCTTTTAGTTGGTGAGGGTTGAACTAAAAGAATTTTATAGTCTCTAAATCAAGTGACTTTGATGGTTTAGCAGTTGGTGATATTCAAGGATGTGATTGTGGACTTCACTGAGCAGCGATGCCTGATGGACCATTCTCAGAAAGGAATGTACAAGGAGGTCATGCTGGAGAATGTCCAGAATCTGTTGTCTTTGGGTAAGAACCATTTCCTCTCTTTTCTTGGTGTAAATTGTCAAGTCAAAATTTTCACAAATGGCAGAGAATGGATCCATACTCTCTTGCACAAAGCCTCAGAAGTTGCATTGAGTGCACACTCATCTGCATGCACCAGCTCTCCATCAGTTTTGATCTTCACTTTCAGCCTTTTCCACTTAAATAATTTACCATCAGTCATATAGCTGAAGCTAGGGAAGATCTGGGTTCATTTTTAGAGGAAGAAAGTGAAAGTTAAAAAGCTCTCAACTTCAAAGAGAAATGTCAAATGCTCACAAACCCCAAAATTTTTTGGAAGAACTTAAAACAGACTTCAAAAATCAAATGACATACTGAGGAAAAATTAGGGAAAAATAAGATCAATCCAAGGAAATTAAAAATTATGAAACGAAAGTCAACGAATTAGAAAGGGAGATGTAAAAACTGGAGAAAGAAAATAACTTGTTGGTTGCACTGGCTTTGTGCAAAAACTTTTCAATTTAATGTAATCAAAACCATCCATTTTGAATTTCATAAGGTTCTCTATCTCTTATTTGCTTATAAATATTTCCCTTCTTCAAAGATCCGACAGATAAACTATTCTGTGTTCTCCTAGTTTGCTAGTATGAGCCTTTAGATCTACATCACGTACCCATTGGGAATTTATTTTGCTATACAGTTTAAGATGTTGGTATGTCTAGATTCTGCCATACTGTTTTCCAGTTTTCCTAGCAGTTTTTGTTAAATACTGAGTTCTTATTCCAGAAACTGGAAACTTTGTATTTATCACATAGTAGATTACTATAGACACTGACTCTTGTATGCCTAGCCTATTCCACTGATCCACCACTCTATTTCTGTTTTGATTACATTAAATTGAAAACTGTTTGCACAATCAAAGCCAATGCAACCAAGATCAGGAGGAAAGCAGAAAGCTGGGAACCAATTTTTACAGCCAGTGTCTAATAAAGGCCTCATGTCTAAAATATATGGAGAACTCAATCAAATTTATCAGAATACAAGTAATTCCCCAATTGATCAATGGTCAAAGAATTATACAGGCAGTTTTCAGATGAAGAAATTAAAGCTATCTATAGTTGCATGAAAAATACTCTAAATCACTATTGATTAGAGAGAATTGTAAATCAAAATAACTCTGATCCACATCATACCTATCAGATTGGGTAACAACAAAACAGGAAAATGGCAAGTGCTGGAAAGATGTGGGAAAACTGGAACAGTGATGCATTGTGGGTGGAGTTGTGAACTGATTCAATCATTCTGGAGAGCAATTTGGAACTATGCCCAAAGGGCTATAAAAATGTTCATATTCTTTGACCCAGGAATACCACATCCACTGCTGTATCCCAAAGAGATCATAAAAATGGGGGGAAAAAACCTCACATGTAAAAAAATATTTATAACAGCTTTTTTTGTGGTGGCCAATAATTGCAAATTGAGGGGATGACCATGAGTTAGGGAATACCTGAACAAATTGTGGTATATATGACTACAATAGAATACTATTGTGCTATAAGAAATTAGGAGCAGGTAGACCCCATAAAACCTTGCAAAGCCTTAAGATGAATTGATGCTAAGTGAAGTGAGGAGAATCAGAACACTGTACACAGTAGCATTCACACTGTGTGATGACTTTCATAGACTTGGTTCTTTTCAGCAAGGCAAGGATCTAAGGAAACTCCAAGACTCAGAGTGGAAAATGCTATCGACATCCTGGAAAAGAACTATGGAATCTGAATGCTGATTGAAGCATACTGTTTGTTGCCTTTTTTGTTGTTTTGTTTCGTTCTCATGGTACCTTCCATGGGTTCTAATTCTTCACATTTCTAATATGAAAGTATGTTTAATATGCATATATCAGATTACATGCTATCTTGGGGAAGGGGGAAGAAGGGGAGCAGAAAATTTAAAACTCGAAAGTGTATGGAAGTGAATGTTGAAAACTAAATATTTAAAAAAAGAATGAAGGGGAAAAAGAAAAAGTACCCTAAAAACTGTCTGCTTACCCAACCCTGGTCTGATTACAGGGGCAGGCGGGGAATCCCACTCTGTGGTCAAGTCACAGAAACAGGTTAATGTCTGCAAAGAAGATTTCACTCACTATCAGTACATGGAATGTGCTCACCCTTATAGATAACACAAAATCCAGTAGACCTGAAAGACAAACAGCTCTTGTTGCGAGAGAATTTGGGAAGTGCTGCATCTAAGCAGCAGCCCTGAGTGAAAGGCGGGGTAACGAAGGCCAGCTTACTGAAGTTAGAGCTGGATACACCTCTTTCTGGACTGACTGCTCTGAAGATGAGCACTGTGAAGCTGGTGTAGGTTTTACAAACAAAACTAATCTAGTCAACAAGCTTGTATGCCTCCAAAAGAAGTGAACTTGGGACACTGTCATTGCCACTTGCATAAAAATGTCTTACACCATCATCAGTGCCAATGTTCCCACCAGGATGAACCCTAAAGAGGTCAAAGAAAAACTTTAGGAACACCTGGAGATCCTTATCACCAATGTACCAAAAGAGGACAAACGAGCTTAAAATTCTTGGTGACTTTAATCCTAGAACTGGCTTAGACTATCACACTTGGCGGGGAGTCCTAGGGAGGAATGGTGTTGGACACAGCAACAATGGTCATTTACTAATGAAGACTTGTGCATCTCATGACGACCTCATCACCAACACCGTCTTCCATTTACCTAAATGCAATAAAATTTTGTGAATGCACCACTGCAGCAAACATTGGCATTTAATAGACTATGTGATTGTAAGAAGAGACGGACAGGAAGAGTGACAAAGGCCATGTGTGATGCAGAGTGCTAGACTGGTCATAGGCTTATCCTCTCCAAGGTAGATATGTTCCATTTAATAAAAGCATCAGCCCCAAGGCAAAATGACTACCAGAAATATTAATATTTGCTGCCTGACAACTCCACAAGAAATGCCAGGAGCAGAACAGAGGTCTGGACACAATGTTTGTTTGTAGATCTGACCAAGGCATTTGATACTGTCAGTTCTGAGGACTTAGGGAAAATTATGTCAAAATTTGGTTGCCCAGGAAAGTTCATCAGCACGGTATGTCAATTTCATGACTGCATGCTTGCCTAGTTTCTGGATAATGGACAATGTTCTAGAGCTTTCTCAGTCACCAATTGAGTGAAACAAGGCTGTGTGCTTGCTCTCATGCTTTTTGGTACAATGTTTTCAGCCATATTGTCAAGTGTATTACTTAAGGATGAAAACTGCATCAAGGTCAGATACTGCAGTGATGGTGAATTCTTCAAATTGAAAAACCTACAGATGATTTTGCACTCAATGCAGCCTCTGAAGCTGACATGCAACACCATAAAATGAATTTTTTTGTTACTTCTCCTAATTTTGTCCTAATAATTAACACCAAGAAAACACAGGTGCTCTGTCAGCCAGCACCACACCATCCATATGGGGAACCATCGGTTACAACAAATGGAGCAGCTCTGAATGCTGGATAAGGTCACTTACCTTGGTTGTGTGCCTTCCAGGGATGTACACATTGATAATGAGGTTGATGCAGGAGCTAGCTCAGTGTTTGGGAGGCTCTGAAGGAAAGTGTGGGAGCGCAGAGGTATTAGACTGTCTACCAAACCGAAGGACTACAGAAGCACTGTGCTGACCTCATTGTTGTATGCCTGTGACATGTCTACCAGCACCATGGCAGGAAACTGAATCACTTCCATTTGAATTGTCTTAGAAAGATTCTGAAGATCACCTGGCAGGACAAGGAACCAGATCCTGAGGTCCTAACTCGAATTAAACTGCCACGCATTCAAACTCTGCTTCAGAGAGTGCACTGCAGAGAGTGCACTGGCCACCCCATTTGAATGCAAGAAGACTATTTTATGGAGAATTCACACAGGGCAGGTGTTCACATGGAGGTCAAAAGCAGTACAAGGACACTCTCAAGGTCTCTCTCAAGAACACTGGAATTGATTGTGTGACATGGGAGACACTGGCACAGGACTACTCAGTGTGGTGCCCACATTTGCTCTATGAGCAAAGCAGCATTGAAACACTCAAAGGAAACACAGGATGCACAAACTTCGAGAATGCAGTTCACGTGTTTGCAGGGAGTATTTGTGCCTGACCTGGGGTAGCTCGTGGTACCAAGCCCGTACTGGTCTGATCAGCCCCCGTCAGACACACTGACACTTGCCGCTAACAGTGATGCCATTTTGGTCCTCTCCGAGAATGAAGGAGAGCAACCAACACAATACACAGACACACTGTGAGGGAACACAACGATGCAAATACACAAAATATAGGTGCACAATTAAAAAGACTCTACACCTTGCTAGCAATTCACTTGAAATCTAGAAGAAAATATTTCTAACCCAGCATGCAATAAAAAAGTTAATTTCATCCAGTTCAGCTGCACACAAAACCCAGCGTGCAAGCCACTCTTTCATAAAAACATTGTTTTTACCACCTGCAGAAATAAAACCCCACTTGGACAGCATTTATAAAAAAGAAAACCCACAGGCCATAGCTAGCCCTGATTACAAGTGAAAACACACATGCAAAGTCAATCCGTGTACCAAAAAACCACTGGCCTTACCAATGGGATCCAGCTCAGGAAAAGAGGGCTGTGGAACATTCCTCACAATGAAAAGCTGGGCTTGATCAGGGGCTGGGGTCTCTAATGGAGCTACACTGGGGAGCACTGAACTTGTCAGTCAAGTGAGCTGAGACTTCTACGAAAAAGGATCCAGCAGCCCCTGTCCCTTCTCCCTGCACTGAAGAGTTCAAGGCTCTGCCCTCCCTGCCTCCACCCCTTCACTGCTGACACCAGTGTTAAGTCTCTAACCTGAGAATGCTCAGAGCCAGATAAAGCAGGCCTAGAGACTGGAGTGCCAGCGACCAAGCAGTTTAATAATCAGTTTCAGAGTGAGGGCTGTTCTCTTAGCTGAAGGAAAAGCACAGGTTTTACACTTAAGTTACACCTGGGGAAGGCGGATTGCTAACAATTCTTTAGTGGTTTCCCATGACAACTCCATGAGGCCCACAATACAGTTCTGGAGTCAGGTCTGTGGGGGTTGTGACCACCTCCCCAAAGTACAGAACCAGAGATCTGTGACAGGAACAGGCTCTACAGTTTTGATTCCATTCACTTCAGGTCGAGTCACTGTGAGCTCTGACTCCCAAACCAGAGACCCAGCTCTGGAGAAAACAAAATTATCAGTATGGTGATTACATATATCATATCAATTAATAGGGACATTACAATTTCCTTCCAAAGGTTGTTTTATTCTGTCAGCCACGTGAAGCCCATCCCTGAAAATGCAGAGGAGCCAAGCTGGGTTGAAAGCAGAAGTTTTATCAGGAAGAAAATCAGCCCCTAGTGCTGTACAAAGACCCACCAGCCCAGGAGGGGCAGGGGAGATTTATACATGAAAACCACAACGGGGAGGCTCAGAGTGTTGGGGAAAAGGATGGACAATCATTCCCCGGATCAGGGGGACCCAGAAGCAGGATGTTTAGCAGGAACAGCTGACTGCAAGGCTGGTTGGGCCTAGTTTGGGGACGGGGGTGTACACCAGCGAGGTCAGCTAGTGAACATCAGCAAAGGCATATGGGAGTGAGCAAGACTGTGGCTCACTGCAGGATCCTTCCATCAAACACACTTACTCTGTGTCTAGTGCATGTGCCTGGTAAGGTGACTCATGCAAACTGGACATATTGATCCCAGGGGCACTTCTCAGAAGGCAAGTTCAAACTGGATTCCACCCTGCTTGGTTGGCCTCCTCTTAGCCCAGGTGTGGGAGAGGCAAGTGAGGGGAAGGGGCTGAAAGGCCCAAGGTCATTTCACCCAGCTTGAGGTAGTTAGATGGCCTGTGTTCAGTGCGGCCACCCCTGCCCCAATAATGCAGAGAAGTCTCCAAGCAGACACTCCTTCCTTTGAGCTGGGGGATCTGATTCCCCATCCCCCCCAATGCCAGACTCAATCAGATTTAGGATTGCCCAGAGAGATCTCAAGTATTCTTCTGGGCCTGGGAGGAAACAAAGACCTGAAGCCTGCTTCCCTCCCTACTTACTGTAATTGGCAATGGGAATTTGAAGATCTTCCTGCCTCTTAACAGACCTGGGGGGAGTTTTGAGACCTCCCCTGCTTTGAAAGTATATTTGCCCCCTAATATGCTGAATGTAATGACATGGAGCCTGTGATGGAGGGAATTTACTGAAGGGTGCAGCAGAGCCCACAGGAAGCTTCCCTGCTGCGAAGGTAAACTCTATCAATAGGCTGAATATAGATACATGAAGCCTGTGGTGGGAGGAGTTTGCTGAAGGGAAGCAGAGCCCACAGGAAGTTGGTCAGAGCTAGCAAGATGGTGGGGGAGAAAGGACGCTCAGGCAAGGAGTCAGATAAACTTGTGAGTAGATACTGATTTTGTATTGCTTTGTGGGAAGGCTGAAGGATGCTGTGGCTCTCAGTTATTATGGCTTCTGAATATCTCTGGTACTATAATGGAATGGGTTTACTGGTTCTGGGTTTTGGTTTTCTGGTGTCTCCATAAATGCTTCAGTTCTGTCCTCTACTGGGAGAATCTGTTATATTTTGCCATCAAATACCATTCGGTATTTATAGTCACACTCTTTATTGTGATTAGGGGAGCTGTAAATATTGCATTGTCGCTACACTTTCCCAGGGCCCCTTCTTCCCTACAAAATACTAATGACTTAGAATCATTCATCTTTATACTCCACATTAAGGTTTCTCAATCACCTTTCAACAAAACCCTATCACCTCACCCGTGGAGTACTACAATAGGTGCCAGGGCAGGGGCACCTCAAGTCTCTCCCCATTCCAGTTCGGCCCCAAAGTCATTATCCTAAAGTGCAGGTCTGACTACATCCTACCCCTCTCTCACTCAATAAACTCCAGTGCCTCTCTACTATTTCCAGGAGCATGTATAAAATTCTCTGCCTGGCTTTCAAAGCCCTGCATAACTTGGCCTTTTCCCACCTTTCCAGTCCTCTTACACCCTTCTCCCCCACATTTCCTCTTCCATCCAGTGACAACTGGTCTCCTGGATGTTTCACCCTCCAGCTCTTCTCCCAGCATTTTCTCTGGCTGTCCCTCATGCCTGGGATACCTTCCACCCTCTGCTCTGACCACTGACCTTCCTGGCTTCCTTTAAGTCCCAGCTAAAATACTGCCTTTGACAAATCTTCTCTAATCCCTCTTAATTCTAGTGTCTTAACTCCTAATTCTGTCCCATCTGCCCTGTGTAGAGTTTACTTTGTAGAGATTTGTGGGTTGTCTCCTCTTAGATTATAAACTCCCTGAGGGCAGGGCCTGCTGTTTGCATCTCCAGCACTTAGCACAGTGATCCGCACACTGCAGCTGCTCTTGTGTTCAGTCCTGTCTGACACAAGGAAAGTTAACCAGAGGCTTCATTTGGCATCTTCTCTGATGACCTTGCTGATGTCCCCTGGGATAAGGAAACATCTAATTAACCAGGGCTGCCCCCTCCACTGACTGGGGGTGGTGTTAGTAATTACATTCCTATGATAATCATTTACCTTTGACCATTGCCCCATTTCTTTTTTTAAAAAGGGCCATGAGCTTAAAACAACATCAACAGATCTCAAAATAGTATGTTTTACATCAAAAACTGCAATTGGTTTAAGAAAATGGGTTTGCTAGGTGGTATTAAGAAATGCAAGCAAACCTCCCTTGGGTAAGATCTGGGACTCTCTGTCTCTGACTGTGTCTCTTTCTGTCTCCCTCTCTCTTTCTCAGGTGAGCTATCCATGTTTTAGCCAACTGACTTTACTATGATAATGATGATCCAAGCAACGCTAGTTATGAAAATTGCCAGTATTTTCATGGTGGTTTATTGCTTGCAAAGCTTTTTACAAGTGTTGTTTAATTAAATCTTCACCTTAACTCTGGGAGGTCGATGCCCTTTTTATCCCCATTCTACAGATGGGGAAATTCAGGCAGGATTGCCCAGGGACATACAGCTATGAAGTACCAGAGGCTGAACTGAAATTCAGGCCTTGTGGTTCCAAGGACAGCACTTCATTCCCCATGTCACCTAGCCCCTTAAAGCATTACAGAAATTAATGTTGAACGGGGTACCAAAACATTTAAAGATGGAGTTTTATTGCCAGTAAATAACAGAAAACAAAGTGAGTACCATTTCATGGGAGAATGGCTGAAGAAATGAAGTCCATGAATGTCAAGAAATATCGAGGAGGCATGACAAACATTAGAATTTCAGAGAAAAAAAAAACCATTACATGTGTAGGGTTTTTCGCAGACCATGGAAGTGGGGGTTTTTAATGAGATCTCTTTTGTTGGGAGGTCTAATGAGTCTGTGCTTTGTATTCAAAAGGTTTTTTCCAGTGTGGATTTTCTGGTGAGTAGCAAGATTGGAAGACGATCTAAAAGTCTTTCCATAGTGATTACATCCATAAGGCTTCTTGCTTGTGTAGATTCTCTGATGTGCAGGAAGAAAGCATCTCTGTGTGAATCATTCCCACATGATTACATTCAAAAGGTTTCTTTGCAGTGTGGATTCTCTGATGTGCAAGATGGGAGCTCTTTCAGAAAGGTTTTCCACACTGATTACCTTAAAAAGGTATCTCTCCACTGTGGATTCTCTGATAAGCACCAAGATTTTGCCTCTTTGTGAAAGTCTTTCACCTTGATTATATTGAAAATATTTCTCTCTGCTGTGCATTCTCTAATGCGCAGCAAGATGACATCTCTGTATGAAAGGCTTTCCAAAGTGATTACATTCAAAATTATACATTTCTCTCCACTATGGATTCTCTGATGGGCAGCAAGATACAGCCTCCATTGTGAAAGCCTTTCCACAATGATTACACTGGAAAAGTTTCTTTCTCTCCACTGTGGATTCTCAGATGGGTAGTAAGATTGGGGATACTTCTGAAAGTTTTTCCACACTGATGACATTCAAAAGGTTTCTCTCCACTGTGGATCCTCTGATGGGCAGCAAGACTCCGCTTTGTTGTGAAAGCCTTTCCACATTGATTACATTCAAAAGGTTTCTCTCCAGTGTGGATTCTCTGATGGGTAGCAACACTGCTCCTGTTTGTGAAAGCCTTTCCACACTGATTACATTCATAAGGTTTCTCTCCAGTATGGATTCTCTGATGGTCAGCAAGATGGTACCTCGTTCTGAAAGCCTTTCCACATTGATTACATTCAAATGGTTTTTCTCCAGTGTGGATTCTCTGATGGGTTGTAAGATTAGAGCTACTTCTGAAAGTTTTTCCACATTGATGACATTCAAAAGGTTTCTCTCCACTGTGGATTCTCTCATGGGCAGCAAGACTCCGCTTTGTTGTGAAAGCCTTTCCACATAGATTACATTCATAAGGTTTCTCTCCAGTGTGCATTCTCTGATGGGTACCAAGTTTGCTTCTGCTTGTGAAAGCCTTTCCACAGTGATTACATTCATAAGGTTTCTCTCCAGTGTGAATTCTCTGATGGGCAACAAGATAGGAGCTGGTTCTAAAAGTCTTTCCACACTGATTACATTCAAATGGTTTCTCTCCACTGTGGATTCTCTGATGATCAGCAAGATGGCACCTATTTCTGAAAGCCTTTCCACAGTGATTACATACATATGGTTTCACTCCACTATGGATTCTCTGATGGGCAGCAAGAAGGGGACTCTTTCTAAAAGTCTTTCCACACTGATTACATTCAAAAGTTTTCTCTCCAGTGTGGAATTTCTGATGGGTAGCAAGATAGGAGCTTTTTCTAAAAGTCTTTCCACATTGATCACATTCAAAAGGTTTCTCCCCACTGTGGATTCTCTGATGTGCAGCAAGATATGGCCTCATTATGAAAGCCTTTCCACAATGATTACATTGAAAAGGTTTCTCTCCACTGTGGATTCTCTGATGGGTAGCAAGATTGGAGGTACACCTGAAAGTTTTTCCACATAGATGACATTCAAAAGGTTTTTCTCCACTGTGGATTCTCTGATGTTTAGCAAGAGTGCCCCTGTCTCTGAAAGCTTTTCCACAGTGACTGCATTCATAAGGTTTCTCTCCAGTGTGAATTCTCTGATGTACAGCAAGATTACCCTTGTCTGTGAAAGCCTTTCCACAGTGATTACATTCATAAGGTTTCTCTCCAGTATGGATTCTCTGATGGGCACCAAGTTTGCTTCTGCTTGTGAAAGCCTTTCCACATTGATTACATTTATAAGGTTTCTCTCCAGTGTGAATTCTCTGATGGGCAACAAGATAGGAGCTGGTTCTGAAAGTTTTTCCACACTGATTACATTTAAAAGGTTTCTCTCCACTGTGAATTCTCTGATGTTTAACAAGCTTGCCTCTGTCTCTGAAAGCCTTTCCACATTGATTACATTCACAAGGTTTCTCTCCACTGTGGATTCTCTGATGTTTAGCAAGACTGCCTCTGTCTCTGAAAGCCTTTCCACAGTGGTTACATTCATAAGGTTTCTCTTCACTGTGGATTCTCTGATGTCCAGCAAGGTGGGAGCTGGTTCTGAAAGTCTTTCCACATTGATTACATTCAAAAGGTTTCTCTCCACTGTGGATTCTATGATGGACAATAAGACTCTCCCTTCTTGTAAAAGTCTTTCTACATTGACTGCATTCATAAGGCTTCTCACCAGTGTGGATTCTCTGATGGGTAGCAAGACTGCCCCTGTTTATGAAAGCCTTTCCACAGTGATTACATTCATAAGGTTTCTCTCCAGTGTGAGTTATCTGATGGTCACCAAGATGGAAACTCTGTATGAAAGTCTTTCCAAATTGATTACATTCAAAAAGTTTCTCCCCCCTGTGGATATTCTGTTGGCCAATAAGGAGAGATCTGTAGCAAACAGCCTTCCCACATTCCTGACATTCATAAAAATTCTCACCCATATGAATCTTATGAGATTTATCAAGATCTAAGTTCCAACCAAAGGCCTCCCCAAATTGAGGAAATGCATAACTTTTCATTCCAGGGTGAAATCTAGGCTGGTAAGAAAGAGATGAGTGAAGGGATGAGGTTGCTTCACATTCATTATATTCATCAAGCACCTTTCTAATTGGAATCTGCTGATGAGTAAGGAACTCAGAGTTTTGACTCAATGCCTTTCTACCTTTATTACTTACAGAGAGTATTTTTCCAGTATCACTTTTCTGATCTCTCATGAGATCTGAATTCCAGTTCCAGGCCATTTCCCAATGATTTCCTTGATACACTGGCACTTCAGGAACCTTCTCATGGGACTGAAAAAGCTCTACATGTTCCATAATGCATTTGCAATATTCACTCTCCTGAACACAGTCATTCCCTGAGGTCATTTGCTTACAATGATTTAGGATACAAGAGTGTCCAAAACTCTTTCCCATTCCATCAAATTCATAGTCACTATTTGGATTTTTATCTAATTTGATATTAGAGGCAGGGATTTCTCTCAACTTGAAGTACCAGGGACTCATGAATCTTTGCAGGTCATGGTTTTCCAGAAAAACTCCATGATTTCTAGTCACCTCATTTACTTCAACCCTGGTCTCTACATCTGAAGAAAACAAACAATCAGACATACATACACCAAAAGATATTCACATGTAAGTATATGCAATAGCCATGGTTACTGGAGACTTAATTTGACTCATGGCCTCATTAGCAATGTAAATGCACAAAACTTTATGACCTCTTGGAGGAAACAGTGGCATTAAATTGACTGTATCATTGTAAGGAGAAGAGATAGACAGGCTGTGAGAGTGACAAAGGAGGTTTACACCCCAGAGTATGTTGGACCCATCTGAGACTCATTCACTCCAAGATAAACATTTCCATTCAACAAAAGCAGCAGCTACGGGGCGGCCAGGTGGCTCAGCAAGTGGGAGCACCGGCTCCAGTGTCGGGATGACCTGGATCAAATCCGGGCTCGGATACTCAGCACCACACCCAGAAATGACTGGCCGTGTAACCTTGAGCAAGTTACTTAACCCCAATTGCTTAAAAAAAAAAAAAGCAGCAGCCACCAGGCAAGATGTCTTTCAGACTTAATGCCAACAGATTAGAGTGTTTCTCCATGGGAGAACAGTTTATTCCTAACTTGGAGAGTAAACTAAGCCAACACAAGAATTTGTTGTATTCTAGCAGAGAAGAAGTAATGGACTTTCAGAGATTTCTGGTACAGTATCACATTTACTCATCTGGACCAGAACACTTGTAAATCCAAACGGGCTTGATGAAAATGATGGGGAAATGCAAAGCCAAAAATAAATAAGTAATGAAAACTCTACAGGGCCTAATAATCCCTGTGTTTGTTTTTGCAGCTGTATTCCCAGGAATTATATACTGTCTCCAGTTATTTTAAATGGGGTGTCTCTTACTGTCTCTCCCTGCCTGGTTTTCTTGGTGATACACAGGAATGCTGATAATTTATGTGGGTTTAAATCATACCTGCTACTTTAATGCTTTAATAACTTTTTGACCGAATCTTTGGGGTTTTCCAAGTATATTGTCCTGTCACCTACTAAAAGAAGCGACTTTTCTTGCCACATTCCCTATTTTAATTACTTCTATTTGTTCTCCTATTTCTATTCTTCTTATTTCCAACACCACATTCAATAGCACAGGTGACAACGGGCGCACATCTTTCACCACTGATCATACTGGGAAGGCTTCTAGCTTATCCCCATTAGACATAACACCTGCTGATGTGTTTCGGTAAATGCTTCTTTTTTATTTTTATCAATTTAAAGAAAAATCTACAAGTAAATATACTTTTAATGATTCTGAATAGAAATGAATGTTGTATTTGTTCAAAAGCTTATTCTTTAGCGACTTCTATAACCGTATGATTTTTTTTCTTACTTACTATTGATATTATGTGAATACTTTTCTATTACTTCAAGTATTCTTCCATTCCCTGTATAAATGTAAACTGGGCTCAACGTGCAATCTTTGTAATACATCGCCACAATTCCCTAGCTAATACTTTATTTAGGATTTTTGCATCCATATTCATGCATGAAATTGGTCCATTATTTTCCTTCTCTTTTTTATTCTTCCTGGTGTATCAGTACCATATTTCTTTCATAAAAGGGGTTTATACCCTCTTTCCTATTTTCCCAAATCACTGATTTAATGTTGATATTAGTTGATCTTTAATGTTTGGTAAAACTCCCTTTCAAATCCCTCAGCTCCTGTTGGTTTTTTCTGTGGAAGCTCATTTTTGGCCTCTTTTAAAGTTCCAGCATTACCTGCTCTCCCACCTAATTCCAAGAGAATTAATTTCTGCCTGATAATTGCTCCATTTTACATCTCTCTACCTAATTTTATTCTTCACCTCTTAAAATAACTGTTAACGTGCAACACATTCTCTATTCAGGGTAACTCTTGGCATTTGTTTTGTTTTGAAGATGCTCTGGCGTTCAGTTCAGATACTATGACACACGTTCTGTAAATGGTCATGGAACGACACTTTGATCATATTGGATGCTAAGCACTCCTTAGACAAACTCTCCATTTGGTCCATATTAATGTTCCTTATAGTCCATCACAGGTTTTCAATGGTGCTTAGATCATGGGAATTCACAGGCCATTGAAATAAACAAATTCCACTGATTTGACAAATTACTTTTTTAAATTGGTTTTACATATAGGTAATGCATTTCCACAACACAGTACTATAAAATTTAAAGATGATTACACATGAAATTGCAAATCTACTCTCAACAACTTCCTATTCCTTTCAAATCTACAACAGAATGTCTTCTTTCTTTTCCCTTCCCTCAGAGTTCGCTACCATTGCATACAAATAGGTACATATGTCTCTGTATTTCCATGTGTGTTTGTCTATGTGTACAGTTTCAGACACACTGCTTTCCAGTTTTTCCAGCAACTTTTTTTTTTACCAAATTATGAATTCTTATCCCAAAATATTGTCTTTATTCTTATCATATACAAAGTTATGTTTATTTGCTGCTCTGTGTATACACTATTCCTGAGATCTTTCTATTTCTTACCCAGCACCAGATAATTTTGATATGAACTGCCTTAAAATAAAGCATATCTGGTATTGCTAAACCTCCTTCTTGATAGTCTTTTTTTTTATTACTTCCTTTTATGTTCTTGATTTTTGTTTTCCCAAATGAATTTTCTCATTACTTTTTCTAACTGAGTAAAAAATAATTTTGATAATTCCATTGAAAGGGCACTGAATATATAAATCAGTTAGGATAAAATTGTCATTTTTATTATATTAGCCTGGAGACCCATGAACAATTAATACTTCTCCAATTACCTAAATCTGATTTCATTTGGATATAAAGGTTTTTGTAATTTAGTTTATATAGTTCCTGTTTTTGTTTTGGCAGGTATTTTATATTGTCCAGAGTTTGAGCCAATTTGTTTTCTTCCTTTAAGGAGATTCTTGGAGAGTCAAGTATTTCCTGTCCTCTTCTGGCACCTTGCCAGAATCCCCTCACACTCTTTTTAGCATGACATTTTCTTACATTCTTCTTTTTTTAATTTTTAATTTTTTTTGGCCTTTTGGAGGGCAACTGTGGTTAAGTAACTTGCCCAAGGTTACAGAGCTAGTTTTTTTGTGTTAAGTGACTGAGGCTGGAACCGAACTCAGGTCCTCCTGACTCCAGGGCCGGTGCTTTACTCACTGCGCCACCTAGCCGCCCCTAGCATGACATTTTCAGTGAAGTTGTTAAGACACCTTCACAGAGGAGGAATCCATGGCATCAAGGTAAGACACCTGATTGCTAATAAATCATTTAACTTCAAAAGGTGACAAGCCAAGACCAAAGTGGACAGAGACTTGGTGCATGCAGAAGACTGGGCACTCAGTGAAGCGTCTGAGATGAGAATCAGCAGAATATGGATCCGTTCTCTGCCACTTGTGCTAGTTTTTGTCTGACAAGACGAAGAAAAGAGAGGAAATGGTCCTTACCCAGGGACAGTAGGTTCTGGATATTCTCTAGCATGACCTCCTTGTACAGCTCTTTCTGAGAATAGTCCAAGAGGCACCACTCCTCCTCAGTGAAATCCACGACCACATCCTTGAACGTCACCAACTCCTAAACCACCAAAAGTCACATGATTTAGAGCTGAGAGACTCCAGAATTCATCTACTTGAACCCTCATCTACTTAAAAGAGGAAACTAAAGCCCAGATCAGGGATTTGCCTACAACTCATATAATCTTTACGTCACAGTTAACACCTGAAATGAGTTGTTAAGAACCCAATGGAATAAGGAGAAAAACATTTTACATTTGAAGTGAGAATCATGATGGAAAAATAAAAGCTAGAAAAACGTCTTACTAGACAATGCTTTTCCTGATGGAATTAGGAACAAGATATGTGCTCTATGAGTGACACACAAGAATTGTGGAGAAAGTGAGGTCACGGGAAATTCCTCCTGTGTCCTAAGTAACATGTTAAGAATATTCTATGAACAGTTTGTGGGAAGTTGTTAAGAACTGTGTATTCTGGGAGAAAAAAAAATTGTTATCCCTGAGCAGAGAACAAACAAATTATCAGGGAAATTGGGTAAAAGTCTATAACAAAGTATGAAAAAAATTCTAAAGCAAGATTACTCACAATCTGACCTCAACTGAGTGGTTTCAGACTGTTTCCAGCCAAGTGAAGAAGAGTTCTCTATTCTTATACTGAAGGGTTGATTTGCCCCTGGGTATGATGAGTCACACTGAAACATCTTCTGTCTTTCCTTTATGATTACTTTCAATTGTTCATGGAACATTCATTCATTTTAATATTTAATTGTAGAAAAAAAAAGAGTAAGTACTTGGGGAAAGGAGGATTTCTTCCTTCATTAAAAACATAAACTTTTATCAGGTGGGGTTAGAGATCGAGTTAATGTATAAGAAAGACATTGATAGTTTATGAAAAATAAATTATTTTCTCAGCGAGTAAGAGTGCCGGCCCCAGTCAGGATGACCTGGGGATCGAATCCGGGCTCAGAGACTTAGCACCACACCCAGAAATACCTGGCTGTGTAACCTTGAGCAAGTAACCCCAACTGTTTAAAAAAAAAGAAAGAAAAATAAATTATTTCAGCATGCTGTTATAACTCCAAGATGTTGGGGTTAGGTCAAGAGGCAGAGTGACGGTGATTGTACAAGAAAGTGGCCACTTCTTCAGACCCTTTGATGCTATGGAGGGCTCATCTGTGTTTCCACAAGGCACCTGGCATTTAGCACTTTTCATTTCTTTTTCATTTCCAGCAAAACAGTATGATTCACTGTTTACGAAGTTGGATTATTATGGAGAAATTCTCTCTCTTGGAGATAAAAATCTCTTCCCCTTTTTATCCTTTTAATTTCAAATACCTGATTTATCTTGTATTTATATATTTCACTTGGAGCTTCCTTTATTTCTATTGAATTTCTGAGCAATTAAAGAGTTTTTAGTTTTTTCCTGATATTTTTGGATTCCTAAGAATTTATCATTCTTTTCTTTCCACTGGGTGTTCTGAGTCTTGACTCTTCAATGCATTCCATCCATTCATCATGTGGTCACTGTAGGAAGGCCATGCTTTTCTTCATCTCTGGAATCCCTAACTTGTCCTTATCAGAAGCTCTTGCCCATCTCTTTCCTTCCCCATCCTCCCACATTCTCTCTTCCCCTCCACAGGCTGAGCTCATGGCCTCCAACACCTACATAAGAAGGGGTCAGCTCACACATCTCCACACTTGCACCTTGGTGCACTACTCTGGAACTTCTCACTGACTTTGCCAGCCTTGTCCCGTCTGTGGCTCCTATCCAAAATCTCTTCCTTTCTTCTGTTGTCTTCCCACTGAATGGGTAATCTCTATGGCCACAGGACAGTCTTCTCTTCTGTTTGAATCCCTAGGTCTTAATACAGTGCATGACATTATTCAATTATTTCAGTTGTATTTGACTTTTCTAGACCCCATTTGAGATTTTCTGAGCAAAGATACAGGAGTGCTTTGCCATTTCCTCCTGATGCTGTTTTAAAATGATGAACTGAGCAAAAAGAGTTAAGTAACTCAGGATCACACAGATACTAAGTCTATGAGGCCAGATTTGGACTCAAGCATGTGAGTCTTCCTTATTCCAAGCCCACTGCTATATCTATTGGGCCGCCCTACTGCCCTCTACTCACTCCTTAACTCTTTACACAGCTTAGTTTTTATCCTCCCTTTCCTGAAAGGGCTCCTGCAAACTCAGCATTGATACTTTAATTGCCAAATCGACCAAACGTGTTATGTAAAATTTGGATGCAGCCAAAAAGCCACACTCCAGATCCAGAAATCTCATGGGGACTGAAGGTCGCAGGTTCCCCACCACTACTCCAGACTTACTGAACTCAGACACCAGGATAGAGTCATTTTGACCTAATGTTTTTCATTCTTATCTTTATGTTTTCTGAACATATGCCCTTAAAACCAAATTTTAAGAGTTTTTTTCAAGAAGGTATGACCCACTGATAGAGTGTAAAACATCACAAGTATCCACGTGACTTCAGAGTAGACATCATAATTTAGTTTAGGACACACTCAGTTCCATTTGCTGCCAGTACCTCAAAATATAGGGCTCACTCCTGGGGATTAGTCTACTGTCAGAGTTTTCTTCTGGAGGTCTTTCTACTCAGAAACACAAGGGACTCAGTCCCCAAATAGGATGAAGTAGGGAGAATGGTAGCTGGTAGACAGATAATGGAAGAGGAACTCTCAGGAGGAACCAGTGTTTTGCATTTTGGCCCAGCAAAATGTGAACCTTGGAGTGGAAATGGGTTCACTAGGATAAGGGGAAGGTAGAAGAGAGTCACTGCCATGGCCATGGCATAGTAGTTGATAGAGATGAGGAACAGCAGTAGAGAAGAAGGCAGAGGCCTAAATTTCTAGCCATGAGTGTGAATGAAGGAAGAAAATGATCCTGGGGCCTCAGGCCTGAGGCAGAAAGAGACTGGTGGACCCTCTCAGAAAAGGCCTTGCTTCACTGAGGCCCATAAGGCCTTCTTCTGCATTCCATATGGCCCACATTTCTAGGCAACTTCTGCCTTGGTCTCCTCCTCCTGGCAGACTCCCTGGCTGGAAGAAGCAGCCCTTTTCCTTGAGATAAAGACATTTCCTAAAAATCCAGAGCTGGCCTTGCAGGTCCCAGCTAGGGCTGAGCCAGGAGATCAGAAAAGTAGATGGCCTACCTGTACTCTAAGTGAATAGCCTCCAAAGACCAAGAAAAGGTCTTTGACGCCACCTTCAGGCCATGATTCCTGCTTCAGTCAGCCCTCTAGGGCAGCCCCAGAGGCTGCCTCCTGAGTGAAGAGTTCACCTTAACCAGCCCAACCTGCATCCAATGACTGCTACTCTCTGGTCACCTCTCACCCCCAAATTCCTTTCTTTCTTTAACTCTGGGAAGCACACTCACACCTTTGGCACTAATATTCCCCAACCCTTACCACTGAGGTTTTCACATAGCAAGCAGATAATGGTTTGGGGTTTTTTTTTGCTTTTTGGAGGGCAACTGGGGCTAAGTGACTCGCCCAAGGTAACATGGCTAGTTTTTGTGTTAAGTGTCTGAGGCCGGATTTGAACTCAGGTCCTCCTGACTCCAGAGCTGGTGCTCTATTCACTGTATCACCTAGCTGCCCCTAGATGATGGTTTTTAAAAGTGAATTTTTAAGAAACCATAACTGACTCCATTGGATGGTATACCGGATGTTCTGAGGTCAATGTCCTCGGTGTCTCCTTCCGTACCTCTTCCCCCAATCTCTTTGAGAAAACTCTTAGGACTCACTTCCTCTTCTGTCATTCTGTCTAAGAAGGCAAAAAAGCCTTAGTGAAGGTGCCTAATCAAGCAGCTGCCATTTTCTTTGGAAGTAGCCATGCTAAAGACCTTTGTAACAGACCTTTCTAGCTCTAACTGTAAATTGACATTTTGTTTCTTTTCCTTTTCCTCTCTGTCCCCACCCTGTTCTTGCCCCAGACTTCTTTGTAAGCATGCCTACAAGACCTCAGGCATCCTCCCCAAAGCATGGGTCACGTCCCTTAGGAGGGGAGACTGTCTCTATGTCATCTGTGACACTGTGAGACACACATGTCCATGCAGAGTGAATAAAGGAACCACAGTTTACTGTCTGTCTGTGACCTGTGCTCCCTTTTTCGGCCTGTCCCTGGCAAGGACCCTGACAATTCTCACAATATCTATAAATGAGACAATATTTATATGGCTCCTGGCACACGGCTGCCCCCATGCCACCAGCCCCTCAACCCTTTCCAGTCCATTCCACCTTGGTCCTCTTCTCCTCTCTGCCCCAGAGACACCTGCCTCCTGGCTGACCCTTGACCCAGACCCTCCAGCCCCTGACCCTGAGCCTTCCCAATGGCTGGGTCTCGCACTTGGAATGTCCTCCCCCCTCACTTTGGCCTCCTGGCTTCCTTTACATCTCAGGTAACATCTCCCCTGAAAACAAGCTGTTCTGGTCCCTTCCCTCTCAGGGCGCCTCCCTCCATTCTGTACAGAGCTCGTTTGCACACAGATGATGACATGTTTTCTCCCAATTAGACTGAGCTCATGGAGAGCAGGGCCTGCCATTTTTTAAAACTTTCTTTGCACAACCAATCCGTTAGCACAGTGCTTGGCACAGAGAAGCCACTCTCTAAATGCTTACTGACTGGACCAAGAAATGGTAATTGCGAAACATTGAGAAAGACCAGGGAAGGCTTGTGTGGCCTGAGGCGGGACATGAGCAGAACCAGGAGGACAATTTCTGCTCTGCTAACAGTGCAAAGGACAACCTGAGTCTAGCAGGATGAAGCTTCCTTGGCTCTCTCTGATTCCACCTTTGCTGATGGTGATCTGGTCTGTGGATGGACTGCACTCACCTAGCACTTCTGGGACATGACAGGGAGCCTGGACAAGTAGCAAGCCCCAGAGCTAGGCCTTGGAGGGAGGCCTGCTCCTGACAAGCCTGGAGGACAGTCAGCAACAGGCCAGATGGGGAAAATGAGGCCCAATGGAAAGGCCAGTCAGAAGTGGGGGCGTGGGAAGGCCCTTGTTCAGACCTACCTGGCACCTGCATGTGCAGAGCTGGCTCCCAGAAAGCATAGATCTCAGCTCCAAGGGTTTCTGCTTCCTGCCAATCAACCATGGAGGGGGTCCTCCTAATCCCCAGAGTCCTGCCCTCTTCTGCCCTGCCCTTCAGAAGGGAATTATGATTTGCCAATCTGTGTCTCATAATGAAATTCATTAGTCACCTGCCTGATTAATGGCACTGTCTCTGGCCTGCTGTTTCTATCATTCTCAGGGTAGAAACTAGCTCAGTAAAATCCTGTTAACACCTCCATGTTCTGCCAGGACCCCTGTGTCCACCTGCCCTCCACCCTCCCTGAAAATGGATGTTCCTCAAGGACAGAGGCTTTATTTCTCTACCTTTACAAATAGTTTGTGTTTTCCCTCAATGTGCATACACATGTCTAAGTACACACGAATATGTGGGAGCCAGCATGAAATAATGGGAACCAAACCCACCACCCACTGGCCTTAGATTCCTGAATCCTGGCTTCAGATCCTGTCCCTGCTACTTACCATTGTCACCGAAATATAGTCACTATTACTTCCTGGGCCTCAGCTGGGATGGCAGGAAGATCCTCCTAGGACCCCAAGCATGTGACAAGCTTTGCTAATTTAATATTCCTTCACTAAAGCTTCACACATATTCACTGTGGGCCAGCCATTGGGGCAGCTGCATGAAGGGGTTCAAGATCATAAGGCCTTCATCTGAATTCCTAGAAAGGGAAAGTAAATGGAATCAGGAAGACTTGAGGTCCATTAGAGCTTCAGACACTGGCTGGCTTTGCAACGCTGGGTAAGTCACTTCATCTCTGGCTGCCTCAGTGTCCCCTTTTGTAAAAGAGGACACAGCTTCCTTGGCTCTCTTGGATTCTACCTCTGCTGATGCTAGTCAGGTCTGTCAATGGACTTCACTTACCTGGGATGGGGGTCTGTGGGTCCCAGGGGCCATGTTTCTTGGTCTCTCTCCTAGGAATAGGCTTTGGTACTCAGCAAGCTGACCTGGGGAAGGAGAAGAACCTCAGGGTGGGAGAGAATTGACTGACTCCTTTTTCTTGCTGGAGTGCCTGAAGGTGAGCTCAATAGCAGCAGGCACCCCAGCATCCCCAGGATGGCGGCTATCCCAGGTTCTCTGATATGCTTTTCTAAAGGAAAGCAACTCAAAAAGGGTTAACTCTTTTACTTTATTCAAACATATATCACTTATCTAGTTCAGGGGGGAAAGTCCACACCCTAAACTTTAGAAGTTACAGGCAGACAAAAATGTAGAAAGAGAAAATAACACAATTCAGCAGACCAACCGACAGGGCTTCCAGCTGTCTGACCATCACATACTACCGTCAGTCACCAGAGAGAGAAGCACCAACATCTGGGTTTTCAACGCTGGGGGGGCTCAACAGCTGCCCAGTCTCATCTGGCCACATACACAATTTTTCCCAAAGCAAAACCTCAGGGTATATATAGCCTTCTCCAGGGACACAGAACATCACAACCCTCATGACCCACTCGACTACAAAGTAACTGTTGTACCCTAACCCAAATCACATGCCCCCTGACTTGGAGCTCGCCATTAAGCCACTTTATATTTGTCTTTGTCTCTATCCTAAACCCTGTAACCGCTTGTAACAGCTTAAAGGCCTAGTCCTGGGTAAAGGGAATCACCCAAAGCATAGTCCCCTGCTCCCTTATCTTTCCTTGAGTTAGTATTTCCCTAAATCAGTAAGTCTTGAAGCAGCACTGTATACAAAGGCATGGTGCAAGTCTATCCCATGCAAGAGACCACCCTATTCTGGGATGCTGACCAAGCAGGGTCCCCCACACCCTTCACCCAGAATAACCTGGCCTGTTCTATGACCCCAGCCTATTCTGGGAATTCCACTCCCCCTGTGCCCTCCACCCTGTTCTAGAGGGACCCCTGTCACAAGGAAGGTCTCGCCCTTGTACCCTGATTCCCAAATTAGCCCGAGCTATAGATCCAACCAATGGCTGTTCTCACTTTCTGTATGTCATTGTTTATGCTAGCTCCCCTCCCCAATTGTGGTTTTTGCCTTTATGAGCATTGTCCCTCATTCAGGACTGCCTAATTTAAGTGTATATTCCAAGCAGTCGAGTGCTTCAATTTATTTTATTGAATTTTATAGATCGCATGGCTCAATAAATCCACATCTTAAATTTACCTTGAACCCAGATCTCGGTCTCACTCTTATTCTCTTCACAACATAACAACAGTTGTGTCTCCTGGAAAACAAGCCTCCTACCACAGGTTCCATGTGACCATAGTGAGCCTATTAGGGGGCATAGTTTATTTTCAAATCAGGAAAGGTCCTCAAATTCACCTAGGCCTATTAAGGGACAGGAAAGATCTTTAAATTCCTATTACCATTACAAGCTCTCAGAGCAGTTACAAAGGCCCTGTCCAACCCTCAGGGGAAAGACTCCACCACAGTGGAGTGGGGCAGCAGGGAGAGCAGGAAGAGGTCTTGCCACCCTCCAGAACTACTTTTTGACCTCTTGCCCCTCTCCCATCCTCCTACAGGGACCCAAGAGGGAGAAGGGGCTTGGGATCCCAGATGGGATGAAGCCAGTCACAGCCTCAATGACTCCAGACTCAGAGCTCTGCTTCCATCTTATACTGTTGAGGTTTAGGGTTTAGGGGTGCTTGAGATCCCAAAATACCAACACACTGGGTCTTGCCGAATGAATTCTACTAAAGTCTTCTCTCAGCTCAAATACAGCAAAGTTTATTAAAGATTCATCATAATGGTAGATTCTTAAGGAGTCTTAAGTATTTATGACGCTTGTATTGGAGATGTGGGCTAGAATGTGAAACACAGAGTAAGTCTGAGCTAGATTAATCTCAGAGAGGCAAGATGGATTTTAAATACAGAAAAGAGTGTGGGAAGATTTAGGGGTGGTCTAGAGGAGAAGTCTAAGGAAGATCTCTGATGGAACTGAGGTCAGGCTCCAGGAATGGGATTAAGGGTGGCAAATAGCTGAAAGCTACTGGGAGATGAGAGACAATGGAGAGCTGGGCTAGTTTAAGGGTAACAGATTTGGGTATAGATATAGGGTGGAAAGCAGTTGAACAATGGAGGGCTGGGCTAGGTGAAGAGTAACTGAGATTTGGGACTAGGATAATGAAAGGCTTATGGCTTTAGGCAGATGCCTTGTCAAGTGGGATAATTCAAACAGAGTTCAAGGGGTTTCCCAGAGCCTATATCCCATCAATACTATAGGTGAGATATGTGGGTCAGGAAGCTGTGACCCAATGGTAAAACTGGGGGTGGCACCTGTCAATAGAATTCTACTGCACAGGTCTCTAACCTGGGAATGGCCAGAGGCAGTTATGCCTGTGTAATGGGAATGTAAATTTAAGATCTTCCCTGCCCCTAGGCTTAAGCCTACCTGGAGCCTGTGGCTTGTTTTTCAGGAGATACTTTGTGATTGGGCAGTGGGTCAAGAAGGTTGTGACATTCTCTGAGCCAGGAGGTTATATAAACCCTGATGGGATGCTTTGTTTTGGGGCTCACTTTGAGAAGTGTTAAGTGATTTTACCAGACAAGACTCTGGGCAGTCGTTGAGAGCCCCCTGGCTCTGAAAACCCAGATGTTGATGCTTCCCTCTCTGGTAACTGTGACTAGATATGGATGTAATGGATGGATCAGACAGTTGGAGGCCTGTCTGCTTGAAATGTTTCTCTGTCTTCTTGTAACTTCTGTCTGTATACTCTGAAGTTCGGGGTGCTGACTTTTTCCCCTGAACTAGGTAAATGATATGTTTGACTGATTAAAGCAAGATTGTTAACCCATTTTGATTTGCTTTCCTTTAGAAAAGCAGATCTAAGAACCTGTGTTGGCAGCCACCCTGGGTATGCTGGGGTGCTTGCTATTACAGCCTGCAATCAAGAAAGGATTTAATTAATTCATTTCAGAGTCAGGGAAGTGGTTTGCAAACTTGAAGTCCTCTTTTTGGGGAGGGCTTCCCCTGCTGGGGAAAGGCAGAGTTTATACACATACAAATCACAACTGGGTTGAATTTTGACAATCATTTTTAGGTCTTGAGTTGCTGTTTCCAGGGCTGACTCGTGCATGGCATTCCTGGGTCCTGTGGGAAACAGTGCTTAAGTTTGATGAAGTCAAGGCTCTGGGAACCCCCTTGAACTCTCTTTAAATCTTCCCATTTGATGAGGCATTTTCCTGAGACCTTTCATTGTAGCTTGGCCCAAATCTTTGTTACTGGCCTAGCCCTCCTTTGTCCAGCTACTTCCCACCCTTCATCTTTTATAATCTGACCTCACTGACTCCTCCTGAAGACCCTCCTCAAACTCCTCCTCTAGAACACTCCTAGATTCCTCCCACAACCTTTCTGTTTCTCCCACAACCCCATCTTGCCTCCAAGAAAGAGTGAGCACCACAGAATGATCTAGTGCAGACTCACTCTGTCAGATTATTCTGGCCCTCTGGTCCAGTACAAGCATCACAGATACTAAGGCTCCTTAAGAGTCTACCCATTATGGTGAATCTTCAATAAACTTTGCTTTACTTTGGCTGAGAGAAGACTTGAATCAAATTCATTTGGCAGGACCCAAAGTGTTGGTATTTTGGGGTCTCACACACCCCTAACCCTAAACCTTAAAATTTTATGGTGATCTCATTGAAGAGGATACCCACTAATAGGGTTAGGGTTGTTTTGGTCACTAAGCTGTCGTGAATCCCGGACTAGCAAGTTAAAATCCCTTGGGAAAATGATAGTTCTGAAAAATCTAGGTAGTTAGTATATTCATTCCACATACAGTATCGATTAATAGGAGAATCATAAATACTTTACACACCCTAAGACCTCTGGGATGTGACAGGGAGCCTGGACAGGAAGCAGGGGAAACACCCAGAGCCAGGACTTAGAGGGAGACTCAGTCCTGGCAAGCTTGGAGGACACTCAGCAGGAGGTCAGAGGGTTAAGATGAAGTCCAATGGAAAGAGCAGCAAGCAGAAGTGGGTTGTGGGGAGGGGCCCTTATTCAGACCTTCCTGGCACCAGCATGTGCAGAGCTGGCTCCCAGAAGTCAGACAGGTCTCTGCTCTTAGGGAAGAAGGCAGAGAGATCAGAGCTTCCAAAGAAAAAAGGCAGAGAAACTGTACCTCCAAGGGGGGAAGACAGAGAGAAATCCCAGCTCCAAAGGAAGAAGGCAGAGACCTTAGCTCCAAAGCAAAAAGGCAAAGAGATCTCACCACCAAGTGAAGCACTCAGAGAGATCAGAGCTTCCAAAGGAAAAAGGCAGAGAAATTACACTACCAAGGGAGGAAGGCAGAGAGAGACCTCAGCTTCAAAGAACACAGAGTAGTCTCTCATCTGATGGAAGAATGCAGAGACTTTAGCTCCAAAGAAAAAAGGCAGAGAGACATTAGTTCCAATGGAAGAATGTAGAGACCTTGGATCCAAAGAAGGTAGGGAGAGCTCAATTTCTAGTGCTTCTGTTTCCAGCCAACCTCCTTTGGCTGGTAATCCTGAGTCCTGCCCAGCCCTCCTGTCCATCTTCTAAACTGATTCCCCTTCTCCCCTACCCTCCTCCCAGGTTTCCAAACTTCACTCCAGGACCCCACTCACCAGGCTGATCTTCTCTGAGCTTCCCTTCCCCCCTCCCCCTGTTCCGAGACTCCAGACCTCCCCAGCAGAATCTCCTGGTCTCCCGGCTCTCCCCCTGCTACACTCATCTTCCTCACAAGGATATGCCCAGCCCCCAGCCCTCTGGTTCTCCCAGCCAGGCCCCTCCCACGGTTTCCTCCCCTCTCAGGTCCCCCTTTCTTCTCTCCTGGTTCATCCACCCCTTCTCAGGATCCTAGCACTGCTCTCATCCAGGGACTACTGTGATGACCCTCCAAAGGTCTCCTGGTCTCAAGGCTCCTGTCTCTAGTCCATCCCACATAATGTAGAATGAGAAAGGGGGAAAGCCAGGAGAGCTAACCACCATTTCAACCTTCAGGCATTAGAGTCAGTGCTCCATGCCCAGAATCTCCTTCTTACTTCTGCAAAGAAATGGGGGTGGGAGATGGGGAGGAAATTCTCACATCACCAGTTCAAGGCCAAGGTCGGGCATGATAACATCACAGTATTCAGCCTCAGATGCTTTGTCCTGTTTATTTTTTCCCAGTTACAGTGGAGTTATGGTGTGTCTTGTTTTCTGGTTCTATTTAGTTTATATGTAATAGTAGTAACAGTAATGGTGACAGTAACAATAACATTTGTACAGGATAGAAAACTTCTACCTGTAATATTGTCATTACTTTCCAATAGTGTCTGATCCTCCTACAGGGATTGCAATCAGTGGAAGCTTGGGGAAGTAACAAGATCAGGTAATCCTCTGTGTCAAATGGGCATAATTCTAATGGGGCTCTTGTTTTCTTTCTTTCCCCCATTCTCACATTACTTTGATTCTCCCTATATCTGGGCCCTACAAATCCAACTTGTTTGTCAGATTTCTGTCTTCGAGACTATAGCCCATTCACTTACAGTTGGTAGCAAAGAGGGGGTGCCAGCCCATGTGCCCCCATCGTCCCTGGATGCAACATGTGCTCAGGTCCAGTCAACCTCCTCCTGGGGACCCCTTCGAGGCAAGGACAGTCCTTTGCCAGCAGAAAGCAGTTTTAGAAGCCAAGACCTTTGCCCCTTACCCCAAAAGATTTTGGGCCCCATCTGTTTGAGGGGGGAATGAAGGGTGATGTGACCTGGACCTCAAATTTTCCCACACAAATGTTATGGGAATGTAAATTTTTGAGATCTTCCCTACCCCTAGGTTAAGTGCACCAGGAGTCTGTGGTGGGAGGCTTGTTTCTCAGGAACGCCCACACCTTGGTGCTTTGTGATTGGGCAGTGGGTCAAGAAGGTTGTTACATTCTCTGAGCCAGGAGAAGGCTATATAAGCCCTGATGGGAGGCTTTGCTTTGGGGCTCACTTTGAGAAGTGTTGTGTGATTTGACCAGAGAGATTCTGGGAAGCCGTTGAGAGCCCCCCAGCTTTGAAAAACCCAGATGTTGATGCCCCCCCTCTCTGGAAACTGTGATTTGGTATGGATGTAATGGTTGACAGTTTGGAAGCCTGTCTGTTGAAATGTTCTTGTAACTTATGCTTGTAACCTCTGTACACTCTGAAGTTTGGGGTGCTGACCTTTTCCCCCTGAACTAGGTAAATTATATATATATGCTTGACTGATTAAAGTAAGCTTGTTAACCCATTTTGAGTTGCTTTCCTTTAGCAAAGCAGATCAAAGAACATGTATTGGCAGCCACCCTATGGATGTTGGGGTGTTTGCTGCTACAACAACCCACCCCCTGGCTTCTTGGCCCAACCCAGTCCACCTAGATACTCTATGGTCCTTTCATTGTGGTTCTCAAGATCCACTCCAGTCCATGTAACTCCAGACCGCCATTGTACCTGGACCACCCCAGGCTGCTTACCACACTTTAATCCTATCCAGATCTTTTCAGTGGTCCTTTTTTGTACATACAGTATCAATCTTTAATCCCCATTAGGGAGCAGATTCACCAGGAATTTAGCCACTTCTATTGGCATTAAAATAAACCTCGCCACTAGGACAGAAGTGCTTAAACCTTTCCAGGAAGACTTGCCCCAGACCCTGATATTTCAGGGTCCCCAGCAACCCCAAATTGCATCATATGTATATGTATATGCATATATGTGTGTGTTCCTTCTTTTGCCTTCATTTTCGTCCCCAAACTTTCCCTCTCCTTTCCAATTCAGCTAGCAAGAAACAAGATCAATACCCACTCTGCTCCACTACCTAGTGGATGAGTGTCAGTCTATGCCCTAAGGCCCCACTCCCTAGCCAACTAACTTTTTCAACCACTGAGGCTCTCCCTGTCCACCACTCCCCATTTTAAGATAAAGTCTAAGAGGGTGGGGACTGCCTTTAGTTTTGAAGGGATGCCCATGGATTCAGAGAATGGCTGAACAAATTGTGGTATATGAATGTAATGGAATACTATTGTTCCATAAGAAATGACTTCAGAAAAACCTGGAAAGACTTATATGAACTGATGCTGAGTGAAGTGAGCAGAACCAAGAGAACATTATACATTGTAATGTTCAAAGATGATCACTGTCACCAATATTATTCAATATTGTATTGGAAATCTGATGAAGGAAGGCAGGGAGGGAGGGAGGGAGGGAGGAAGGGAGGAAGGAAGGAAGGAAGGAAGGAAGGAAGGAAGGAAGGAAGGAAGGAAGGAAGGAATCTATCCAGGGCCATGTCTAGTCATCCTGATATCTGGTCACTGGATCCAGATGACTCTCAAGGATAAGTGAGGCTGGTGACCTTGCACAGCCCTCCCTCAATCAAATCAAAGTCAACTATAAGTCATGTCATCATTTCCCTGATGCCATGGTGTTTTTCAAAAACAAGGGACAAACAGAACCTATGAGTAGACCAAAGCTGCCTGAATGGGGACCCAGCTAGCTGAGTAATTCAGCTCATCCTCTCCCTCTCCCTCCCTCTTCAAAGGAAGGTAAATTTTGATGGTCAGAAGATGCCCACTTAATTTGGTTTTACTGGCTAGATTCCTTCCTTCCTTCTTTCACAAAACCTTAAACCCAGTTCACTCTGAAGCTCATAGATTGGACCACAATAGGTCCCTGGCCAAGCTCCACTTAGTGGCTGTATTTTGGGCCCTCCTGGTTTAGAGTGAATGTCATTGGTAACTGTTTCTCTTTGGAACAGCAACACTGAGGGTCTTCCCCTTCTAGTTTGACTTTTTTTTCTTTCTTTTGTGCTAATTTAAGGGGGCATCCCTTGACTCTCTACTGAAAGAGGCCTATTAACTGAATGAATACTTTTTCACCCTAAGTGAATATTTGAAAATGCCTTAGCCTAAAAGGGCCAGGGGTTCCCAATGCTTCCTGAGTCATCTCCAGTCATCCTGATGAATATCTAGTTACTGGATCCAGATGGCTCTGGATCTCTGGAGGAGAAAGTGAGGCTGGTGACCTTGCACATCCCTCCTTCACTCAAATCCAAGTCAAGTGCAAGTCATGGCATCATATCTGTAAAGCCATGGTCCTCTCTGAAAAGGAAGGACAAACACAACCTGGAAATCCGAGAATAGCGGTAAGAGAAGAAAAAGAAATAGAAGGAATCAGACTAGGGAATGAGGTAATAAAAACAGCTCTTTATTTGAATGCTATGATGATATCCATGGAAAATCCCAAAGACTCAACTAAAAAGTTACCTGAAACAATTTTAGCAAAGTAGCAGGATGTAATGTAACTCACGTAAGTCATCAGCATTCCTATGTATCACCCACAAAACCCTGTAAAGAGACAGTAAGAGACACCCAATAACTCTGATGGGGGGGGAGGGGAAGGAGTCTAGATGGTGGAGTAGAAGCAAGACCTCCCCGAGGCTCCGGCTTCCACCCTCCCCAATCCATGTAAAAGGGGACTCTGAACAAACTTCGGAGCTGCAGAACCCACAAAATGACACAGAGGAACTAACGTCCCACTGAGGACAGCCTGACAGGCCTGCAGAAATCAGCCAGGCAGCCTCATGCCCGAAGCTTTAGCCCCAGGGCGGGCCTGACCAGCCGCCAGCCAGAGGGACTCCAGATCAGCAGCAGCTGTGGCTGGTTCCAGATCTGTCAACACACAGATGTGAAGGACAAAGTGAGAAGTCAGTGCTGTCTGGATTTTGGGACCCAGTAAGTGGGAGGGCGTGGCTTTTGCCTCCAGGGCAAGAAGCCACTGGGCTCAGCGGCACAAGTGACAGCTTCAGCTCCTGGCCTGCAGAGTGTAGGGGGAACAAGCACCAGTCTGAGGGGTAATTGCTCTTGCTTTAACCTTCTTGGATCTGGATTGCAGTCTAGGGTGGAGGTCCTGGAGTGTGCATCCAGCTTGCCAGAGTGTGTGGAGACCTCAGAGAGGGCACCCATCTAACACCTCTGGCAGCTGAGAAAACCCCAGTGTTTGGGACTCCCGTCTGGTGGCAGAGTCCCACTGTGGCAAAAAGCCCAGGGGTCAAGTGACTGAGGGGCAACATGACCAGGCAAAGGAAACAAAGCAGACAGAAGATCCCAACATTAGACTCCTATTTTTGGAAACAAAAAGGAGCAAAGCATGGAACAGGAGGAAGACAGTGAAGTCAGAATTCCTGCACCAAAAGCTTCAAAGGAAAATATGAGCTGGTTACAGGTCATAGAAGACCTTAAGAAGCAGATAAGAGAAGTGGAGGAAAAATTGGGAAGAGAAATGAGAACGATGCAAGAAAATTATGAAAGGAGAGTCAACAGCCTGACTGAGGAAAAAGAGTCTCAAAAAGGCAATGAGGAGAAGAATGCCTTAAAAAGCTGAATTTGCCAGATGGAAAAAGAATCTCAAAAGCTCAATGAAGAGAATCATTGCTTCAGAATTAGACCGGAGCAAATGGAAGCTAATGACTTTATGAGAAATCAAGATGCTGTTAAACAGATCCAAACAAATGAAATAGAAGGCAATGTGAAATATCTCATGGGAAAAACCACTGACCTGGAAAATAGATCCAGGAGAGATAATTTAAAAATTATTGGACTACCTGAAAGCCATGATCAAAGTAAGAATCTAGAAATCATCCTCCAGGAAGTTCTCAAAGAAAACTGCCCTGATGTTTTAGAACCAGAGGGCAAACAAAAGAGAGGTTGAAAGAATCCACTGATCACCTCCTGAAAAAGATCCCCAAAAGAAAACTCCTAGGAATATTATAGCCCGGTTCCGGAATTCCCAGATTAAGGAGAGAATATTACAAGCATCCAGGAAGAAAAAATTTGAATATTGTGGAAACACAATCAGGATAACCCAGGATCTGGCAGCTTCTACACTGAGGGATCGACGAAGGGCTTGGAATATGATATTCCGGAGGTCCAAGGAGCTGGGATTAAAACCAAGAGTCACCTACCCAGGAAAACTGAGTATCATGTTTCAGGGGAAAATATGGTCATTCAGTGGAATAGAGGACTTTCAAGCATTCTTGCTGAAAAAACCAGAGTTGAATAGAAAATTTGACATTCAGATACAAGAAGCAAGAGAAGCATGCGAAGGTAAACAGGGAAAAGAAATCATAAGGAACTTATCAAAGTTGAACTATTAACATTCCGGAAAAACAACAATTGTAACTTATGAAACTTTTCTCAGTAGTTGAGGGAATAGAAATATATTATCTATCTATCTATCTATCTATCTATCTATCTATCTATCTATCTATGTATATGTTTACATATGAGGGTATATGGGCATATGAATACATATGTGAATGTGTGTATATATGTTTACAGGTATACATAGAGGGCACAGAACCAATTTAAGAGGGAGGGATGATACTTAAAAGGTGAAATTAAGAGGTGAGAGAGGAATATAATGAGAGCAGATGGGGAGAGACAGAATGGGGTAAACTATCTCATATAGAAGAGTCAAGGGAAAATGGTTACAATGGAGGGGAAGAATAGGAAGGCAAAAGGGAATGGGTCAACCTTATTCCCATTGAATTTGGCTTGAGGAGGGAATGAAATACACACTAAATAGGGTATCTCACCCTCCAGGAGAGTAGGGGGGGAAGGGGATAAGAGGGGGGATGATGGAAGGGAGGGAAGTTGGAAGCACCCAATTTTGAAAAGGGATGGGATCAAAGTAGAGAATAGAACAAGTGGGAGGTGAGATAGGAGGGAGGGAAACAGTCAGTCTTTTACAATATATGTACTATGTTATTGTTTTGCATTAGCCACACATGTACAACCTATACTGAACTGCTTATCTTCCCAGTAAGGGTGGAAGACAAGGGAGGAAGGAAATGAATCAAAAAGTTTTAAAATCAAATATTCAAATATATATTATTAATACTATTTTACATATAATTGGGAAATAAGATATACAGGCACTGGGGCATAGAGATCCACTGGAAAAGTCAAAAGGGGTATGGGAGAAAATATGGGAGAGAGCAGATTGGAGGAGGGGATATCCTGTGGGACTGCTATTTTGGGGCAGTGGGTAGGGGAAAAACAGGGAGAAAATTTGTAACTCAAAATGTGGCGGAAATGAATGATGTAAGTCAGAAGTTAATAAAGCATTTGAAAAAAATAAAACAACAACAACAAAAAAAAAACGTTAAAAAAAATAACTCTAGAGAGTATAAAATTCATGGGGATACCCCTGCCAGAATAAACCCAGGAAGTACATTAATATCAATATAAAAAATGTATACAAAAATTAGATTTAAATAATTAGAGTGATATTAAGTCTTATATCATGGGGTAGTTATACATAGGAAGCCTGAAGTCCTTCCTTACAAGGGGCTAGTTTAGAGGAAAGTATAACCCACTGAGCATATAACAGTGTTTTTAAAACAATCCTGCCATCTTTAGCAGTCCATTTCATAAGATGTTAACCTGACTTTTGCCAAATGACAACAATTTAGTTCATTTCAAGGAACTTTACCCAAGCAGAGTTATAACATTTAAATCACAATCCTGTTATTGACTTAGAAGAATTTGATGCAAAAGGCACTTCATTATTACAGTTTTTAAAAGAGATTTATCATACTCATTTTAGAAACTCAATACGGAATGGGTTCCTCTAACAACATGTTGCAGAATCTAAGAAAAGTTACTCCTAACAGTATATTTTTAAAATCATCTTCTGGTGTGGCTAGGTGGCTCAGTGAACAGTGCACCAGCCCTGAAGTCAGGAAGACCTGAGTTCAAATCCAGCCTCAGACATTTAACATAAAAACTAGCCCAAGACCTTGGGCAAGTCACTTAACCCCAATTGCCCTCCAAAAAGCAAAAAAAAAGCATTTTCTTCCAATGAAAAGGCTTCATATTTCTAAGAATATGTCCAATATTTTTCCCAAATTCCACAAGAAAACTATTAGTCTAAAGAATATCGTGTTTGTTTTTAAACAGTGATGCCAAACTCCTCAACTTCTTAAGTCAAATTTCATCTGAGTTAGATAAAAATATTGTTCTTCTCAGAAAATCATCCACATTATTATCTTAGATATCTTTTACTCCAAAATCCAGTAACAAGCCTCAGCATTTGTCCTTCGCTCAGTGTGAAGCACTTTAGAATTACTGCATTCCTCCAACAGCCCTGGGATGGAGGGGCCATCACCATCACCATCACCATCACCATCATCATCATCATCATCACCATGATCCCCCTGTACACTCCAAGACTGGTTAAATTCCCTGATGTTTTAGAATCACAACGTAGCTTCTCAGCACAATTTCCCCTCAAATCGATGTTTGATTTTTAATAACAAGTGGCAGTCATTAATTTCTTTTTCCACAAGGGTCCCTCGCTTTTAGGGGGCTCATTTTCAAAAAAGTTCTTGCTGATGTTTCCAGCTCCCATAACTATGGCTTTATTTCTCTGAGTCCCCAAAAAAAGTAAATCAAATTTTTTATTTTTCAGACCTAACCTTACCCCATGCGCCTTCAGGCATTTCTCAAAAAATTCCCCCCATGTTTATTCAGTGAGATCAAAATTGAATTTAAATGAACACATTCCCCATGACTGTCACTGCTCTGTGAATTCACCTCAGTGACATACGGATGGAGGGAGAGTTACTCAGGGGTACGGCTGAAAAATGCCAACCCGCAGGAGGCCATTAGTGGCTACGATGCCAAACTCCAGCCCAAAGTTCTCCATGTGCTGGAAGGAGGCAGGATGCGCATCTGTGTAAGGCACTTCCTCCTTTTCCCTAGACCTTTGGTGGTCTGAGCCCCTGGGATGCGTGTGCCCGCCCCTCATTCATTCCAACTCCTTCCGATTAAGGCCGGTTCTGGGTCAAATCTATTCTTCGTCTGTCTTCCCCCAACACACACACACACACACACACACACACACACACACACACACTCACTCTCACTCTCTCTCTCTCTCCCTCCCCCTCCCCCTCCCCTGCCACAAGCTCTGCTCTCCCTGGGCAGGGTGCTCGCTAGAAGTAGGAATTCACTTTGAACTTTTCTGACTTGTATAACTTTAGTGACTAAAGATCCCTGTAAAACCTGTTCCCCAAAGCGACGCTCCCAAACCCCGGCTTCTGCACTCACGGGCCAGCGCCTCCCCCCACCCAGCTGCCTCTGCTCACCCTCCTCCAGCACAACCTGCCTAAGCTCCCGCCCCCCCCCCCGCCCCCCCGCCTCGGCCCCCCCCCCAGCCCCCCTGGCGCTGCCCCTCCCCTCCCCCTTTGCTCCTTCTCAGCAGGGGTTCCCCGGGTCTCCGCGGCCTCAGACGCCCAGCTCCCCTCACTATCCCGGGGCAAAAGTCACTGTGGCTGGGCCCAGGCCGCCTCCCGGCCCCACTCACCCCAGGTCGGGGTCCAGGCCTTGCCTGTTCACTCCTCCCTGGCCCAGGTTCTTCGGGCTCCTCGGCGTCCGCCCGGAGGCGCTGTTTTCCCTCTGGAGGAGGAACAATCCAGGGAGTGAAGTCCCCAGCCCAGTCCGCCGCCTTCCCAGAGTCCTCTCCCGGGCCCAGTCCGCCGCTTTCCCAGAATCCTCTCCGAGGCCGTCCCGGGCCCAGTCCGCCGCCTTCCCAGAGTCCTCTCCGAGGCCGCCCCGGGCCCAGTCCGCCGCCTTCCCAGAGTCCTCTCCGAGGCCGGCCTGGGCCCAGTCCGCCGCCTTCCCAGAATTCTCTCCGAGGCCGCCCCGGGCCCATTCCGCCGCCGACTCTCGTCAGAGACAGAAGCCCGGCCAGAGCCTGGAAGTGCCCGCGCCTCAGGGAATGTCGGGAATGAAGACGGACGAGCTCCGGGTGAGGGTCGGAAGGCCGCGGGAGGGGGCGGAGTCAGAGGGAACGTGTGCGAGGGAAAGGCCCAGGAAGTGAAATCCGAACAGGAAGTGACGCGAGGGGCAAACAGGAAGGGGGATTCTGTGGGAGCGGGGCGGGAGAATTAAACCCGGGGACAGAGGGAAGCGCGGCGGGAGCCCGAGCAGAAATGTGGGTGTGGGAGGATGGCGGAGATGGGACCTGACTAAGTTTAGGAAACAGTTTCAGGGCCAACAGCCGGCGTGTGACACGTAAGGAAGCGCAGCCCGTGTCTCGTGCACGTGAGACACACTGAAAATACCTGCAGAAGGTCTGAGAAAAGCGGAGCGGCCGCTGGGGGGGAGGGGGCGAGCGGACTTCCGGCCCGGCTGTGAGTCCGGACAAAGGCCGGAAGAGCAGGGCCGAGGGCCGGGGCCAGGTCTGAGCAGAGACTCCCGGCGGCCCCCGGGGCCTGCTCAGCGGGCGCGCTACTCGGACATGCTTGGGCCGGACAGTAGAGGGGGGTGGCCTTTGCTTAGACAGATCTGCAGGGGGCGTTGTTTTCTTTTCTTTCTCAATTTGACATCAGTGGGACAGGCACATGACAGTTTTCCTGATAAAAAGTATTTATTTAAAAATACAAATAAACACTCAGATAACTTCACCGCTGTGGCTAGGAGAGTTCTTGATCTTAGATCCACATAAAATTCTAAACTTACATGTTTTAATTAAACAAATACAGACCAAATTAGAAGAGAAAATGTAGAATGCAGAACATATCAAATATTACATAATAAATGACCCTGAAAAATCATGTATATCCATGATGGGGAGAGAACTGACATCCATGTGTATCAGTATCAAGGAACTGATGCCATTCGACAAGTACTGCAAGGAGAGGAAGTTTTCCAAAGTCCTGACAGGTATAAATGACACATGAAAACAAGCTTCAAAGCACTGATTAAAAGAGAAGGTCATGTGAAAATAATTTTATCATTTGCTGTCTTGTCTCCAAAATTGGAGAAATGACAAAACGGAAACCGTCAAGATTTGCTATTTTTTAAAATTTAGAAAATCACAAACAAAATAAAATGAACATTTTGTATACACCATAAAATAAAAAAAAGGATGAAACAAAGGTGGTTTGCTTGAATTTCTTTTTGAGTAACAATGAATTCAAAATAATATTTTTAAAGCATTCATTCTGGCCTTCCTTCTGTTCTATTACAGGTATTATTACATCAATTTCCTTTCTTATTATTTTTAGGGTGTGAAGGATCAGGGGCAGAACAGTACTATTGGTAGTACCCCTCACACTGCCATCCTCTCCTACCAAAAGTTGGGAAAAAAATCTAACCACCAAAACATTTGTAATGAAAGCACATAGCTAAGGAACACAAATTGCTACAGTGTCCTTTTCTTAAATGTGCATTTTATTCCGCATCCTCTATCCATCACACCCAAGTAAGGAGACAGCCGGGGGGCTCTCAACAACGGCTTCCCAGAGTCTCACCTGATCAAATCACAGAACACTTCTCAAAGTGAGCCCCCCCCCCCTTGGAAAAACCCAGATCTTGATTTGGTATGAATGTAATGGTGGGATAGTTTGGGAACTTGTCTACTTGATCTGTTTCTCTGTCCTTGATAATTCTGTCTGTATACTCTAAAGTTCGGGGTGCTGACCTTTTTCCCCTGAACTAGGTAAACGATAAATATTTGACCGATTAAAATAAGCTTGTTAACCCATTTTGAGTTGCTTTCCTTTAACAAAGCAGATCCAAGAACCTGTGTTGGCAGCCACCCTAGGGATGCTGGGGTGCTTGCTGATACAAAATGGTGTCACGAACAGAATCTGCAGAGTAAAAAAAGTATGGGGCTGGGATAATTGTTTGTTTCCCAGTTGTGGTAGCTGTGACTTTGTGGAGCTGTGGACCAGGAGAGAAGAATGGCCTGCATGTGGACTTCACTGAGCTGAAAGCAGGAATGGTGAGCTGCGTGCATCGGGACCTGGGCAGAAGCCAGGAAGGGCTGCCGCCTGCGGGAGGAGAAGGAACCCAGGAGTTCGAAATTCAGCCACAGGAAAAGATAAGAACTGAGCAGCAAAGCAGGGGCACTGATTGTGTTTCCTGGCTGCATTCCACAGTTTGTGACCCAGGGGGAGGATGGACTTGTGACTATGGTGGGTGGGATGAAGTGCCTTGGACCCCCGAGGACCCCACCTTGTTGGTTTTGTTGCCCAGCCCCCTCTCTGTACTTGGAAACAGGGGCTGGAGCTGTGTGAGGGGAAGGACACACCCCCCCCTCCACCCAAGAGAACTTTATTTGGATACTTGTTTTGAATTGAGGTGATAATGCCATGTATTTTGTGTTTGTTTAAGGCCCTGTGGCCACTTTGGTAACTTTAGTTCTGTATCTTGAAAATGTGACCTAAAAGGTGTTTAGTGCTAATTCAAAAGTAAATTGACTATGCTATGGGCATGAAAGATCTTGGGGCCGAATATAATGGAAATGCAAATTTTTAAGATCTTCCCTGCCCCTAGGCTAAAGTGCACCTGGAGCCTGGGGTGGGAGGCTTGTTTTTCAGTAGATACTTTTTGATTGGCTAGTGGGTCCAGAAGGTTGTTACATTCTCTGAGCCAGGAGAAGGCTATATAAACCCTGATTTGAGGCTTTGTTTTGGGGCTCACTTTGAAAAGTGTTCTGTGATTTGATCAGATGAGACTCTGGGAAGCCGTTGTAAGAGCCCCCCAGCTTTGAAAATCCCAGATGTTGATTTGGTATGGATGTAATGGTTGGATAGTTTGGACACCTGTTCACTTGATCTGTTTCTCTGTCTTGATAATTCTGTCTGTATACTCTGAAGTTCGGGGTGCTAACCTTTTTCCCCTGAACTAGGTAAACAATACATATTTGACTGATTAAAGTAAGCTTGTTAACCCATTTTGAGTTGCTTTCCTTTATGAAAGCAGATCCAAGAACCTGTGTTGGCAGCCACCCTGGGGATGCTGGGATGCTTGCTGCTACAGAATGTCAGCAAATATTGAGGAATGACAAACAGTATTTCAGAGAAAAATGATTACTTGTATAGGGTTTTATGCACAAGATGGAATTTGGGATGTTTAATGAAGTCTCTTCTTTTAGGAGGTCTAATGAAATCTATGCTGCATTAGGAGGCCTTCTCTTGGTAAGTAGATCCCAAAGCTTTGTCTCCAGCCTGATTTCTCCAAAGTACAGACAAGTATGAGCTCTAGAGGAAGCCCTTTCCATATCCATGCCTATATCAATCTTCATTTCTGAAGGACCAAGGTTGTCTACTGATCACCCTCCTCCTGAAAAAAACACACCCCCTCTGAGCACATTTGTGAGTCTTCTCTCCACAGTGAATCCTCTGATAGAAAGTAAGAGATGATCTTTATCTGAAAGCCTTCTCACACAGAATCCAGAGGGAAGTGGAACCGCTCTTCAGAATGGTTTCTCTAACACTGAAGAAGTTCTGAACTCTTATTTGAATGCCTTTGCTTATTCATGAAAATGATCAGATCACATTTCTATCTGATATGAATTCTGACATGGGAAATAGATGATTGTTGCCTGAAGGCATCACCACCTTGATTATATTCATAGGGTTTCTCTCAAGAAGAGTGTTAACTAAATCAACCACATTCCTAGCACTCCTGAGGTTTGTGTCCAGTGTGGATTCTCTGATGTTTAACAAGATGGGAACTTGGTGAGAAATCATTCCATATTAATGACATTCAAAAGAGTCCCTTTCATTGTGGGCATTTTGATGTCTGCCAATACTGAACCTCTGTCTGAAAGCCCTTCCACATTGATTAAATCAAAAAGGATTCTCTTCAGTACAGATTCTCTAATGTGTAGCAAGATGGGAGCAATGGCTAAATGACTTTCCATGTTGATGCTATTTTGTAAGATTTTTCTCCAGTATGGATTCTCTGATGTGAAACAAGATTGGAGGTACATCTAAAATACTTTCCACATTGATTATATTCATAAGGCCTGTCTCCAGTGTGGATTCTCTGATATCTAGCAAGTTTAGAGTTCCTTAAAAGCCTTTCCACACTGATTACATTCAAAATGTTTCTCTTCAGTGTTGATTCTCTGATGTGCAGCAAGATACTCCTTAATTATGAAAACATTTCCACATTGATTACATTCAAAAGGTTTCTTTCCAATGTGGATTCACTGATGTCTACCTACACTGGAACTGAATCTGAAAGGCTTACCACGCTGATTACATTCATAATGTTTCTCTCCAGTGTGGCTTCTCTGATGTCTAGCAAGGACCTCTATCTAAAAGTCTTTCCACATTGATTACATTCAAAAGGCTTTCTCCATTGTGGAATTTCTGATGTGCTGCAAGATTCTTCCCAGTTGTTAAAGTCTTTCAGCATTGATTACATGCAAAGAGCATTACTCCAGTGTGAATTTTCTGCTGTACAGCAAGCCTGGAGCTCTGTGTGAAAGTCTTTCCATATTGATTATGTTCAAAAGGGTTTCCCTCTGTGGAATCTCTGATGGCCAATAAGGAATGATCTGTGGCAGAAAGCCTTCCCACGTTCAGGATATTCATAAAACTGCTTGCCAGCATGAATCTTCAAAAGTCCATCAAGATCTGAGTTCCAACCAAAGGCCTTTCCACGCTGAACACAAGCATATCTTTTCATCCCAGAGAGAAATCTAGATTGGTAAAGGAGGGATGAGTGAAGGCATGAGATTGTTTCACATTCATTATATTTATCAGTTTCCTTACTAATGGGAGTTTCCCGAGGAGAAATGAGATTAGAGTTCTGACTCTGTGATATATCTTTCCTGTGGGCCTGCCTGAGAGTCTTCAGCTGGAGATTTGTTCCTCTCTGTCACTCTGTGGGCTCTGTAGCTTTAAAATCTGTTTAGAGTAATTTTTTTTTACAGGTATTGGAATTGTTTGGAGCCAGAGCCCTGTTTGTACTGCTACTCTGCCATCTTGGCTCCACCAAGCTATTTACTTTTTATAGGTAAAAATGTTATCATGACTCTTTAAAAATGCCATTACTTGAGTAGTTTGAAAGAAAAGCTTAAACTTAGCTGAGTATGAAGGGTTGATTCTAAATTACCAGGAAAATCATTTTACTGATCTAGGAAAAATAATATCAAAATTCATTTGGAAGGACAAAATGTTAACAATATCAAAGTAACCAATGGAAAACAAATGTAAGGGCAGGAGGTTTAGCAGTACCAGATCTCAAACTCTCTTATGAGGCAGTAATTATCAAAATTATCTGGTACTGGCTAAGAAATAGAAAGGCAAATCAGCGGAACAGAGTAGACACACAATTTAGAATAGCAAACTGGTATAGTTACCTTGGATTTGGCAAGTGTAAAGGCTCAAGGTTTGGGGATCAGAATTCATTATCTGGTAAAAAATTGTGGGAAAACTAGAAAGAAATATGGCCAAAATTGGGCACAGACCAATATCTTACACGATTTAACAAAATCACATCAAAATGGATGATCTAGGTATAAAGAGAGATTTTATAAGAAAATTTGAAGGACAAGGAACATATTACTTATCATACTTATGAATAGCATACAATTTATGGAAAAAACTTAGAAAGCAGAGTTATATGTAAAATGGATAAGTTTGATTACATTAAATTTTTAAAACTCTTGTACAAATAAAACAATTGTAGCCAAGATCCAGAAAGAAATCAGCAAATTGGATTTTAAAAATGTATAGACAGTTTCTCAGATATTGAAAATATACAAGGATTTTTGTAAAATCTATAAGAATGCAAGTCATTGGGGGCTAGGTGACACAGTTAATAAAACACTGGCCCTGGAGTCAGGAGGATCTGAATTCAAATTTGGCCTCAGACACTTAACACACACACACAAACTAGCTGTGTGACCTTGGGCAAGTCACTTAACCCCAATCGCTCTCCAAAAAGCAAAGAAAAAGAATGCATCATTCCCCAATTGATAAATGGTCAAAGGATGTCAACAAGCAATTTTCAGATGAAGAAATTAAAGCTATATACAGGCATATGAAAGCATGCTCTAACTCACTTTTGACTAGGGACATGTAAATGAAAACAACTCTCAGGTACCACTTCACACCTATCAGATTGGCTTTCATGACAGAAAAGGAAAATGATAAATGCTGGAGAAGATATGGGAAAATTGGAATGCTAATGTATTGTTGGTGGAGTTATAAACTGATCTAACCAGTCTGCAGAGCAATTTGGAACTATGCCCAAAGGGCTAACCACTGTGAATACCTTACTTGGTCCAGCAATACCACTACTGTGTATTTCAAAAATATCATAAAAGAGGGAAAAGGACCACTATGTATAAAAATATTTATAACAACTCTCTTTGTAGTGGCAAAAAGTGAGAAATTGAAGGGATGCCCATTAATTGGCCAATGGCGGAACAAATTGTCATAGATGAATGTAATAAAATACTATTGTGCTATAAAAAATTATGTGCAGGCAGATTTCAGAAAAACTTAGAAAGATTTATATGAACTGATGCTGAGTGAAGTGAGCAGAACTAGGAGACCATTGTACATAGTCACACCACCATTGGATGATGATCAGCTATGATAGAAAATTCCAAAACACTCATGATGGACAATGCTAACCACATCCAGAGAAAGAACTCTGGAGTTTGAATACAAATAGAAGTATACTATCTTTGCTTTTGTTTTTTGTTTCTCATTACTTTTTCCTTTTGCTCTGATTCTTCTTTCACAACATGACTAATATGAAATTATATTTAATGTGATTATATATGTATAATAACATATCAAATTGGTTGCTATGTTGGGGAAGGGGGAGGAGAAAGAGGGGAGAAAAATTTGGAACTCAGAACCTTACAAAAATGAATGTTGAAAACTATCTCTACTTGAAATTGGAAAAAATAGAATATTATTAAGAAAAAAAGAAAAAAGAGTATGTCTGTGAAGTTTTATTGCCTTTAGATTGGTGAGAAGGTCATGAGCTGCATAAATCTTCAGTAACCATTGCTATTGCATCTATTTGTGTATGAATATAAATTTCGCCATATGTGTTTATCTTTTTTTTTTCAGATGTAGAAATTAGATTAAAAGTAAACGAGATGATTAGAAAGCTGGGAATTTTTGTGGAAGAATGTGACCTGCAAATATTCATGAGTGATGGTGTCTGAGACTTCAAGCTGAGAGAAATCCATGATTCTATCAAAGTGGATAAAAATTCAAAGAATGACTGTGGATTTGATGAAATTGGAAAGAAATTCAGACAGTCTTCAATTTTAAATCACTACAAGAAAATGCCCTCAAGGAATGACTATCTTTAGGATATTCCACATAGCAAGTGCTTTACTGAACAGGTAAAATAGGATAGAATATGGGTGGATAGGTTGCGCAGTGAATAGAGGACTGGCCCTGGAGACAGGAGGACCTGAGTTCAAATTTGATCTCAGACACTTAACACAAAACAAGCAGTGTGACCTTGGGCAAATCACTCAACCCCAACTGCCCTACCTTCCCCCCTCCAAAAAAAGCACACAAAAAAAAAATAGGATAGAATATAGGAAATAGGATAGAATAGGAGCTTTTTCAGTCACTGGCAAAGGCTCCTGAAATGCAAATGTTTCCCTGTAGTCAATGGGAAATGATCTTAAGCTGAAGTTCAGACCTTATTAGACATCAGAAAAGTGATACTGGAGAAATGTTTTCTGTAAGTAATAAAGGTAGGAAGGTCATGAGTCAGAACGCTAAGCTCATTACTCATCAGCAAATTCCAATTAGTAAGGGACCTGATGAATATAAAGATTCTGAAGCAACCTCATGCTATCACTCACCCCTTCCTTACCAACCTAGATTTCAGACTGGAATGAAAAGATCTGCATGTGTTCAGTGTGGGAAGGCCTTTGGGTGGGACTCAGATCTTGATAGATCTCAGAAGATTCACACTGGGTCATCCTTATTGGCCAGCAGAGATTCCACAGAGGGAAACCTTTTGAATGTAATCAGTATGGAAAAATTTTCACACAAAGTTCTGGGCTTGCTGCACATCAGAGAATCCACACTGGAGAAATACCTTTTGAATGTAATCAACATGAAAAGACTTTTGGATTCAGGTTCCATCTTGCTAGACATCAGAGAATTCACATTGGAGACAAACCTTTTGAATGTAATCAATGTGGAAAGGGTTTTACAGAGAAATATACTCTTGCTTTAAATCAGGGAATTCACACTGGAGGGAAATCTTTTGAATGTAATTAGTATGGAAAGGCTTTCACAAAGAACTCCAAATTTGTTAGACATCAGAGGATCCACACTGGAGAAATCCCCTTTGAATGTAATCAATATGAAAAGACTTTTGGACAAAGTTCCCAACTAGCTAGGCATCAGAGAATTCACAATGTGGAGAAAACTTTTGAATGTGATGAATGTGGAAGGGCTTTCATAATGAGAAAGAATTCTGTTGCACATCAGAGAATCCACACTGAAGAGAAACGTTTTGAATGTAATCAGTGTGGAAAGGTTTTACAAAGAACTCTGAACTTGCTAGCCATCAGAGAATTCACACTGGAGACAGGCCTTATGAATGTGGAAAGTCTTTTAGATGTACCTCCAATCTTGCTTCACATCAGAGAATCCATACTGGAGAGAAACCTTATAAAATGTCATCTACATGGAAAGTCTTTTTCACACAGCTCCCATCTTGCTGCACATTAGAGAATCCACACTGAAGAGAATCCTTTTCGATGTAATCAATGTGGAAGGGCTTTCAGACAGAGGTTCAGTATTGGCAAACATCAGATTGCCCACAATGAGAGGAACTCTTGAATGTAATTAATATGGAATGATTTCTCACCAAACTCCAATCTTGCTAAACACCAGGGAATTCACACTTGAGACAAACCTCCTGAGTGCTATGAATGTGGTAGACTTACTTGAGAGAAACTTAATGAATATAAACAAGGTGATGATGCCTTCAGGCAACAGTCATCTATTTCCCGTGTCAGAATTCATATGAGATAGAAATCTGATTCAATCATTTTCATGAAAAAGTAAAAGCATTCAAATCAGAGTTCAGAACTTCTTCAGTATTAGAGGAACCATTCTGAAGAGCAGTTCCATTTCCTCTGGACTCTGTGGAAAGGCTTTCATATAGAGATCATCTCTTTCTATTCTAGGATTCACTGTGGAGGGAAGACTTAGAAATATGCTCAGGGGGGCCATGCTTTATTCTGGAGAAGGGTGATCAGTAGATAACTTTAGTTCTTCAGAAATGAAGGCTGATAAAGGCATGGATGTTGAACACTCTTCCTCTAGAGCTCATACTTGCCTGTACTTGGGAAAATACAGACTGGAGACAAAGCTTTGGAATTTAATTCCCAAGGGAAATCCTCCTGCTGCAGCACAGACTTCATCAGACCTCCCAAAAAAAGGGACCCCATTAACCGTCCCAAATTCCATCCTGTGTATAACACCCTAAACTTGCAATTATTTTTCTCTGAAAAATCACTTGTCATCACTCCTCAATATTTGCTGGCATTCATAGAGTATGATATTTCTTCAGTTATTCCTCAATTAATTGGTACTCACTTTTTTCCTGATATTTACAGACACCAAAATTTCTCACATAAATGTTTTGGTATTATTTCATGTCAGTTTTTTAAAATGATTTTTTAAAATCAGCTTTGTGGATGAGGTGGGCTTGACATCACAGGGCCTGAACTCCAGTTCAGTCTCTGGCACTTAATAGCTGTATGTCCCTGGGTAAGTCATGTCACCTAATCCTGCCTGACTTTCCCCTTCTGCAGAATGGGAACAAGAAGGGGATCTAGCTCCCAGACCTGAGGTGCAGAACAGTATTTGTAAAATGCTTGACAAGCTTAAAATAACTATGGAAATACTGGCTTTTTAAATTATTATTTCTTGGATCATTCATAGCAAAGTCAATTGGTTAAAACACATGGACAGTTTAGTCACATTTCTTTTAATTCCCTTGATATTCCAAACAGAGTAGAGGAATCCATTACTTCTAATGGATAGACCATAGGGTTTAGAATCAGGGAAAACTTGAGTTCCAGTCATGACTCTGATGCTCCCTAGCTCTAAGTCTGGGCAAGTAACAACCCCTCTGTGCTTCACTTTACTCATCTCTAAAATGAGGAGATTGGAGGCAGTGGCTTTGATGGGCCTTTCCAAGTCTAACTTTGTCTTCCCGTCAAGAGTACATTTCTCTGTCTCCTTCCTGCTGCCTCTTCCTATATACCACAAGGAGGCCTTGCAGGCCCAAATCTGCAGCTAAATCAGACTCCTCAGAAGTAAAGAGTTTGGGAACTTGACAAGATCAACTATGTCATGTAGAAAGGAAGATGAGGAGAGTAACCTTGTGTTCAGTTATTCCAAAGACTTCCCTTATACTGCCCACGCTTACTAAGCTCTGCAAAATGTTGGATACAGTGCAAAGTAGTCTGGTAGAAAATAGATAGGGTTCCCACTGTAGACCATGATTAACTCCTGATGAATACCTGACTTAGGAAAGGTCACCAAAGGAGTCAGAGGAACCTTGAGGAAAATCCAGTGTTGGGTAGTGGAAGAGCTGATCTCTACACTCAGGATGGAAAGGATCACAAAGAACTTAAGGGGGCAGTTTTCATATCACAAAAACCCACAGGGCATAATGTGCTCCCCTCACAGAGGCCTCGTATCCAAAGTCTATGAAGGACAAACACTCTGTTCATACAAGCATATAAAGGATGACTACAGTAGAGGTGGTACAAAGCTAGGAATAACTAATTTTCAAAGGAAGAAATGCCAGTTATCAATGATTATAAGAAAAAACTCTACATCTACAATCACTAAGCCAAATTACTAATAATGAGAAAGATTTTCAGCTGGGTAAAGGTGGTAAGAAAATGAGCATCAGAAATATTGCAATTGGAATTGTTTCCTCTAATTATGTACTTGCCACAAGGGCTTTGTATTTTTTTATTTTTTTCCTGTCACAGAGGGGAGATCCCTGGAGGAGGAAGTAAATATAACTATTTTGAAAAAGTCTGAGCAAAAATAATCCAAATCAATAATTAGGTAAATGCAAATTAAATCAACTCTCAGGCTCCACTCAACCCCCATCCAAGTGAAAAAAGAAAAGGAAAGATATTCGAAGCGGAGGAAGAGAAAACAGATACATCAGTTTCCTAATGAAGCTGTCAAGTTCTCCCCAAATCATAAAATCATTGACTCAGTGACACCACTAGAGGGCGTATACCTTTCAAGACAGCAAAGGAGCCCAGGTGTACAAAGATACTGAGACCAGCTCCTTTTGCTATGTCCAAGACCTGGAAAGTAAGATGGGTCTTCTTATACTTCAATTACTGCTTATCTTATTACAATTAATGAGGCAAAAACTGAACAAATTCTGGTGTGTGAATGTTATGGAACAATAACATGCCATGGAACCCAGGCGATTTCAGTGAAACCTGGAACAGTTGGACGGGCCAATGCAGACTCCAGGGAGTATTTGCTAATGATACAGCATGGTGAAGGCCAACGACTTGGCAAGACGTCCCACTTCTTGTTATTGTAACCAGTATATCTGAGAAGTATCGAGGTCTGTGCAACCTGCCTCCTTACCTGGGTGTGATGGATAGGAGATGAAGAATAAACAGCACATTTGAGAAATGGACAGTGTGGGAATTTGGGCTCCTTAGCTATGTGCTTTTATTACAAATATGTTGCTATTTATTGTTCTTCCAATTTTGGGTAGGAGAGTAGGGCAGTGGGAGGGGCACTAGCAGTAGAATTGTCCTGTCCAGATCCTCCACACTCCAAAATAATAAGGAAGGAAACTGATGTAATAACACTGCTTTAAAAGTATTATTTTGAATTCGTTATTACTCAAAAAGAAATTCAGGCTAACCACATTTGTTTCATCCTCTTTTATGGTGAATATAAAATTTTCATTTTGTGTCATGTTTGCAATTTTCACAATTAAATAAATCAAATATAGATTGTTTCCTGTTTGTCCTTTCTCCAATTTTAGATTCATGACACCAAATGATAAAGATATTTTCACAAGACTTTCTCTTTCAATCAGTGCTTTGGAGCATGTCTCCATGTATCATTTATGGTTATCAGGACTTTGGAAAACTTCTTGTCCTTTCAGCACTCATCTGTTGGCATTGGTTCCTTGATACACACAGATGTCAGTTCTCTATCATGGATATAAATGACTTTTTCAGGTCATTTATCATGTAATATTTGGTATATTCTGCCTGCTATTTTTTCTCTTTTAATTTGGTCTGTTTATTTTATTAAAACATTTTAAGTTTTCTGCAGTTAGAATTTTATATTTTTTTTACTGAGATCTTAGATCAAGAATTCTGCTAGCCACAGTTCTGAAGTTACCTGAATGCTTGCTTGTACTTTTAACAAATATTTTTTTTTCATCACGAAAAATTTCATGTGCCTCTCCCACCCACTTCAAATTGAGAAAGAAAACGAAACAAAATTCCCATTGCAAATATGTATAAGGACAACATTCCTTGATTGTTGGTCCCAAAAATATATTTGTAGAAGTTCTAGATCATGGTGGAAAATGTCTATTGAGCAATTCCCCTTCAGAAGACACCAAAAAGACACCATAAGTCTTTTTTATTTAGTCTCTTGATAATCCTGTTCAGGTCTACTTTGTTTTCCTTATCTTTATGTGAGACTTAACCCAGAATAGATAGGACTGTTAAAGCGCTGTCATCTTGCTGTCATCTTCCTGTCTATGCTTATACTTCTGTTACTGCTTTCTTTATAAATGAAAGTGTGAAGGCATTTGGAGCTGGGCATTTTAGCGCTGCTCTTGCGAGGCTCTCTGTGAATGCTTCAGAATCATGTCTTTGCCGTGCTTATCCCTTCCCACGTTTTCATGACTGTTCCTGCTGACTGATGGCCACACTGGAATCCTGCTTTTCGGTCTCCCCTAAGAAGTAACACACCTTTTATCAGACAATTATTTTTAATCCGTGTCTTTTTTAAATATTTTAAATGTGTTGAATGTAAACAAGAGACAGAGTTTTGTTTTCTTGTATGTCTCGCCCTGGCTGCTGTTTGCTCTTTTTTTTTCAATTTCACTTAAACCTATGAATTAGGTTTCCATCTGTCCCATCCGCTCTGGTTAAACTGTTTCCTAGATTCAGATTTGTACTTAATGCTCCCTCTTTGTTTTTTAATCTTATCTAAGTATTTAATTCTTCCTCTTCTTCTCCCCCTCAGTTAATTGTCCAATAGCATCCCCTTTCCAGTTTTCCCCTCCAAATTATTTCTTTTTTAAAAAATTTCATTTCCTGTGTCTTTCCCTTGAAACTATTTTCCATATTTCTCTTCTTTTTTTTTTTTTTTTTGGTCTTTCTATCTCCCCCTTTCCTTTGGCCTTCCCGACACTTATACTGAGTTCATCCTTCTTTATTCTTGGTATTTAAGACTTGAATATTTTTTCCAGTTTTAATTTTGGCTTCCCTCTTCTAAGGAGATTCTGCTGTTGCCTTGGAGACCATTTTTGGAAAGGATTCTGGGAAGATAGCAGAGTAGGTTAGAACATTTCACGCTCCCCAGATTTTCCTCCACAAAAGAGATAAAATAGAAATCTCAGGGCGGACACGGAGCCTGAAAACCACTAAGAGTCTGGGCAGAGCCCGGAAATTTCCTGCCTGGCAGGAGTAAACAGGGCCAGGCCGGGGTCCCCATAACACCCAAGGGCGAGTCTTGGGGTGACTGTATTTGGGAGGCAGCCTGGCCCAGCCACAGGGAGTTTTACCCTGGTATAGTGCGGGGAGCTGGGCGTCTGAGCCCAGGAAGATTGAGGGAACCTCTGCTGACAAGGAGTGCCAGAGCCAGCTGTGCTGGGGGAGAGGAGAGGGCCAGCCCCAGCTGTGCTGCAAGAGCCGAGAAGCTAGAAGGAGCTGGCACTCCCCCGGTGAGTGCAGAAGCCGGGATTTGGGGGCGTCACTTTGGGGAACAGGTTTTACAGGGACCTTAGTCACCAAAGGAATAAAAGTAGGAAGAGTTCAAAGAGAATTCCTGCTTCTGGAGACCAGCCTGCGCAGAGAGAGAAAGCCTGGCTGCAGAGTGATGACGCCGCTGAAAAGTAAGTAAATTTAATGGGGGTATGTGTATGAGTGTGAGTGTGTGTGTGTGTGTGTGTGTGTGAAGGTTATGCTAAATTAGGGGAAGACTAAGAATAGACTTAAACAAGAACAAGGCATTATGGGAAGGTGTGGGAATGAATGAAAGGCATGCACTAGAAGGGGGGGCGGGGCTCAGACTACAAAAGATCAATTGAAAAAGAGGATGTGGCTTAGAAACATGGGCATAAAAACCTGGCTTTTGGAGAGAACCAAACAGAACCTGCAACATATTTCAGGATGTTTCCTGCCCCTTCAAGCACAAATAGAGCAGAAGGACATTGATGATATCGGACCCTGAAATTTGAAATCTTGGCCACTAACAGTCTTCGTGCAAGTTGAGATTTTTCTATCGTTCCCAGTAGTAACTCTCCAACTGTATTTCATTGAGGTGAATTCATAGTGCAATGAAAGTAATGGGGAATCTGTTCATTTAAATTCAATTTTGGTCCTACTTTTAAAAAATTGGGGGAATTCTTTTCGAAATGCGTGAAGCCACTCTGGTAGGTTAATGTCGGAAAAGTAAACTATGTCCAACGTATGAGGTTGGCTAAAATTATTGAAAAGGAAAGTGACAAATGTTGGAGGGCATGTGGAAAAACTGGGATACTAATTCATTGCTGGTGGAATTGTGAAGTGATTCTGGTGCCCAGAAGCTCTTTTCCAACCATCCTTCTTAGGTTTGGAATCCTATGGAATCCACAAAACTACCATCAACTCAATCATGAAGTGTTAAATTGACATCTGTAAGGATTTCTGTGCCTTTACTGTATTTTCTGGTGAAACCACCCGTGGACCCAGGCAGTGCTAACAAGATACAGAAAGAGATTACAGTCCTAGCCTCCTGGCACAATGAAAATCAAGAGCTTTGCCCCACTTGAACACAAATATCCTGTCTGCTTTGGAGTCTCCATCCTGGTCTCTCTCCACTTTCCAACAGATGTGGATCAGCAAGTAGGGGTATGAGAAATCTGGGCCCTCCATTGTCCACCACAAATGCTTCTGAATAGACTGTATGTTTTTCAATGTGTGTTTTTTTGTTCTAGTCAAAGAGTGTGATGTGATGAATGGGCCCCCAATAAAAAATGAGATTGGCATGCCTTTTGTAGGGGGGGGGCACTTGACTCAGCATTTAAAAACTGGAAAAGTGAAGTATGTTGGAGGCAAACATCCTCAACATTCTACTGTGGTCTTAAAGACTCTGATTGTACATATTTACAATGATCATTCCAAATACTGTATAATGCATTGTTATGGGCAGTTATTTGCCTCCAGGAAGGCTGTCCTGCTCTACAAAAAAACAGCTATTTAAGATAAATCCAGAGCAGGGGGAGGAGGATGGGGGGGGGGAGGTGCTAGTACATGCTTTACCTGTAAACCTTGGGGGTAAAAACTTTGTATCTTCTGTCTTAATACTTGTTCCTTTTTTTTTAATTGTCAGAGGGTAAGTGAATGGTCCCCTAAACTCCCTCCCTGCCCCCAACACCTATGGAAAGGAAGACTTTACAGTCTCCCCAAGAGTATTATGAGATTGGTGACAGTACTTGGGGGGGAGGGGAGGAGATTTACTTGTTCACTGATCTAAGACCAGGTCAAATGAAAGCAGGCACTTTCAAGGAACTTAAAGAAAAAAAATTCGGACACCTGTTTTCTGTAGTTCTTTAGAATGTTTCCTTTTTGATTTTTCAGTCATTCCCGAACTACTAACTCACTTACATCATAAAGTAGTTATACATAGGAAGCCTGTAGTCCTTCCTTTCCAGGGAATAGTTTAGAGGAAAATTTAACCGATTAAGTAGTTAGTAGTGTTTTTAAAACAATCCTGCTATCTTTAGCAGTACATTTCATAAGATGTTAACCTTACTTTTGCCAAATGACAACAATTTAGTCCATTTCAAAGTAACTTTACCCAAGCAGAATCACAAAATTTAAATCACAATCCTTTTATCACCTTAGAAGAATTTAAGGCAAAAGGCACTTCATTATTACAGTTTTATAAAGATGTTTATCACATTCATTTTAAAAACTCAATAGGGAAAATGGGCCTCTCTAACAATATTGTGCAGTTATCTAAGAAAAATTCCACATAACAGTTTTTAAAAGTATTTTCTGTCAATGAAAAGGCTTCACGTTTGTAAAAATATGTCTAATATTGTTCCCAAATTCCAAAGAAAACTAAGTCTAGAGAATATCCTCTTTTTTAAACATGACGCCAATCTTCTCAAGTTCTTAAGTCAAATTTCACCTTTTGAATTAGATAAAATCTCATCCTTCTCAGAAAATCATCCACATTATTATATTAGATACATCATTTACTCCAAAATCCAATTAGTAATAGTAACAATAATAGTAACAATACTCAGCATTTCTACTCTGCTCACTGTTAAGCACTTTAGAATTATTTAATTCCTCCAGCAACCCAGGGACATAGGCACTACCATGACCATCATCATCATTTTCTCCCAATACACACCAAGACTGGCCAGATTCCCTGATATAGAATTACACTGTAACGTCAAACCAAAATTTCCCCACAAATCAGTGTTTGATTTTTAAAAACAAGTGTCAACAACTAAGCTTCTTTTTTTCACAAGGATTCCATGCTTTTAGGTGACTTTAAAAAAAAACACCCAACTTTTTAAAAGGTAATTATTTTTAGTTTTCAACTTTTACTTCCATAAGTTTAAAATTTTCTCTTCCTCCCTTCCTTCTCCTCTCCCCAGGACAACATGCAATCTGATATAGGCTCCACATATGCATTCCTACTAAACATATCTTCACATTAGTCACATTGTAAAGAAGTATTTGAAGGAATGGGAAGAACCATGAGAAAGAAAACAATAACAAAACAAAAATTTGAAAATAGTCTGCTTCACTTTGCATTCTGACTCCATAGTTCTTTCTCTGGATGTGGATGGCATTTTCCATCGTGAAACCTTTGGAACTGTTTTAGGTCCTTGCATTTCTTAGAAAGGGTAAGTCTATCGAAATCAGTTATTGCACACTGTGGCTGTTACTGTGTACAATGTTCTCATGGTTCTACTCACTTCATTCAGCATCAGTTCATATAAGTCTTTCCAGGATTTTCTGAAATCTGCCTGTTCATCATTTCTTATGGCACAATAGTATTCCATAACATTCATATACCACAACTTGTTCAGCCATTCCCCATTTGATGGACATCCCCTCAATTTCCAGTTCTTGGCCACCATGAAAAGAGCTACTATAAACATTTTTGTACATGTGTGTCCTTTTCCAATTTTTATGATATCTTTAGGATATAGCCCTAGAAGTGGTATTGCTGGGTTAAAGGGTATGCACATTTTTATAGCCCTTTCAACTTAGTTCCAAATTGTTCTCCAGAATGGATGGATCAGTTCCATCCAACACAACAATGAGTATTCCAATTTTCCTACATCTTCCCCAACATTTATCATTTTTCTGTTTTGTCATGTTAGCCAAACTGATAGGTGTGATGTGGTTCCTCATATTTGTTTTGATTTTCATTTTTCTAATCAATAGTGATTTAGAGCATTTTTTGATATGCCTATAGATAACTGTACTTTCTTCCTCTGTAAACTACCTTTTCATACCATTTGTCCATTTATCAATTGAGGAATGACTTGTATTCTTATAAATTTCAGTCACTTCTCTATGTATTTTAGAAATGAGGCCTTTATCAGAGACACTGATTGTAAAAATTCTTTCCCAGTTTTCTGATTCCCTCCTAATCTTGTTTGCATTGGCTTTGTTTGCTCAAAAACTTTTCAATTTAAAATAATCAGAATTATCTATTTTGCATTTCATAATGTTCACTATCTCTTATTCGATTACAAATTCCTCCATTCTCCATAAATCTGATAGATAAACTATTCCTTGCTCACCTAATTTGCTTATAGTATCAGCCTTTATGTCTAAATTGTATATATGTTTTTTGTATATGGTGTCAGATGGTCTATGACCAGTTTCTACCATAGTATTTTCCAGTATTCCCAGAATTTTTTTGTCAAATAGAGAGTTATTATAGCAGAAGCTAGGGTCATTGGGTTTGCCAAACAGTAGTTTATTATAGTCTTTAACTACTGTGTCTTGTGTACTTAATCTATTCCACTGATCTACCATTCTATTTCTTAGCCATTACCAAGTAGTTTTGATGGTTACTGCTTTATAATACAATTTAAGATCTGGTATGGCTAGGCCACCTTCCCTAGCATTTCTTTTTATTAATTCTCTTGATATTGTGGACCTTTTGTTCCTCCAGATGAATTTTACTATTATTTTTCTAGCTCTATAAAATAATTTTTCTGGTACTTTCATTGGTGTGGCACTGAATAAGTGAATTAATTTAGGTAGAATAGTAATTTTTATTATATTAGCTCAACTTACCCACAAGCAACTGATGTTTTCCCAAGTATTTAGATATGGCTTTATTTGTTTGAAAAGCATTATGTAACTGTGTTCGTGCAGTTCTGGGTTTGTTTTGGCAGATAGACCCCCAAATATTTTGTAATATCTTCAGTAACTTTAAATGGAATTTCTCTGTCTGTCTTTTGCTGTTGGACTTTGTTAATAATATATAGAAATGCCAATGATTCCAATGATTTGTGTGAGTTAATTTTATATCCTGCAACTTTGCTAAAGTTGTTCATTATTTCAAATAGTTTTTTTATTTGATTCTCTAGAATATTCTAATCATATCATCATATTATCTTCAAAGAGTGATAACTTAGTTTCTTCTTTGACTATTCTAATTCCTTCAATTTCTTTTCTTCTCTTATTGCTAAAGCTAATGTTTTTAGTACCATATTGAGTAACATGATGATGGGCATCCTTGTTTCACCCCTGATCTTATTGGAAATACATCTAGCTTATCCCCATTGCATATAATGCAAAATTTGAAGGAATTAGAATAGGTCTCACTGCTATTCTCCAGTAATCATACAGTGGTATCTTGTTTGAACCTCACAACCCTGCCAGGTAGGGGCTGTTGTCCCCATTTCACAAATGAAGAAACAGAGCCTGAGAGGTGCCATGAGTCTTGGCCAGGACATGGCAGAGGGAGGATTCTCTCGGGTCTAACTGACTTCAGGTTCTCTCTACTTAGCCTTGGCTGCTAAATCACTGAGCCTCAGGGTTCTCTGTTAAAAAAAAAAACCCACAATTCAGGGATGTTTAGTGCTGGAAGGACATCAGAAAATGATCCTGGAATACCAACTCTCTTTAAATCTATGTCCCAGGCTAGAATCCTGGCTTTTCCTTCATGCCCCTGTGACCCTGGGCCAGTCACTCTGAACCTTTATCTTCGAATGCAAAATGAGGGCCTGGAGTTCTGAAGGCCCCTCTGACTTTAGCCCAGGGTCCTTTGAGAGCTGGCCCCTTGAAAAGTGGGCTCCAGTCTGTGAAACCATCTCTGTCCTAGCTTAGTTCTCTGGTTCCCTGCTACTATCCTACCTTGGACAGCTCCCCAGCCTTGCTGGGGCCCTGGCTCAATTGGGAGAATCCTTCAGACACTTTGTGGGGACCAGAATGAATCTGCATCCAACCACCACCTTTCTCCCCTGCTCCAGTTTTTTTGTTTGTTTGCTTTTTGGAGGGGGTAGGGCAGGGCAATTGGGGTTAAGTGACTTGATCAAGGTCACAGGGCTAGTAAGTGTTAAGTGTCTGAGGAGGATTTGAACTCAGGTCCTCCTGACTCCAGAGTCGGTGCCCTAAATCCTACTACAATCTTTGTGTATGTAAGATGGATCTTGCCTCCAGGAAGGTGTGGAGAATTCAGTCTGGCACAGACTCACTCTTTGTGAGATGGTTTTGGCCTCCTTGTCCAATATAAGTGTCACAACTACTTAGGCTCCTTATGAATCTACCCATTATGGCAAATATTTAATGAACTTTGTTTTCCTTTCGCTGAGAGAAGACTTGAGTTGAATTCCTTGGGCAGGACCCAGCGTGTTGGCATTTTGGGGGTCTTGCGTACCCCTAAACCCCACATCTCAATAACACCATGTCCTCTCCACTTCCAGATTCTGGAATTCCATTTTCCCCTCCCAAATTTTTCTGGCCCTACATTCCTCCACACTCTTACCTACTCCCCCTTCCCTCCTCCCCCCCACCTGCATTCACCCAAGTTCTTCCCATCCAGGAAGTCCAGATTCCCTCTGATCTCTTTGCTTTCTTCACTAAGAAGCAAAGGAGCTGTTCCCTTTTGCCTCCCACTTTTGTTGTGGGATCTGATGGGATAATGGCTTTCAAAAACTGAGCTAGGGGACTCAGTGAATAGAGCACCGATGCTGGAGTCAAGAGGGCCTGAGTCCAAATCCATCCTCAGACACTTAACACTTACTAGCCGTGTGACCTTGGGCAAGTTACTTAACCCCAGTTGCCCTGCCTTCCCCCCTCCAAAAAGCAAAAAAAAAAGTGCTAATGATTCCCACCAGGATTTCTCCCAACCAACTCCCACTCCCCCCTCCCCCAGCTCTGAGTTTTTCCTTCTGTGTGGGGTTAATAGGGCAGTTGATCCATTTCTCAGTGGATAGTCCCACTCTGCCTATTGCTGGACATACTAAAAGACCCCTCTCCCTCTGGGAGTTTACCCTCTAATGGAGGGATGTGGGGGTTGCCACATAATTTATGGATGTGGAGGAGATCTCTGGGGCTGGATGCCCTGTCTGCTGGGAGATGATCCCAGATCCTGAATGTCTGAACCAGCCTGGATCTTGGAAATATTCCAGGCCATTCATCTCTTTTCTAGGACTTGCTGAAGGTGTCTCTGTCAGCCTGGTCTGAGACCAGGCTTGGACACTGGCCTTCCTGATGTTGATAACCTGTAAATGAGAGAGAGAGGAGACAGATGAAAGGTAATCTCTGAGAGGAAGGGACTAGTAGCTGGAAACGGAGGAAGACAACCAGGGCAGGGCTGCAGGAGGGAGGGTTTGAGCTCCACCTTCAAGGATTCTCAGGCCCTTGGGAGACTGGAAGGGCCTTCCAGGGTGGATAGTCTTCCCATTGTCTGAGGTTGAGGCCTGTGCCTGGAAGGGGGAATCACTTAAGAAGAAGTGGGAGGGCTGCAGCACCTGGTATCAGATCTTATCTCCCCATTTCCCAATTTGTAGAAGTAGGGGCTGGTGTAGAAGACATAATGTCCCATGCACTTCGGGCAAAGGGCTTTTAAAAGGCTTGGCCTCCATGAAAAAGGCCATACTATTACAGAGGAGGGTCAAGTAACTTTCACTAATGAATGTAACAGTGTCTTGGTAGAATTTGATCTGAGGCCCTCTAGTCAGGAGCACAGGTAGCAGGTGTGAAAACGATTACAAATAACCAATATCTTGTGGATTCAGTCTTTCCCCCACCCCCTTCCCATTAGAACCCAGGATTTGAAGCATGAAGAGAGAAATGGTCAAGCCTCCCAGGGGATGGAATTCACTTGCTTTTTTTTTTGCCTTTTGGAGGGCAATTGGGGTTAAGCAACTTGCCCAAGATTACATGGCTAGTTTTTTTGTGGGGGTGTTAAGTGTCTGAGGCTGGAACCAAACTCGGGTCCTCCTGACTCCAGGCCAGTGCTTTACTCACTGTGTCACCTAGCCATCCCTTAGATTTCACTTGCATAATAAGGTAACAGCCAAAGTCCTAGAGTTAGAGGAGATGTGGAGGTTTGTATCAGTAGACAAAGTTTATAATCTGAGCTGAAACAGCTGCCCTGGGACCAGGGGTCCTGATGTCCTGGCCTCAGCCCCTCCTCAGTATTCGGCTGTCTGCCCCTGAGAGATGTCTCTGTAAATAAAAACCAGACAGAGGGAAAGGCCCCCTCAGTGTTAGGACTGGGGTGTAGAAGGTCAGGAATGGAGATGGGCCAAGCAGGTCAATGGCTCCAATTTGGAGGAGAGGTCAGTGGGGGTGGGCAGGTGTGGGCCCAGGCTGCAGAGAAGAAAGGGGGCCTGAGAAGGGGCCTGGCTGGGAGAACCAGGAGGGCTGGGGGCTGGGCATATCCTTGTGGGGAAGAAGATGAGTGTAGCAGGGGGAGAGCTGGGAGACCAGGAGATTCTGCTGGGGCGGTTTGGAGTCTCAGAGCAGGCTAAGGGAGGGAGGGAGAGAGGTGGGAGGGGGGCTCAGAGAAGATCAGCCTGGTGGGTGGGGCCCTAGAGGAATTCTCTCCCGGGGGAAGTTTGGAAACTTGGGAGGAGGCCAGGGGAGAAGGGGGGGTCAGTTTAGAAGATGGACCAACCCCAGGGCTGGGCAGGACTGTGGGGATTAGGAAGACTCAGCCAGAGGAGGTGGGCTGGCAGGAGAAGCAGTAAGAGCAGAGATCTCTCTGCCTTCTCGGGAGCTCAGGTCTCTATGCCTTTTCCCTCAGAACAGGGATCTCTCCAGGTTCCCTGCAGCTGAGATCTCTCTGCCTTCTCTCACAGCAGAGATCTCTGTGCCTTCTGGGAGCCTTCTCTGCACATGCAGGTGCCAGGTGGGTCTGCACAAGAGCCCCTCCCCTCACCCCACTTCTGCTGGCTGCCCTTTCCATCGGGCCTTTTCTTCCCCCTCTGACCTTGCTGAGTGCCCTCCTGTCACATCCCAAAGGTGCCATCCCCGGTTTTACCATTGGGTCACAGCTGCCTGACCCACAAGTCTCATCCTCAGTGTCAGGTGGAGGCAGAGCTCTGGGTCTGAGGCCATTGAGGCTCTGACTGGTCTCCTCCCATCTGGGCTCCCAAGCCCCTTCTGCCTCCTGGGTCCCTAAAGGAGGATGGGGGAGGGGCATGAGGCCAAACAGAAGGAGTTCTGGAGGGGGCAGGTCCTCTTCCTGCTCAGAAGGTCACTCTAAGCCTGCCCCTCCTGCCTCCCTGCCCCTGTGGTAGAGACTGTCCCCTGAGGGCACTGCAGGGCCTTTGTAAAGGCTGGGACAGCCCCCTCTGTCACTCCAGCATCCACCCTAGGAAGAGAAGGAAAAGTCAAATGTCTCTCTCACCTTGAGATTCTTCTCTCTCCCCAGCTCAGCTTGCTGAGGACCAAAGCCTGTTCCTAGGGGAGAGCCTAGAATTAAGGAGAATGGCCCCTCAGGCCCAGAGACCCTCATCCCAGGTGAGTACAGTCCATCCACACATCTGACCCTCATCAGCAAAGGTGGGATCCAAGAGAACCAGTATCCCCTTTTACAGAAGGGGAAACTGAGGCAATAAGAGATGAAGTGACTTGCCCAGGGTTCAACCAGCCAGTAAGTGTCTGAGGCCTGATTGGACCTTAGGCATTCGGATTGTAGCAGCAAGCACCCCAAGCATCCTCAGGGTTTGCTGCCAGCACAGATTCTTGGATCTGCTTTGATAAAGGAAAGCAACTCAAAATGGGTTAACAAGCTTACTTTAATCAGTCAGACATATATCCTTTACCTTGTTCAGGGGAAAAGGTCAGCACCCCAAACTTCAAAGTACACAGACAGAATTATCAAGACAGAAACAGATCTAGTAGACAGATTTCAAACTGTCCAAACATTACATCCATACCCAGTCAACATCTGGGTTTCAACATCTGGGTTTTTTCAAAGCCGGGGGGCTCAGGACAACGGCTTCCCAGAATCCATATCAAATCACAGAACACTTCTCAAAGTGAGCCCCCAAAACAAAGCTACACATCAGGGCTTATATAGCCTTCTCCTGGCTCAGAGAATGTAACAACCTTATTGACTCACTGGCCAATCAAGAAGTATCTACTGAAAAACAAGCCTCCCCCCCCCCCCAGGCTTCAGGTGCACTTTAGCCTAGGGGCAGGGAAGATCTTCTAAATTTGCATTCCTATTACACTGATTCCTTGTGATTTGAACCCAGTCCTGCTGGGGCCCCAGGGGCTGGCCCAGAGTGAATGGTAATGAAACCTTAGTGAAGGAATATTAAGTGAGGAAAGCTTGTCATGTGCTTGGGGTCCTAGAAGGGCCTTCCTGCCACCCCAGCTGAGTGACAGTGACTTGATTCCAGTAGCAGAGACAAGATCTGAATCCAGGACTCAGGAATCTCAGGCCAGTGGGCAGTGGGTTTTTTCCCATTGCTCAGTGCTGGCTGCCACACACACCTGTGTACTCAGACGTGTGTGCTTGCTGAGGGAAAGCACAAACCACTCTGAAGGGAGAGAAATAAAGCCTCTGTCCTTGAGGAACATCCATTCTGGGTGGGGTGGAGGGCAGGTGGGCACAGGGGTGGAGGGCAAGTGGGCACAGGGGTCCTGGCAGAAGATGGAGGGGTTAGCAGGATTTTACTGAGTCAGTCTCTGCCCTGAGCATGACAGAAACAGCAGGTCAGTTTCTGTTTCACTGTCATTGGCAGGTGTCAATGGCAGTTTCACTGCCACTAAGCAGGTGGTTGACTAAATAATTTCATTAGGAGGCACAGACTGGCAAATCATTGGCCCTATGAGAGGAAAGGGACCAGGAACAGCTTGTTTTGAGGGGAGATGTTACCTGAGATGTGAAGGAAGCCAGGATGCCCAGGTGAGGGGGGAGGACAGGCCAAGTTTCAGAGACACTCATTGGGAAGGCCCAGAGTCAGGGCCTGGAGGGTCTTAGCCAAGGATCATCCAGGAGGCCGCTGCCCCTGGGTCAGAGAGGAGAAGAGGACTAAGGTGGAATGGACTGGAAAGGGTTGAGGGGCTGGTCGAATGGGGTCAGCTTGTGCCAGGAGCCATATAAATGTTATCTCATTTGGTCCTAATGTGAGAATTGTCAAGGTCTTTGCCAGGGACAGGCAGAATAAGGGAGCACAGGTCACAGACAGACAGGAAACTGTGGTTCATTTATCCACTCAAGAGTGTGACAGGTTCCCTGATGGACGGGTGTGTCTCACAGCTCCACAGAGGCTGGGGAGACAGTCCATGATACCACTGAGGTACATGACCCTCCCTTTGGGTAGGATCCCTGAAGTCTTTTGGGCAGGCTTTCAAAGATGTTTGGGGTAAGATCAGGTTAGGGGTCAGAGAGAGGGAAAGGAACATTTTGGGAAAAGAAATGAAATTTGAACGCGGAGTTAAGAGTTAGAAAGATCTGTTAAAAATGTCTTTAGCATAGCCAGTCCAAAGAAAATGGTAGGCAGTTAATCAGCATTTGCTAAGCCCTTTGTGCCTTCTTAGACAGAATAACAGGACAGACACTGAGTCCTGGGAGTTTTCTCACAGAGATTGGGGGAAGGGAGGTACTGAAGGAGACACTGAGGACATTGGCCTCAGAACAGCCAGTGTAGCATCAGATGGAGTCAGTTGTGTTTTCTCCATAATTCACTTTTAAAAACCATTGTTTATGTGCTAGGTGAAAACCTCAGTGGTAAGTGTTGGGGAATATGAGGGCCAAAGGGTTGAGTGTGCTTCCCAGAATTAAAGGAGGAAAGAGATTGGAAGGGGGTGGTATAAAGATGGCCAGAAAGTAGCAGCAGGGAAATGAGGATTGGGCCAATTGAGAGGTTTCCCCATGAAAGAGACCAGGGCCTTTGGGGAGGGGGGGGGCGGCTCTAGAGGGCTGAGCAAAGCAGGAATCATGGCCTGAAGGTGGCATCAAACACCACTTCTTGGTCTTTGAAGACTGGTCAGTTAGAGCACAGGGAGACCATCTACCTTTCTGATCCCCTGGCTCAGCCCAACCTGGGACCTCAAGCCCAGCACTGGATTTTTAGGAGACATCTTTATCTCAAAGAAAAGGTCTGCTTCTTCCAGTCAGGGAGTCTTCCAGGAGGAGGAGACCAAGGCAGAAGTTGCCTAGAAATGTGGGCCCTATGGAAAGTAGAAGGCTCCATGGGCCTCAGTGAACCAAGGCCTTTCTGAGGGGATCCACCAGTGTCTTTCTGCCTCAGTCCTGAGGCCCTGGGATCATCCTCTTCCTCCATTGACCCTCATGAAGAACCTCAGGCCCCTGCCTTCTTCTCTATTCCTATTCCTGGTCTCCTTCAGCTGCAGTGCCATGGCCATGACCCCTCTTCTACCTTGCCCTAGCCCTGGTACACACACTTCCACTCCAAGGCTCACATTCTACCTGGTCCAAAATGAAAACATGGGTTCCTCCTGGGAGCTGCTTTTCCTTCATCTGTCCCCCAGCTCCCATTCTCCCTACTTCATTCTATTTGGGGACTGAATCCTTTCTGCTTCTTAGTAGAAAGACTGCCACAAGAACACTCTGGCAGTAGACTCAGCCACAGGAGTGAGCCCTATATTTCGAGGTCCTGGCACCAAATGGACCTGAGTGTGTCCTAAACTAAATTATGATGTGGTGTCCTCTAAAGTCACATGGATACTTGGGATGTTTTACCCTCTATAGGTGGGTCATACCTTCCTGAAAAAATGTTCTTAAAATTTGGCACTAAGGCCATATGTTATGAAATTATAAAGATAAGAATGAAGAACATCAAAGCGGCTAGGTTGCGCAGTAAGTAAAGCACTGGCCCCAGAGTCAGGAGGACCCGAGTTTGGTTCCAGCCTCAGACACTTAACACCCACACAAAAAAACTAGCTGTGTGACCTTGGGCAAGTTACTTAACCCCAACTGCCTTCCAAAAGGCAAAAAAAAAAAAACATGAAGAACATCACTGGATCAAAATGACTCTCTCCTGGTATGTAAATGCAATCAGTCTAGAGCAGAAGTCAGAAACCTGTGGCCTTCAGGCCACATGAGGTTTCTGGAAGTGTGGTCTTTTGACTGAATCCAAATTTTACCGGAAAAGTCTGTCAGATTTGGCCATTAAAGTATCAGTGCTCAGTTTGCAGAGAGAAAGGAAGGATGAAAGCTAAGCTGTGTAAAGGGTTAAGGAGTGAGTAGAGGGCAGCAAGGTGGCCCAGTGGGTAGAGCTCTGGGCTTGGAATCAGGAAGGCTCCTGGGCATGAATCCAAATCTGGCCTCAGATACTTAGTAGCTATGTGATCCTGAGTCATTTAGGTCCCTTAACTCTGCCTCAGTTCATCATTTTAATTTTTTTGAGGGGGGAGGGCAGAGCAATTGGGGTTAAGTGACTTGCCCAAGGTCACACAGCTAGTAAGTGTTAAGTGTCTGAGGCCAGATTTGATTCAGGTCCTCCTGACTCCAGGGCCAGTGCTCTATTCACTGCACCACCTAGCCGTCCCCTCATTTTTAAAATGAGCAGGAGCAAGCAATGGGAAACCACTCTTGTATCTTTGCTCAGGAAATCTCAGACGGGGTCTAGAAAAGTCAGACAGAACTCAAACAACTGAATAATCTCATGCACTGTGTTAAGGTCTGTGGATTCAAACAGAAAAGAAGAAAGACTGTCCTATTCCAATAGAGATTACACTTTTTTTTTAAAGCTATCGGGGTTAAGTAACTTGCTCAAGGTTACATGGCCAGGTGTTTCTGGGTTGGTGCTAAGTGTCTGAGCCCGGATTCGATCCCAGGTCATCCCGACACTGGAGCCGGTGTTCTTACTCGCTGTGCTACCTGGCTGCCCTGAGATTACACTTTCAATGGGAAGACAATATACCAAAGGAAGAGATTTTGGGCAAAAGCCTCTGGGACATGGTGGCAAAGTCAGTGTGAAGTTCCAAAGTAGCTCACCAAGGTGCAAATGTGCAAATGTAGAGAGAGATGTGTGAGCTGACCCCTTCTTATGTAGGTGTTTGGAGTCCATGAGCTCAGCCCATGGTGGGAAAGAGAGAATGTGGGAGGATGGGGAAGGAAAGAGATGGGCAAGAGCTTCTGATAAGGACAAGTTAGGGATTCCAGAGATGAAGAAAAGCATGGCCTTCCTACAGTGACCACATGATGAATGAATAGAATAACATGAAGACTCATGCCTTAGAACATCCAGTGAAAAGAAAGGAATTGTAAATTCTTGGGAATCTAAAAAATCAGATAAAGACTAAAATTTTTTTTTAATTTCTCAGAAGTTCAATAGTAGAAATAAAGGAAGCTATAAGTCAAATAAACAGATACTAGGTTAATCAGATGTTTTAAATGGAAGCAAAATGACAAAACAGTCAAGAGATAGTTAATTACAAGAAAGAGAATCGCTCCACAATAATCCAGCTTCCTAAGCAGTGAAGCATCCCATTCTGCTAGAAATGAAAAGCACCAAATGCCAAGCACCTTGGCCAAACACATGTTTTCACGTAGCAGATTAGAAACATAGATGAGCCTCCCACACACCAAAGGATCTGAAGGAATGGCCACTTCCTTGGATAGTCACCATCAGTCTGCCGCTTCACTCACTCTCTTGACTCTCTAACCCTCACCCCAGTGTTATAGAGTTGTAGCAGCATGCTGAAATGATGTATTTGTCATAAACTCTCAATGTCTTTCCTATACATTATCTCAATCTCCAACCCCAGTTGGTAAGATATTACATTTTTAATGAAGGAAGGAAGCCTCCTTTCCCCACATACTTATTAAAATGAATGAATGCATTCCATGAACAACTGATACTAATCCTAAAGCAAAGACAGAAGATGTTTGAGGGTGACTCATCATGCCCAGGGTAATTTCAGATCCTCAGTTGGAGAAGAGCCAATCTTCACTTGGCTGCAAACAATCTCATAACACTCAACTGAGGCCAGATTGGGAGGAATCTCTTTTTAGAATTCCTTTCATGCCTTTCTCTACTTCAGACTTTATCATAAACTTTTACCAAATTGACTTGATCATATCTTTGTTCTCTGCTCAGGGATCATTGTTAAGCTCTTTTTTTCTTCTACAATGCGCATTATTTACCATTTTCTTGCAAACTCTTCATAGAGCATTCTTATTATATCTCTTAGGACACAGGAGGAATGACGCACGACCTTGCTTTCTCCTCCAGTTTTCTGTGTGTCACTCAATGAGCACACATCTTGTCCATAATTCCATCTAGAGAAACATTGTCTAGTAAGACATTTTTCTAGTTTTTATTATTCCATCAGGATTCTCTCTTCAAATGTAAAATGCTTTTCTCCATACTCCCTTTCAGGTGTTGGCTCTGACACTCATAAAGCTTATATGAGTTTTAGACAAATCTGTATTTTTTCCCTGGTCTCAGCTTCAATTTCCTCTTCTAAGTTCACGAGGTTTGGACTGTATGAATTCTGGGGTCACTTTCAGCTCTAAATCATGTGATTTTTCTTGGTGTAGGAGTTGGTGAGCTTCAAGGATGTGGTTGTGGATTTGACTGAGGAGGAGTGGGGCCTCTTGGACCATTCTCAGAAAGAGCTATACAAGGAGGTCATGCTGGAGAATGTCCAGAACCTGCTTTCCCTGGGTAAGGACCATTTCCTCTCTTTTCTTGACGTTAATTGTCTGGCCAAAATTTTCACAAGTGGCAGAGAGTGGATCCATATTCTGGCGTATCTCACCCCCAGAAGCTTTATTGAGTGCACAGTCTTCTGCATGCACCAATGCTACATCCATTTTGGTCTTGGTTTGTCACTCTAATCTGTTGGTATTAAGTCATCTTGCCTTGTGGCTGCTGCTTTTGTTGACTGAATGTTTAGCTTGGAGTGAATGAGTCTCTGATGGGTCCAGCCCTCTGTGGAATACACCTCCTTTATAAATCTCACTGCCTGTTTGTCTCTTCTCCTTACAATAATAGAGTCTGTATAATGCCAGTGTTTGCTCCAAGAGTGCCCAAAGTTTTGTTGCATTTAGGGTGGTGATGAGAAGGTCATGAGACACATAAGTCTCAAGTCAACATTACTATTGCATACACTTCTATCTGTATATCTTTTGGTTCATATTTGTTTGATTGTTTTCTTCAGATGTAGAGACCAGGTTCGAGGTAAATGAGGTGTCTAGAAATCGTGGACTTTTTCTGGAAAAACACAACCTGCAAAGAATCATGAGTGATGGTCCCTGGAATTTTAAGCTGACAGAAATCCATGACTGTAATATCAGGGTAGATAAAAATCCAAAGAGTGACTATGAATTTGATGAAACTGGAAAGAGATTCAGACAGTTTTGTATCCTAAATCACATTAAGAAAATGACCTCAGTGGATGACTATCTTCAGGAGAGTCAATATAGCAAATGCATTTTTGAACATGTAGAGCTTTTTCAGTCCCATGAGAAGGCTCCTGAAATACCAACATGTCCAGGTAATAAGTGGAAAATGGCCTGGAACTGGAATTCAGACCTCATTAAACATCAGAAAAGTGATGCTAGAAAAATGCTTTGTGTAAGTAATAAAGGTGAGAAGGCCTTGAGTCAGAATTCTAAGTTCATTACACATCAGCAAATTCTCCTTAGAAAGAAGCCTGATGAATATAATGATTGTGAAGCAACCTCTTCCCATCACTCATCTCCTCCTTGCCAGGCTAGATTTCACCCTAGGATGAAAAGATATGCTTGTTTTCAGTGTGGGAAGGCCTTTGGTTACAACTCAGATTTTGACAGATGTCATAAGATTCATATGGGGGAGAAGTTGTATGAATGTCATGAAGGTGGGAAGGTTGTCTGCTACAGATCTCTTCTTACTGGCCATCAGAGAATCCACACTGGAAAGAAACTATTTGAATGTAATCAATGTGGAAAGGCTTTCACAAAGAGCTCCAATCTTACTGCACATCAGAGAATCCACACTGGAGAGAAGCCTTATGAATGTAATCAATG
>NW_027186289.1:1607936-1625488 GCF_028583685.1 Petaurus breviceps papuanus | reverse complement strand
GAATCCACACTGGAGAGAAGCCTTATGAATGTAATCAATGTGGAAAGTCTTTCACACACAAATCTAATCTTGCTGTGCATCAGAGGATCCACACTGGAGAGAAGCCTTATAAATGTAATCAATGTGGAAAGACTTTTGCACAGAGGTACCATCTTGCTACACATCAGAGAATCCACACAGGTGAGAAGCCTTATAAATGTAATCAATGCGGAAAAACTTTCACACAGAGGTTCCATCTTACTATACATCAGAGAATCCACACTGGAGAGAAACCTTATGAATGTAATCAGTGTGGTAAGGCTTTCACAGAGAGGAGCAATCTTGCTGTACATCAGAGAATCCACACTAGAGAGAAACATTATGAATGTATTCAATATGGAAAAACATTCACACAAAGGTTCCATCTTGCTACACATCAGAGAATTCACACTGGAGAGAAAATATTGGAATGTAATCAGTGTGGAAAGACTTTCACAAAGAGCTCTGGTCTTGCTGCTCATCAGAGAATCCACACTGGAGAGAAGCCTTATGAATGTAATCAATGTGGAAAGACTTTCACACAAAGTTCTACTCTTGCTATTCATCAAAGGATCCACACTGGAGAGAAGCCTTATGAATGTAATCAATGTGGAAAGGCTTTTGCACAGAGGTACCATCTTGCTACACATCAGAGAACCCACACTGGTGAGAAGCCTTATGAATGTAATCAATGTGGAAAAACTTTCACACAAAGGTTCCATCTTGCTACACATCAGAGAATTCACACTGGAGAGAAACCTCATGAATGTAATCAGTGTGGGAAGGCTTTCTCAGCAAGTCAGAATCTCGCTGTTCATCAGAGAATCCACAGTGGAGAGAAACCTTTTCAATGTAGTCAATGTGGAAAAACTTTCACACAGAGCTCTGGTCTTGCTGGCCACTGGAGAATCCACACTGAGGAGAAACCATATGAATGTAATCAGTGTGGAAAGACTTTCAGAAATAGTTCCTATCTTGCGGTCCATCAGAGAATCCACACTGGAGAGAAACCTTTTGAATGTAATCAATGTGGAAAAGCTTTCTCATTCAGGGGCAATCTTGCTGTACATCAGAGAATCCACACTGGAGAGAAACCTTATGAATGTAATCAGTGTGGTAAGAGTTTCACAGACAGGGGTAATCTTGCTGTACATCAGAGAATCCACAATGGACAGAAACCTTATGAATGTAATCAATGTGGAAAGGCTTTTGTAACAAGTCAGAGTCTTGATGCCCATAAGAGAATCCACAGTGGAGAGAAACCTTTTGAATGTAATCAGTGTGGAAAGGCTTTCACAAGGAGCTCCAGTCTTGCTGGCCATCAGAGAATCCACACTGTGTAGAAGCCTTATCAATGTTATCAATGTGGAAATGCTTTTGCAATGAGGCAGTCTTTCTCTGTACCCTTCTGAGAAGAAGAAACTTTTTGAATGTAATCACTGTGAAAAGACTTTCACACTGATGTGCCATCTCACTGACTATCAGACAATCTACATTGGAAAGAAGCCTGTTGAATATAATCAGTGTGGAAAGGATTTCTCACAGAGATGCATTCTTGCTGAACATCAGAGAATCCACATTGGTGAGAAGCCTTATGGATGTAATCACTCTGAAAACGGTTCATAATGAGGTGGTATCTTGCTGCACATCAGATAAACCACAATGGATAGAAGCCTTTTCAATGTAATCATTGTAGAAAGGATTTCACACAGAAATGCATTTTTTAGAAAAAAAAATTGTTTACTTTTATTTTACAACATTCAGTTCCCTAAGTTTTTGAGCTCCAAATTTTCTCCCCATTCTCCCTCTCCCCATTGCAGCATACAATCTGATATAGGTTCTATGTATACCTTCACATTAAACATTAGTCAAGTCATAAAGAAGAATTATAACCAATGGAAAGAACAGCATGAAAGAAGAAACAAAATGAAAGAGAGAGCAAATAGTTTGCTTCAGTCTGCATTCAGACTCCATAATTCTTTCTCTGGAGGTGGAAGCCTTTTCCATCATGAGTCCTTTGGAGCTGTCTTATAACCTTGTATTGATGAGAAGAGCCCAATCTATGAAAGTTACTCATCAAAGCAGAAAATCCACATTGGAGGGAGACCTTTTGAATATAAGCAATGTGGAAAGTCTTTCTCTCTCTCTTTCACACACACACACACACACACACACACACACACAGAGCTACCATCTTTCTTTACATCAGAGAATTGACACTGGGGAGAATTAATTAATTAATGTAATTAATTGGAATTAATGTGGAAAGTCTTTCACACAGAGCTTCATTATTGTTATGCATTAAAAAATTTATAATAAAGAGAAGTCTTCTGAATGTAATCAATGTGGAATGATTTCACATTGAGCTCAGAGTTTGCTAAACATCAGAGAATCCCTACTGGAGGCAAACCTTGTGAATGTCATGAATGTGAAAGAGCTTTTAGTTACCACTCTTGGCATAGTTAACAGAAGAGCTTCCACACTTGGGAGAAAGCTTATGAATGTAACAAGGTGGTGATGCCTTCAGGCAACAATCATGTCCTATTTCCCATCTCAGAATCCTTATGAGAGAAATCTGATCAATGTCAGGAGGAAGGAAAGGCATTCAGATGGAGTTCAGAGCTGCTTCAGGACCAGAGAACCCATCCTGAGGAGCAGGTCCCGAGGGTCTCAGTGTGGGAAGGCTTTCAGCTAGAGATCGTCTCTTACTTTCTATCAGGATTCACTGCAGAGAGAAGCCTTTGAAAGGCGCTTGTGCAGGCTGTGATTTTCTCTGCAGGAGGGTGATCATTAGAGACCCTTATTCCTGCTGGAATGAATGTAGATAAAAGCAATGGATGTGGAATGACTTCCCCTAGAGCTCCTACTTGACTGTACTTTGGAGCAATCCTGCTAGAGATAAAGCTTTGGGATCTAATTAGCAAGGGAGGACCTCCTGCTGCAGCACAGACTTCATTATATCTTCCAACAAAAGAGAACTCATTAAGTCTTCCCAAAGTCCATGCTCTGCCAAAAAAACCACATACATGTCAGGAGTTTGCACTGAAATCTCAATGTCATCACTCCTCAGTATGTCATGATATTCAAAGATATTTCTTCAATCATTCCCACATCAGTTGGTACTCACTTTATTTCCTGCTGATTGCTGGCAGAAACATTCCTTCTTCAAATGTTTTGGCACCTGTTGGACATTAATTTCTGTAATGCTTTCTTTAAGGGTCTAGGTGACACTGGGAATGAAGTGCTGTCCTTAGAACCACAAGGCCTGAATTCCAATTCAGCCTCTGATATTTCCTAGTTGTATGTCCCTGGGTAAGTCATGTTACCTAATCCTTCCTGAGTTTCCCCATCTTTAGAATGAGGATAATAAGGGCATCCCAGAGTTGAGGTGAGGACCTCCCAGAGTTGAGGTGAGGACCTCCCAGAGTTGAGGTGAGGACCTCCCAGAGTTGAGGTGAGGATTTAATTAAGCAATATTTGCTAAATGCTTTGCAAACATTAAATCACTATGGAAATACCAGCTATTTTTATGACTATCATTCCCCGGCTTATCTGTCTCATAATAAAGTCAGTTGGTTAAAATATGAATAATTCAACTGAAGAAGAGAGGGAAACAGAGAAAGAGACCCAGTCAGAGACAGAGAGTACTAGATCTTATCTAAGGGAAATTTGCCTACATTTCTCCATACCACAGAGGAAACCCATTTTCTTCAACCAATTGCAGTGTATATTGTAAAACACAGTCTTCTAGTGAACCTTTTTAAGAAAGGAAATGGGGAAATGATCAAAGACAAATTATCATTATGTGAATGTTAATTACTGAACCCATCAGTGGAGGAGGTGGCCCTGGTTAATCAAATCAGATAATGTCATATTCCAGGGGACATCAGCCAGATCATCAGACAAAAAGCCAAATGAAGCCTTTGGCAAAGCTTCCTTGGAAGGGTCACACAGGACTGAACACCAGAGCAGCCCTATGTGCCAGGCACTGTGCCAAGCAGTGGAGATAGAAAAAGTGGCAAACAACAGCCCCAGCCCTCAGGGAGTTTACAATATAAGGGGAGACAACCTACAAATCTGCACAAACTGAGCTATACACTGGGTAGATGGGACATAATCAGCAGAGTTAAGACTGCAATTAAGAGGACTTGGAGACTGGCTGCCAAAGGCAGAATTTTAGCTGGGACTTAAAGGAAGCCAGGAAGGTCAGTGATCAGAGCAGAGGGTGGAAGGTGTCCCAGGCATGGGGGACAGCCAGAGAAAATGCTGGAGGAAGAGCTGGAGGGTCTTGTGAGTGAAACCTCCAGAAGACCAGTGTCACTGGATGGAGGAGGAAATGTGGGGGAGAAGGGTGTAAGAGGACTGGAAAGGTGGGAGAGGGCCAAGTTATGCAGGGCTTCAAATGCCAAGTAGACAATTTTGTACTTGCTCCTAAAAAGAGTAGGGAGCCATTGGAATTTCTTGCGGGGAAGAGGGGGCAGGATATGGTCAGCCCTGCACTTTAGGAAAATGACTTTTGGGCTAGACTGGAATGGGGAGAGACTTCAGACAGGCAGACCCCTTCCCCAGCATCTATTGTAATGGTCCAGGGGTGAGGTGCTGGTGTTTTGTTGAAAGGTGATTGAGAAATCTTAATGTGAGGTATAAAGGTGAATGATTCTAAGTCATTAGTATTTTGTAGGGAAGAAGGGGCCCTGGGTAAGTGGGGAGGGAAGCAGGCTACAGGTCTTTGTTTCCTCCCAGGCCCAGAAGAATACCTGAGATCTCTCCGGGTAGTCCTAAGTCTTATTGAGTCTGGCATTGGGGGGGGATGGGGAATCAGATCCCCCAGCTCAAAGGAAGGAGTGTCTGCTTGGAGACTTCTCTGCATTATTGGGGCAGGGGTGGCAGCACTGAACACAGGGTACATTTTGCATTCAACGGGCTGGCCAGTGCACTCTCTGCAGTGCACTCTCTGAAGCAGAGTTTGAATGCGTGGCAGTTTAATTCGAGTTAGGACCTCAGGATCTGGTTCCTTGTCCTGCCAGGTGATCTTCAGAATCTTTCTAAGACAATTCAAATGGAAGCGATTCCGTTTCCTGCCATGGTGCTGGTAGACATGTCACAGGCATACAACAGTGAGGTCAGCACAGTGGTTCTGTAGTCCTTCGGTTTGGTAGGCAGTCTAATACCTCTGCGCTCCCACACTTTCCTTCAGAGCCTCCCAAACACTGAGCTAGCTCCTGCATCAACCTCATTATCAATGTGTACATCCCTGGAAGGCACACAACCAAGGTAAGTGACCTTATCCAGCATTCAGAGCTGCTCCATTTGTTGTAACCGATGGTTCCCCATATGGATGGTGTGGTGCTGGCTGACAGAGCACCTGTGTTTTCTTGGTGTTTATTATTAGGACAAAATTAGGAGAAGTAACAAAAAAATTCGTTTTATGGTGTTGCATGTCAGCTTCAGAGGCTGCATTGAGTGCAAAATCATCTGTAGGTTTTTCAGTTTGAAGAATTCACCATCACTGCAGTATCTGACCTTGATGCAGTTTTCATCCTTAAGTAATACACTTGACAATATGGCTGAAAACATTGTACCAAAAAGCATGAGAGCAAGCACACAGCCTTGTTTCACTCCACTGCTGCCTGGGAAAGCTCAAGAGTACTGTTCATTGTCCAGAGCCCTGGCAAGCAGGTAGTCATGAAAGTGATGTAAAATGCTGATGAACTTCGCTGGGCAGCCAAATTCTGACACAATTTCCCATAAGCCCTCAGAATTGACGGTATCACAGGTCTTGACCAGATCTCCAAACGTGTCCAGCCCTCTGTTCTGCTTCTGGCATTTCTCTTTGACTTGTTGGGCAGGAAACACCATATTGATAATTTCTCAGCTCTTCCTGAAGCCACTGTGGCTGTCAGGTCGATGACCATCTTCCAGATGAAGGGTCAACCTGTTAAGAACTGTGACAAAAATCTTGTCTACAATGACTGAGAGAGGAATCCCATCCCCCCTGTGATGGTCACATGACAATCTATTTCCTTTATCTTTTTTTTTTCTGGAGGGGGGAGGCAAAGCAATTGGGGTTGTGTCTTGCCCAAGTCAAACAGCTAGTAAATGTGTCAAGTGTCTGAGGTTGGATTTGAACTCAGGTCCTCTTGACTCCAAAGTGTAATGGGAATGGGAATTTGAAGATCTTCCCTGCCCCTTAATAAACCTAGGATGGGGTGTTTGAAGATCTCCCCTGCTGTGAAGATAAACTCTGCCCCTAGAGCCCATAGGAAGCCAGTACAGAAGGAGACACAATTGGAGACAATTGGGGACAGAGGAGCTCAGGCAAAGAGATAGAGGGTTTTGTGAGTAAATATTGATCACATATTGGTTTATGGGAAGGCTGAAGAATGGCATGGCTCTCAGCATTATTATGGCTTCTGAATATCTTTGGTACTATGATAGACTCAGCTTACTGGTTTTGGGATTTGGTTTTCTGGTGTCTAGATAAATCCTTCAACTTTATCCTCTATCTGGAGAGTTTGACATATTTTGTGATCAAATGTCACATGATAGTTACAATAACGGTCTCTATCGTGATCATGGGTGCTGTAAATATTGCATTGGCACTACATTTGGCGGTGAGGATGGGATTGCAAAATATCAGACCTCTAGTTTGAGGCAGAAGAAATGGCTATCCCAGGAGGGGATGATTTGCCTTATGCCTCCCTAGCAAGAGAGTGGCCAGAAAGTACAGGGCTCTGTGAAAATGGAGAACAGAGACTGCAGCAGGGAGAACCTAGAGATTTAGAACATGTCTACAAAGAATACCAATAAAACTGGGGAGAGAGCTGGAGGCAATGAGTAGAAGAGGCTACCATATTGTGTGTCAAAGCAGAAACAAGCGGATAGAAGGGTTGGCTAAGTGCCAGAATTCATGCCCTCCTTTAAAAGAGCAATCTGGGGAGTCTCTGGAAGCAGAGAGGACTGTTGTAAATTTGGCTCAGAAAAAGAAGAAGAAAAGTAACGGGGAAATTTCATACATCTTTGGTAGAGTCTGATTTTAGAAAAATTGACAGTATTCCAACTAATGGACTATATAAAATGTGCCATGATAAGAGGCTTAATGTCAGATGGAATAGATAAGTAAGGGCTGCCCCTGCAGATGCTCCTGAACCATTGTATCCAAGTTTGTCACACCTTCAGGGAAACTCAGATTAGAAAAAGTGCTGGGATAGGTGGAAGTGGTCAATGTGCTGAACTTGTGGCAATGTATCAAGCCATTGGAATAGAGCAAGGAGGAAGGACAATGTCATATTTTCTGCTGTGAATGAGGTTATGATAGTGAGTCCACGGATTCCAGAAGCGCAGCTGACCCTATATTTGTCTCTTTTTGTCTGTTAAATGTGTTTGTGAGATTTGTTTTCTGTAGGTTTGGTAACCTCCACCTGCAGATGCCTGATTACTTAAGCCAGATATCATCCCCTGCCCATGACTGTGATGTGCCATTTCTGGACCTGGCATCGACCAAGTTCCAGATGACAGCTAAAGAAGTGAACTCTCATATGGGACCTCTTGGGGCAGGGATAGCACTACGTCCAATTTCAGCTTGAAGTAGCTTTGGAGAAGAGACCTTCACCCCTTACCCCAAGATTTTGAGCCCCATTCGTTTAAGGGCTGGGAAGGATGGGGCGCTTGTGCCCAAGTTCCCACCCTAAGCTGTTGTTTTATGTGTAACGTTTTTCTATTATCCCTGTTATATTGTTGCAAAGTTCTTTTCCCACCAGTTATCCCTAAACTCTGATCTATTGTTAAGGTATTTTTGCTATATAAGGGACATGAAAGATCTTGGGGCCAAATGTAATGGGAATGGGGATTTGAAGATCTTCCCTGCCCCTTAATAGACCTAGGGGAGAGTTTGAATCTCTCCTGCTATGAAGATAAACTCTGCCCCCTAGAGCCCACAGGGAGCTGGTAAAGAATGAGACAGACAGTTGAAGACAGTTGGGGACAGAGGAGCTCAGGCAAAGAGACAGAAAGTTTTGTGAGTAAATATTGATCTTGTGTTGGTCTGTGGGAAGGCTGAAGGAGGCTGTGGCTCTCTGTTATTGTGGCTTCTGAATGTCTTTGATATTATGATGGAATAGGCTTACTGGTTTGGGGATTCGGTTTTCTGGTGTCTAAATAAATTCTTCAACTTTATACTCTATCTGGAGAGTTTGACATATTTTGTGATCAAATGCCACATGATACTTATAGTCACAGTCTTTATCATGATGATGGGCTCTGCAAATATTGCATTGGTGCTACACAAGATTGGTGCTCTATTCACTGCATCATCTTGCTGCCCCTATTTCCTTTATCTTTATAAAGATGGACAATGGAGGCATCCTTGGACTCCTGGGGGATAACCTCCTCTTTCCATATAGCTTTGAAAATTTCAGTTAGCTTTTTTATGAGCAATGGATCCCCTTCCTTCTAAATCTCAGCTGAAATAGAATCAGTACCATATGTCTTGCCACAAGAAATGAGCCTAATGGCATTCAAAATGTCTTCTTCAGTTGGAACTTCTGCTAGGGAGGCACTGACTTCAACCTGAGGTAAAAGATCAATGTCCTCAGCATTGATTGATGGTGGACTTTTGAGAACGCTATGGAAGTATTCAACTCCTCTCTCTGGGATCATTTCCTTATTACTAATTAATGTGGCTATATCGGCAGAGAGTAGTTGAGATGTACTCTAGGTCTTTCACCCATAAACAGCCTTCAAGGCATCATAAAATTGTTGCTATCAGCATAAAACTGAATTTCATCTGCCTTCTTACTGAGCCAAGAATTCTATATCTCTCTAAGCTTTGCTTGTACTTTGCTTTTGATGTGGAGAAATGCTGCCTTCTTAGAGATGGATGAACTATCTTGCTGGCAAACTACATGGAGTGCTTATTCTTCATTTAGCAGCTTCTGAATTTGTCCATCATTTTCATGAAACCAGTCTTGATATTTGTGAGTGTTCTGACCCAGAAGAGCAAATGCAGTGCTATATACCAAATCTCTGAAAGCTGCTCACTCCTTTCCTGTTCCACTGTTCCCTACTGTGTGTTGTCTCAACTTTTCCTCCAAGTCAGCAACAAACTGTTTCCATTCAGAGAAGAGCTCCAATCTATTGACATTAATATTTCTGGTAGTCATTTTGCCCTGGGGCTGATGCTTTTGTTGAATGGAATATATCTATCTTGGAGAGGATAAGTCTATGATCAGTCCAGCACTCTGTACCACACATGCCTTTGTCACTCTCACATCCTGTCTGTCTCTTATACTCACATAGTCTATTAAATGCCAACATTTGCTGCAATGGTGCATCCACAAAGTTTTATTGCATTTAGTTTAATGGAAGACAGTGTTGGTGTTGAGGTCATGAGATGCACGTCTTCATTAGTTAGTGGCCATTGTTGCTGTTTCCAACTCCATTCCTTCCTAGGACTCCCTTGTCAAGTCTAATAGCCTGAACCCACACTAAGATTAAAGTCACCTAGAATTTTAAGCTTTTCCTCTTTTCACACACTGATGACAAGGGTTTCCAGGTCTTCCTAAAGGTTTTCTTTGACCTCTTTAAGGTTCATCATGGTGGGAGCATAGGCACTCATAATGGTGGTGTGATATTTTCCTGCAAGGGGCAATGGCATTGTCACAAGTCCCTTGTTCACTCCTTTTGGTAGGCATACAAGCTTGTTAACTAGGTTAGTTTTGATTGCAAAGCCTACACCAGCTTCACAGTGCTCCCCTTCAGAGCAGCCACTCCAGAAAAATGTGTATCCAGCTCCAACTTGGGTAAGCTGGCCTTCATTTGCCAGCCTTGTCTCACTCAGGGCTGCCCTTTGGATGCAATACCTGCTAAGTTGTCTTGCAATAAGAGTTGTCTATCTTTCAGGTTTATTGGATTTTGTGTTGTCTATAAGGGTGAGCACATTCCATGTGAGAGAAATCTTCTTTGAAGATGTCAATGTACATTTTTTGGGTGTGTTTTGACCACAGAATGGCATTCTCCATCTGCTCCAATAATCAGACCAGGGTTGGATAAGCAGACAATTTTTAGGGCACTTTTTCTTTTTTGCCCCTCCCCTTTGTTCTTTTTTTAAAATTTATTAATTTTTAGTTTTCAACATTCCCTTCCATAAATTTTTGACTATTGAATTGTCTGTTCCAGGGTGGCTAGGTGGCACAATGAAAAGAGCATCAGCCAGGAAGTCAGGAGGACCTGAGTTCAAATATGGCCTCAGACACTTAACACTTACTAGCCATGTGAGTCTCAACCCCAATTGCCCAGCCATCTCCCTTCCAAAAAAAAAAGCAGAACACAAAAATAAATTCTTAACTAGGTGAAAGTATGAAAAGGATTCTAAAGAGAGATTACTCAGAAACTGGCCTCAACTGAGTGGTATGAGACTGTTTCCAGCCAAGTGAAGAAGAGTTCTCTATTCATATACTGAGGGTTTGAAATGACCCTGGATATGATGCATCATGGGCAAAAACATGAGCTGATATTGCTTTATGATTGCTTGCAGTTGTTCATAGAATACATTCATTTTAGGATTTAATTATAGAGAGATAAAAGTAATTATATAGGGAAAGGAGGGTTCCTGCCTCAAATAAAAAGGTAACAAATTATGGGCTGGTGTAGGAGATTGAGCTAATGCATAAGGAAGACATTTACATTTCATTTATGAAAAATAAATGATTTCGACCTGCCTCTGGAACATTAGGGATCAGAAATCAAGAGAATGCATCCGAGGCAGACGGGTGGACATTACAAAAGAGAGTGGCCACAGCTGCAAATCCTTCGACATCTACATTTCACTTTGACCTTCCTTGATTTCTGTCATTAAACTTCTGATGAATTAAAGAATGTATTCATCTTCCCGATTCTTTAGATCCCCAAGAATTTAGAAAAATTTCCTTTTCACTTGGTGTTCTGAGTCATGACTCTTCTTTGTATTGTAGTCAGTCATAACGTGAGCAATCATTATAGGAAGACCATACCTTTTTGCATAATAATTCATCTCTGGTACCAAAATGTAGTCTAAATGGGTGAATGATTTAGATAAAAATGCTGACGCTTTAAGCAATCTATGAGAGTAAGGCATAGTTTACCTCTCATATTTATGGAAAAGGGAAGAATTTATGACCAAACAAGAGATAGAGAGCATTACAAAATGCAAAAGGGATACTTTTGATTTCAATAAATTGAAATTTTTTTTGTACAAAGCCAATGTAACCAGGATTAGGAGGGAAGCAGAAAATTGGGGAAATATTTTTACTACCAGTACCTCTGGTAAATGCCTCATTTCTAAAATATACAGAGAACTGAGTCCAACTTACAGGAATACAAGTCATTCCCCAATTGAAAAATGGTCAAAGGATATGAACAGGCAGTTTTCAGAGGAAAAAATTATAGATATCTATAATCATGAAAAAGTGCTCTAATTCACTATTGAATAGAGAAATGCAAATCAAAACAACTCCAGTACCACATCTCACTGGTCAGATAGGCTAGCATGACAACAGAAAAATGATAAATGCTGGGAAAAAATGTGGGAAAATTGGAACACTAATGCATTGGTGGTGGAGTGGTGAACTAATCCACCCATTCTGGAGAGAAATTTGGAACTATGCCCAAAGGGCTATAAAAATATGAATACCTTTTGGTCCACCAATACTACCTCTGGGTCGATATCCCAAAGAGATCATACAAGTATGAAAAGGACCCATATGTACAAAAATATTTATAGCAACTCTTTTTATCATGGCAAAGCATTTGAAATCAAGCGGATGCCCTTCAACTGGGGAATGGCTGAACAAGTTGTGGTATATGAATGTAATGGAATACTATTGTGCTATAAGAAAGGAAGAGCAGATGGACTTCACAATAACCTGGAGAGACGTATATAAACTAATGCTGCCCACCATGGCCCAGGCATCACTTACTTCTGCAGCCTTCTTCCACCTTACTTCCTCCCACCTGCTCTGGTCCAATGACACTGGCCTCCTTCATAGGCCAGGCTCTGGCCATTTTCTCTGGCTCTCCAGAATGGCTGGAATTCTCTGCTCCTCACTGAGACCACCTGGGCTCCTTCAAGTCTCATCCAAAAACCCACCTATGTTTTCTGCTCCCCTTCATTCTAGAGCCTTCCTTCTTTTTATTATAGCTCAGTGACCTGTCTATGGCTTGTCTGTACATCACTGTGGGCTTGTCATCTCCCCCTCATAGTCTGTGAGCGCTTTGTGGGCAGACCCTGTGTTTGCTTCCTTGTGCAGGACCCCTACTAAGTTACCTTGCCCAGCACGTAGGAGGCACTGCATTGCTTGGTTGGTTGCTGTCCTTGGTCCTGGAAGAGGACCAAAGTGACATCCTGCTGGAGTCCAGTTTCAGTGCCTCTGACTGTGGCTGAACAGACCAGCAGGATCTCGGGACGCTCTCCCACAGGTCGGGCACCAATAATATGTGTGAACATTTGGGCTGGATGCTCTAAGTTTGCCCATCCTGCATTTCCTTTGAGCTGTCTCAGTTCTGCTTTGCTCCCAGAGCACAGCACTTCTCTGATGTGGGCACACAACGCTGAGTGGTCCCGGGCCAGTGTCTCCCATGTCATACAATCAATTTTAGAGTGTCCCCATGTGTTTGGGAGTAGGCAGAAGCTTCCAAGAGAGCTGGGAGGCAGGGCCGCGCTTGGGCATTGACTCTTTCCCCTCCAGAACTTTGAGAAGCTGCACCTGTTCGTTCACCAGGGGATTTCCAGCACATCCTGGGGCTCCACTCAGCAGCATGAGGAGGGCCCTAGCCTTTCTTGACATAACTGCACAGGCATTCTGGAAAATGGGATACCACCCCCTCAGTCCTCTCCTGGGATCAGAGGATTTTGTGGGATTTGTGATGTCATCCTCCTCCAAGCCCAGGGCATTCTCCCCTCACCCCCTTTTCTGCTTCCGTTCTGGGCCTTTCTCCTTTAGAGTATAAACACCTGGAGGGCAAGGGCCCACCCTTCTGCACACAGTAGGTGCCTAACGGGTGCTTACTGCCCCAATGATCCCCAGAAGACTCCAGAGATGCTGCTGTTATCATCACATTCTTACACAGAAGGAAAATGAGGCAGAGGATCAGTTCTGGGAATTTTGGAAAAAACTCTGACTCTTCTTTTGGGGGAGCAGGGAACCCTTCCCCCCAAGGAGGGAAAACAGACCCTAGTCAGAGGAGTCTGATGGCTCAGGGGCCAGAATCAGGGTCTGGAACCAGGAAGATCTGAGTTCAAATCTAGCCTCAGACACTCAGTGGATGGGTGACCCTGGGCAACTCACTTAACCTCTATCAGCCTCAGTTTCCCCAACTGTAGAATAAAGATAAGTGTACCATCCTCTTACATTGTGAAGACTGTCCATGGTGGACTGTGTGGAAAATCAACCTGACTCCTTTTTGCCTCATAGAAACTCAAACTCAGAAACTGCTGCCTCTTGGAGGGGCCATGAATGCCTCCTTTAGAACCTCCCCCAGCCCCATAATATAGAGGTAGCCTTGCAAGGGTGCCAGGCCCTCAGCCCCTTCCCTTCATCCCACTCAAGGGGGTGGGAGCAGCAACTTGAGGAAGGCTCATGACCAAGGTGTGGAGCCTGGAGGCCTGGGCCCAGGAGCCTCTTCTGTTTCTTCTTCACTCCGTTTTCTCTCCCTCTTCTGGCCCAAGGGCCCTGCCTGGTGTAAGCCAGGAGGCCTCTGTCCTCTGCCTGGGGGAGGGGGGAGCAGCAGGAAGAAGGAATTAGACACACATACGTACACACACATACACACACCCATACACAAGCACATAAATACATGCCTAGGTAACCTCTGAACCTGAAGGATCCATGTGTCCCTCACCCCCCAGGATGGGGGTCACTGCCACAGACATGACCAGCTGTACCTTGTGTTGCCTGACTCTGGTCATCCCGAGCATAGACCCTGTCAGTTCTGGCAAAGGAAGCAGAGGTTTGCCTCAGTTTCCTCAGCTGTAGAATGAAGATAACAGCTCCCAGCGCTCAGGCTTGTGAGGATCCAAGGATGTGATAAGGGTAAAGCTCTTAGCGCCGTGCACGGCACACAGTAGGTGCTCTTTAAATGTTAGCGGAATTGGTTCCATCTTTCATTGCTCGGCTGCTTTGGGTCAACATTAACCTCACCTGACCCAAACCTGTCCCAGGGAATGTGCACACTGGCTGAGAGCCTTAGGAAAGAAAGCAGAGGAAGACGCTCAGGCCCCTGATTCTTGGCTACAAAGTAAATCCTCTTCCTCCTGCTAACTTCAGTATACTCTGTAACTAGACTCAGTTTACAGATACACGTGTTTCCTTAAGGAATGTGTGAGATTGTGAGTGTGTGTAATTGTGTTCAACCTTTACAACTTTGAAAGAAATATGGGATTATAGCTCAGTCTCCTGTAAGGCTATGGCCTAAGGGAACGCACAAGATCGAAATGTTGAAATGAAGGACTTCTAAAAGGCCTTGTCAGAATCCTGGGGGTGGTTCATGTTTTCTCTGAGGCCTGAACATATTCATAAACCGAGGTTTTTACCTTTTTAATTTCTGCATTGCTTTCTGCACTCCCACCACATGATTGGCACAGTGTCTGTCATATTGGGCTTGCTCTGGTCTTCAGTCCTGTCTGACCCTTCCAAGGAACCTTTGCCAGAGGCTTCATTTGGCATCTTGTCTGATAACCTTGTTGATGTTCCCTGGGATATGGAAACACCTGATTAACCAGGGCTACCCCCTACACTGACTGGGGGGGGGGGAGTCAGTAGTTACATTCATATTATATATATATATATATACACATATATAAAATCATTTGTCTTTGATCATTTCCCCATTTCCTTTCTTAAAAAGACCCACTGGATTAAAATAACATCAACAGATCTCAAATAAAAAGAGTATGTTTTTACAACATACACTGAAATTGGTTGAAGAAAATGGGTTTCCTCTGTGGTATGGAGAAATGCAGGCAAATCTCCCTTGGTAAGATCTGGGACTCTGTCTCTCACTGTGCCTTTTTCTCCTTCTGTCTCCCTCTCTCTTTCTCAGTTGAGCTACCCATGTTTTAGGTAACTGACCTTACTATGAGACCTATTATCCAAGAAGTGATAGTCATAAAATAACCAGTATTTCCAAAGTGATTTCATGTTTGCAAAGCATTTAAGAAATATTGTTTAATCAAATCCTCACCTCAACTCTGGGAGGTAGATGCCCTTATTATGCCCATTCTACAGATGGGGAAATTCAGGCAGGATTAGCTGACATGCCTTGGCCAGGGACACACAACTAGGAAGTACCAGAGAGTAAACTGAAATTCAGGCTTTGTGGTTCCAAGTACAACACTTCATTCCCAGTGTCCCCTAGACCCTTAAAGAAAGCATTATAGAAATTAATGTCCAACAGGTACCAAAACATTCAAAGAAGGAATGTTTCTGCCAGCAAACAAAATGAGTACTATTTCATGGGGGAACGGCTGAAGAAATGATGTCTATGAACATCATGAAATATTGAGGAGGGATAATAACCATTTGGATTTCAAAATAAAAACATGACATGTATAGGGTTTTGTGTTTGGAATGGAAATTGAGGATGAATAATGAGGTCTCTTTTGTTGGGAAGTCTGAGTCTATGCTGCAGCAGGAGGCCTTCCCTTGGTAATTAGAAACCGTTTTGTCTCCAGCAAGATTTCTCCAAAGTACACACCAGCATGAGCTCTAGAGGAAGCCCTTCCCACATCCATTGCCTTTATCCACCTTCATTCCACTAGGAACAAGGTTGTCTACTGATCACCTTCCCCCAGAGAAAAGCATGGCCCCATTGAGGACATTTGTAAGGCTACTCTCCACAGTGAATCCTCTGAGAGAAAGTAAGAGATGGTCTCTAGCTGAAAACCTCCCCACACTGAGACCATAGGGACCTGCTCCTCAGAATGTTGTCTCTAATCCCACGGAAGCTCTGAATTCCATCTTTTTTTTATTGCCTTTCCTTTCTGCTGCCAATGATCAGATTTTTATCACATAAGAATTCTGAGATGTAAAATAGGACATGATTATTGCCTAAAGGCATCATCACCTTGTTATATTCATAAGCTTTCTCCCAAGTGTGGAAGCTCTTGCTACATATGTTAAGAGTGGTAACTAAAATATCTGCCAAATTCATGTCACTCATGAGGTTTGTCTCCAGTGGGGATTCTCTGATGTTTAGCACAATCTGAGCCCAGTGGGAAATCATTCCACATTGATTACATTCATAAGACTTCTCTTCACTATCAATTTTTTTGATATCTAACAATAGTGCGGCTCTGTGTGAAAGACTTTCCACATTAATTACATTCTTGGGTTTCTCCCCAGTATTAATTCTCTGATGTAAAGCAAGATGGTAGCTGTTATAGGAATGGGAATTTAAGATGTTCCCTGCCCCTAGGCCCTTTGATAGGCTTAAGTGACTCTGAGAGTCCTCCTTGATTTGAAAATATACTCTGCCTCCGATGGGCTGAATATGGTCACATTGAGCCCATGGTGGAGGCTTGATTTTCAGCAATGCCCACACCTTGGTGCTCTGTGATTGGGCAGTAGGTCAAGAGGGTTGTGACATTCTCTGAGCCAGGAGAAGGCTATATAAACCCTGATATGAGGCTTTCTTTTGGGGGTCACTTTGAGAAGTGTTGTGTGATTTGACCAGACGAGACTCTGGGCAGCGGTCGAGTCCCCCCAGCTTTGAAAACCCAGATATTGGTGCTTCCATCTCTGGTAACTGACTAGGTATGGATGTAATGGTCAAGACAGTTGGAAGCCTGCCTGCTTGATATGTTTCTCTGTCTTCTTGTAACTTCTGCTTATAACTTATTTGTATTTTGTTTGTATTCTCTGAAGTTTGGAGTGCTGACCTTTTCCCCCTGAACTAGGTAAATGACATGTTTGATTAAAGCAAGATTGTTAACCCATTTTGAGTTGCTTTTCTTTAGAAAAGCAGATCTAGGAACCTGTGTTGGCAGCCATCCTGGGGATGCTGGGGTGCTTGCTGCTACAGTAGCTCTGTGTGAAAGACTTTCCACATTGATTATATTCAAAAGATCTCTGTCTAGTGTGGATTTTCTGGTGAGTAGCAAGATTGGAGGACAATCTAAAACTCTTTCTTCATTGATTACATCCATAAGGTTTCTTGCCAGCATGGATTCTCTGATGTGCAGCAAGATACGATCTCATTATGAAAGTCTTTCTGCAATGATTACATTCAAAAGGTTTCTCTCCAGTGTGGATTTTCTGATGGGCAGCAAGATTGGAGCTCCTTCTGAAAGTCTTTCCACATTGATTACATTCAAAAGGTTTCTCTCCAGTGTGGATTCTCTGATGAGCAGCAAGACTGCCTCTGTCTCTGAAAGCCTTTCCACAGTGATTACATTCATAAGGCTTCTCTCCAGTGTGGATTCTCTGATGTGCTGCAAGATTGCCCCTGTCTGTGAAAGCCTTTCCACAGTGATTACATTCATAAGGTTTCTCTCCAGTGTG